>NC_061104.1:35357956-35411345 GCF_015104395.2 Macrobrachium nipponense
TTCGAAAACCAGCTAGACAAGTGACAAACTAGTGATTAAACGAAATGTTAGAACAGTGAAACTTAAGGCCGAAAATTTAGCCCAGTAAATTAACATATCCATTTTCACTAGCTCCTATATTTACCATCTTCTTTCATACATTACCTTGTCACCCGTAGGCAAGATATTGCTAGCACACTGCCTAGCTTCAAATGTTAACTGTAATAAATCATCTAGAGATCCATCACATCTGCATAGGTCTAGAATTTTTGGCTTTCTGTGTATAGTTAGATTTAATTTCCTTTAATACTTTACCTCTGAAGTATTTGGGATAATAGTACATAAACTAGGCATTCTTAATTCTCCCTTCAACTCACGTTTAATGGTTCTAGTGTAACAATATGTGAATGTTTTGATCTAGATTTTATAAGTATTCAGTCTATGAATATTGTTATAAGCTGTCTAAGTTTTTTTTAATATCTTGTTTATGTTTGGGTATCTATTTATGGGTAGGTCACGTGACCAGAGAGACTTCCGAATTCTCTCCCGCTCTCCACATGTTGGCTCGTCAATGCTTATAACTAATTGGTAACCTGTTTAATAAACTAATGTTAATTACCCTCAGCTTATCAATAAGAACCCGTAAAAACTAGTTTTCCATATTTTTTTGCACTTAATGTAAAACTACACACAAATAAAAATAAAATCTTAGATCTTCAGGTTATGAAAGGGGTGGGGTGCCATTAAAAGTAAACAAACTGCTAATCTACTGGTTAGAGGTTATTTAAGTTATTTTACAAGAATAAATTCTTAGAGAAACTAAGTAATAAAAATAATTAACTGGAAGATTTATTGTCAATCTTAGTAAAAACTACATTATTAAATAATCGCATTCTCTTCAAACATAGATTTTACTGTGGAGAAACTATTTCAAGCAGCAGTTTCCATGACAAAATAAATCCAAACCAAGGTACTACGATCACTAATTTAAACACACCCTTGTTAATAAACTTAAAATACTACACACTTAAAGGAAGCTAAGCAATACAAAATCCGAGAACCAAACTACTCAAATTTATTTTTAAATATTGTAAAAGACACTTAAAATACTACACACTTAAAGGATGATAAGCAATATAAGTTATACTGGTTTTATTACAGACCAAGATTGCAAAAAAAATAAAAAAAAAATTGGTACAGTAACTTATAACTAGTTAGAGCATTCATTGCAAATGCTAAACTGAAAAATTTCCAAATGTTACACATGAGAAGCAACTTACGCCTCAAGACAGTACATATAGTGAAAGTCCAGCGAAACTTAAAGTAGATCAGCTGCAAGATGCCCAATCAAATCTTCAACAACACTTTCTACGGCTTGGAATTTGACAACTTCTAAGGCTTCGTGTCCTGGAACAATTAATGATCAAGCTTGGTCTTAAGTGTTGCAGCATTCAGTCCCCAAGACGTCACAGAGTACACTATACCTGAAAGTAAATATTTTCATTTAGTCTTACAGCACCTCAAAACATTTTTCAATGTATATTTGGTCTAAAACTTACTGTTCAGTAAAAAAGAAACTGAAATATTACATTCAGTAACCTTAAAATCTTTTATTTTCATTTAGTTTTACTTCAAACAATTCTTAGCAAATATGCGAATATATTCAGGAACTCAAACCTTCATTATGAACTTTAACTTTCCATATTTAAGTAAATTCTAAATATATTTAGAATCTATAAAACTAGTTCAGTTAAAACAGTAAACGGCAATGTCACATTCATTAACTTTTAAACTCTAAATCTCTACATATTTAGGTACAAAAAGTTTCCTTTAGCACCCAACCAAGGACCTTTGGAAATTTAGTTTAAATATAAAAAAATGCAGTAATGTTCACTTCATACCTACACTACATCGCGCACTCAAATCTGTTACTTTAAACAATAAAGTATTGAAACTAAATCTTACCAATCTGTTTATTAACGAATATGATCAAGCTCTTACCTTTCATAGAAAAAAGTCAAAAGTGTCAAGACTAGTCCCTCGTAAACTGTCATTGCTCCAATTTACAAGTTCTTCAAGAACTGACCATAGAGTCATAACCTAAAGAAAAAAAAAATTAATTTTTACTCCTTAGGGGCAGTGTGAGGGGGGAAGGAATCTAGAAACTCTGCTATGAAACTTACGAGGGAGACTAATTAACACTGCCATCTGATGGGAAGGGAGAGAACTCGAAAAACTTAAAAAAAGTATCACAAAGAGTTTAAAATAGACTTATCAAGATGAGATTCTTGGACTATTCATATGATAATTACTTCAATTCTTAATCTATGATTCAAATATCGACTCATTTATGGGGGGAAATCAAGAGAAAGTAATGTTTCACACTGAAACATGAACATAAATGTATAGTTTATGCCTTTATGGAATCATACTGGGCTACATGAACCATCAATATTTCCTCCTGAGGTTCACTAACTGTTTTTTTTACATCTTCAAAGCTGAAGAAATTCCTTCCAAACAGCTCAAAGTGACGAATGATAAAATATGACAGGCAGAAGATGAACGATTTTGATGATGTGGAGGTCACATACGAGAGAATGTGGATATTATGGGGGTGAGGAGAGTGTGGATGAAGAAGTGTATGTGGATACGACATACGAGAGAGTGTGGATATTATGTTGTGGATGAAGTGGATGGGGGTATCACATACGAGATAGTGTTGATACTGGAAGAGGAGCGGGGGTTGTGGGGAAGGGGGGTCATAGTATTACTTCCACGTAACTAAACCATCTCAAAATGCAACGATGATCCATTGCTACCAAGTCTTCTATGTACTTCCATATTTTTTGCGTTTTGCTAAACCTCTCCTCTCTCGTCTCCTTGTCTGTCTCTACCTTCTCCTCTCTCGCTTTGTCTCTGCATTTTACTCTTCCTTTCTTTATCTTACTTTCTCTCTGCCACTTCCTCCATCTACCTAAAAAATAAAAAAAAATAAAATTAGGCCTAAAGGTGTATATATAGTATATGACCTCCTAACATATAACATAATATACTGATATTATGGACACAAAATTAAAAAAACGTCCAAGACTATACTGTAACGTCTGATTGAAGACAGCGAGAGAGAGAGAGAGAGAGAGAGAGAGAGAGAGAGAGAGAGAGAGAGGATGTGTGATAACATGCTCCCCTGTCACACAGTTTCCAGTTGATTGGTTTTGACTTCGTCTTCAGATTTAGTCTAAAAGCCACGATAACAGACAAAACTTCATTTAAGTTTCGTCATGCATACTTAAATTTAAGTTGCAAGTTACTGCATTTATTCCCTGTTACCTACGCTGAGTCCCAAACACTAAGTAGGCTACTTTCATCAAGTTGAAGTCAGTTGTCATGATTAGGCCTATTTTTGATGGAGGTTTTTTTTTTTTGGGAGATTCCATTCAGCTGGCTTTTCTTTTCTGTATTATTATTATTATTATTATTATCATCATCATCGTCAGTCTAGTAAATATTCACATCGGCCTAGCAGCTAATCGCCGGTTTCCTTGGCCATATGATGATAACGGTTATTTATAAAAAAAAAAAGAAAAAATTCACCTCACCTTTTGCCCTCATCAAATCCATTTTTTCTTATTACTATAATTGCTGTCCATACGTTTTATCCTTGATCAGTTCGTGCGCAATTTGGTACAATTAAGAAGCCCCACACAGGGGCCAGTGACCTGAAATTCCAGCAGAAGTGAGAAGAGAGATCCCACTCATTCAAAATGAATAATTAATGATAAGAATGGGTTTAACTGTGGGGAGGTCTATTATAATTTTTGATCGCATTCTATGTATTTTTCTTCTAAATGTTATCACGTGTTTGTGTGTGTGTGTGTGTGTGTGTGTGCGCGCACGCCTGTGATGCGATAGATATTAGTTATGTCTGTTTTCTGAATGTCAGTATAAAGTTGACTAATCTGAGATTCCTGGGTTACTGTTTAGCCTGAGAGAGAGAGAGAGAGAGCTAATATTTCTAGTTATCCAATACTCTAAATACCGTTTTCTATCAAGACAATTTTCTACCATAGGAGAAAACGTAAAAATGGAGTTTATTGGTAAACTATAGTAATATCGTCTGCCTCACGACTAAGTTTCTTAAATACAATAAAATCACTTTGATTATCAAAAAAACTTTGATATTATATGACAAAAGGCGTTGCTAGTAATGCAAAGATGATTTATGCTTCATATTAATACTAAATAAAGGGCACTACGTGCTCGGAATGCCAATAAAGATATTTTTTTATCACGTAATATTTTCTCAAGACTGAATGTGCTGCTAAGACATCTCTATTGAGTGCTATGACCATCCTAGGATGACGATTGGTCGTTTGAAGTCAGAATCATTACATATTGTTTTAGCAAGACCACGAATAAATCCTGCTTTGATATATATATATATTATATATATATAATATATATATATATGATATATATATTATATATATATATATATTGTTACGATTTATTGATCGCCTCGTCTTCCCAGCAGTATTTGATTAATTGTATGTATGAATGAGTAGCCATGTTTTCTCCTAAAGCAACTGATTTTGGAAGAGAACACGTGGTAGGAAGGGTGGAAAGGAATTTCCAGTCTGACGGAAGCTTAGGGTAAGATAGGTAAGTCACAAGAGTAGTTAGGCCTCGAGATTGATTTTAGGGACCTCTACAATAAGACCTATTTTCCTTCCCAATTTGCTGGCTGTTGTTTACCACTTTCAGGCAGTGCCTGAGGCGGTGTATGGAATCCCTGTGATCCAAAGAGACCCAGCATCTGTCAGTCAGAAGCGACTCCTAAAGCCAGGCAGACTGCGCCTCTACTCTCCTCCTCTGACGGGAGGTCAGCCCTCTGTCCAAATGCTGGTGGGACTATCTTCAGAGCACGACATGGTCCCAAGGCTCAAGTAATTAAGGTACGTCTAGAAAGTGTAAACTCCAAACCAGCTCCTTTTCCTACAAGACGACTCTTGCTAATTTCATTTTCAATTCTCACTTGTATCCCTCTTACATCAAAAGCCCTTTGTCCTCATCGGCCATGTGCTTCTTCCCCTTGTGACTTGTAAAGACTAAGTCTTCAGTGCATACCTCAGTTAAACACTAGAGTTCCTTTTCCCCAGTGTTAGAGAAACTGAATAATCGTAACTTGTCCAAGAAGTCCTTGTTTTTTTTTATCTTGTCTAATCTGGGATCTTTTCCAGATTCCCTGAGTCACGTGTCCAAGTTTTCGCTCCGCAAGTGTTGCATTACCGCAAGATTTCGAAAGCCAGCTTTTTACGGGAACCTCATTCTAAGCTAACTATCATCCCCTTGTGAGAGATATTAGTCCCCGTGTGGACCAGTTGCATTTACTTTCCCAGGCTGTTAAGCAGGCTCTTGTAAATAAATATATGTAAAGTAATTAGCTGAGTTTTCTGGCGACCTTTTTCTCGAGAGTAAATTAATACTATAACTCCCTTGAAGGTAAGTTCAAGTAAATTATTCTGCATTTTTCCCTAACTCTTTCGTTTACGTATTTGAACCCCTTAAGGCAGGGTTAATACGTAACAATATATTTATATATATATATAGATATATATATATATATATATATATATATATATATATATCATTGTATATATATATATATATATATATATATATATATATATATATATACAATAAATATATATATATATATATATATATATATATATAATACTATTATATATATAAGAATATACATACAGCCAGGAGAAGAGTGAAAAGAAATTACTTGAACCGAGCGGCTTTCAATCGATTTTCTACACCCTCAATCAGGGTTCAGGTACAAGTGCTAAGAAAACAATACAGAGTACACAAGAAGACTTCGTGGCAAGACAAATGATGCTAAAAAACAAACAACGCTAACAACTACCGGGCAGTCCTAATACTTAATAGCCTACTTGTTTTACAATACCCTTCGTTAAAATTTCATCAACTTTGTACACACCTAGGCTGATATTCAATAAATTATCACAGTCTTGTTTAATTAAACAGGATTCTATTAAATTTCTTTTCACTAAATCTTTGCAAAACATAATTTCCTTGGAGTCTGTCTAGTTTATACCATGATTACTATTATTCATGTGTACAAATAATGCATTTGACATATTACTAGTTCTTACATTATATTTGTGTTGTTTTAATCGAACTGCCAATGTCTTTCCACCTTATCCTACACTTTATCCTACGTACATTTATTACAATTTTTACACGGAATCTTATAAATACATCCTGTTCCATTTCCATGTGAATCAGCAAGTTTCTAACAGTTCCTAACGCTTTGAACACAACAGTAATACCTAGTGGCTTGACGACTTGTCTCGGGATGTTATTAAAGCAAGTATAAAAAGGGAGCACTAAAAGAATTTTGTTTTCGAACTTTACAGTTTTTGTCAATCCATAAAACGTTTTTTGGGCCTTACAAAAGGTGTTTTCAATAAAACTGTTTGGGTACCTCAAATTCCCAGCAATTTCTTTGTTTTTTTATTATTTTCTTTTTTTTTAGTATTTTTTATTTTTTATTTATTTTTTTATTTATTTGTAGTTCTATTTTTATTTATTTATATCTATCTATTTCGTTTATTTATATAATTTTATTTATTTTTTATTTATTCATTTACTTTTCTTTGTTTATGTATTTCTTTATTTTTATTTATTTTTATATTTTTACTTATTTATTTAATTTAATTATTTACTAACTTTATTCTGTTTATTTATTTATTCATTTGCTTCTTTTTATAAATTTATTTATTTTCATTATATTTTCTATTTTTCATATATTTATTTATTTTTATTTATTATTTTTATTTATTTTCATTGATTTCTATGTTTTTATTTTAGTTCATTATAGTTTCATTTATTTTTATTTATCTATTAATTTTAACTTAGTTTTTGTTATCCTTTTTTTAAATTAATAACTTTAATTTTTCTTTTTGTTCTCTCTTTCATTTATTCATTTTCATTTATTTATTTATTTATTATTTATTATTTATTTATTTTTTTTATTTTTTTGTTATTTAATTATTTTCATTTCATTATTTTTTGTTTATTTTTAAAATAACATTATTCATTTTTCATTGTTATTTATTTATGTTCTATTTTATTTATTTTTTATTTTATTAATTTTTCTTATTTATCGATTTATCTTTATTATTTTTATTTATAATTTTATTCTTATTTATCTAGTTTTATTTTATTTATGATTTATTATTTTTATTTATTTATCTAGATTTATTTATTTATTTATTTTTAATTAGATATTGATTTTTATTTATTTATTCATTTTTCAAAAATATTTATTTACTATTGTTTATGTATTTAATTATATCTTTATTGTTTTTTAATTTTTTTTTTTTATTCATTCAATTATTTTTTGTTTGTTTTATCTATTTTTTATTATTAATTTTATCATATTTTTTTTTTATTTATTGCTATTTATAATTTAAATTTTATCTATTTATTTAATATTGTGGTATTTATTTGTAATTTATTAACTTAGTTTTTATTTTTAGCAATTTTATTTATTTATTTGTTTTATTTATTTTATTTATTTTCATAATTTTCATTTTTTTATTTTCATGTATTTTTATTTATTTCCTTATTTTATTTCTATTTATTTTTATTTATTTATTTATTTATTTTTCATCTATTTATTTATTCTTATCTATTTTTAATTTTAGTATTATTTATTTTCATTTACTTGTTTTTTATTTATTTATTTATTTATGTTTTTTATTCATTTTTTATTTATTTATTTATTTAGTTTATTTATGTTTGTTTATATATTTTTTTATTTATTTTCATTATTTACTTATTTCTATTTATTTATATATTTATTTTTATTTATATTTATTTATTAATTAATTAATTTATTCTTTTTTTTTGTTTTTATTTATTTGTTTTTATGTATTTATTATTTACATTTCATTTTATCTATTCTTTATTTATATTTATTCTTTATTTATTTTTATTATTGGATTTATTTATTTATTTATGTTTTATCAATAAATTGTTTTATTCATTTTCATATATTTATTTATTTATTCATTTCTTTTTATTTATGTATTTATTTATTTATTTATTTTTTATAAACTTGTTTCTTTATTCATTTTTAATTTAACTTTTATTTTTTATAAATTTAGTTTTATTTATATATTTTATATATATATTTTCATTTTCTTTATTTATTTATTTATTTTAATTTATTTATGTATTTTCTATTTATTCTATTAATTATTTATTTAATTTATTTGTATTTTATTTATTTATTTTCATTATTAATTTTTATTATTCATATGATTTTTGTATGTTATTTATTAATTTTTTTATTTATTTATTATTTTACTTTTGTATTTTCATTCATTTATTTTTATTTATATATTTACTTTTATGTATAATTTAGTATTTATTATTCATGTGTTTATTTTTATTTATTTATTTATTTTCTAATTTTTTTCACTTCCATTTTATTTATTTTATTTTTTTTAATTTATTTATTTTATTAATTTCTTTATGTATGTTTTTTTTTATTTATTTGTTTATATATTTATTTCTATCTATTTATTTTATTTATTCATTTATTTATTTTTATTTATTTTTCACTGTATTTGTTTATTTTTTTATAATATTTATTTTAATCAAAAAATTTCTATATGATTTATTTATCTATGTGTTTACTTTTATATTTTATTTTTATATCATTTTCATCATTTTATTTATTTTTTATTTTTTTTTCTTATTTATCTATTTTGATTTATTTATAATTTCGTTTATATATTTATTTTTTTTATTTTATTTATTTTCATTTATCTATTATTTTCTATTATTTTATTATTATTTTTTAGTTTTATATTATTTTATATTTTTTTCTTTTTATTTAGCTTTTTTTATTTATTTAATTTCTATTTGTTTACTATTTACTTTTATTTTTCATATTTTTTGATTGATTTTCATATATTTCATTTTTTTATTTATTTATTTTTTACATTTATTTATTTATTTATTTTTTATTATTTATTTTAAATGAATTAATTTGTTTTTCGATTTTTTTTTTTATTTTTGGTTTTTATTTTTTTGTTTTTTTTTATTCATTATTTATTTTTTATTTATTTATTTTTATTTCATTTGTGTTTATTTTTATTTATTTATTTTTTTATTTCTATTTTTCACTTCCATTTATTTATTTGTTTTTTTTTTTTTAATTTTCTTTTATTTTATTTAATTTTCTTTATATATGTTTTTATTTATTTATTTTGTTTATATATTTTTCTTTCTATCTATTTATTTTTATTTATTCATTATTTGATTTTTATTTTTTATTTTTATTTTTCTATTGTTTATTTTAATTTATATATTTTATTTTAATTTTTTTTTTTAAATCATTTATATTTATTTATCTATGTGTTTTATTTTATTTTTATATTTTGTTTTATTTTTTTAATCATTTTTCATTCATTTTATTTATTTATTTTTTATTCTTATTTATCTATTTTTTGATTTATTTTATTTTAATTTGTTTAAATTTTAATTTATATTTATTTATTTCTTTTTATTTTTACCATTTTTTATATTTTTTATTTATTTTATTATTTTTATTTATTTTTTTTTTTTTTTTTATTTCTTTTTTAAAAAAAAAAAATTTTTAAAAGTTTTTTTTTTTTTTTTTTTTTTTTTTTTTCTTATTTTATTTTATCTTTTTCCTTTTATTTAGCTTTTTTTTATTTTTATTTTCTCTATTTGTTTATATTTATTTTCAAATTATTTTTTTATTGATTTTTCATATATTTCAATTTAGTATTTTTTATTTACATTTATTTATATTTATTTTTATTTATTTATTTTAAATGAATTATTTGTTTCATTTATTTTTTATTTTTATTTTTTTATTTATTTTTTATTCATTTATTTTTTTTATTTATTTATTTTTAAATTTCATTTGTATTTATCTATTTATTTATTTTATTATTTGTAGTTTTATTTATTTATGCATTTTGTTTTATTTTATTTATTTGTGCATATTTTTATTTTGTATATCTATTCATCTTTAGTTTATTTATTTATTCATTGATTTTCATTCAATTCTATTTATTTGTTATTTATTCTATTTATTTTTGAATGTATTTATTTACTTTCATTTATTTTCATTCAATTAATTTAATATGATTATTCTTATTTATTTCTATTTATTTATTTTTATTTTATTTTTATATATTTGTTTATGTATTCATATTAAATAATTAATGTTATGCATTTATTTATTTTCATTTGTCTATTTTATTAATTTTTTATTTTGTTGATAATTTATTTTTTATTTTTATATATTATTTTAGTATATTTTTTATTTATTTATACATTTATTTATTCATTCGTTATAATCCATTCATTTATTTATTTTATTTTTTTTTTATTTTTTATTATTCTTTTTTATTAATTACTTTTTATCTTTATAACCTAATAAATTCAGGTTTTTATTACTTTTATTTCATTTTTACTATATTTCTATGATTTTTTACTTGTATTTTTAATTTTAATTTACTTTTGATATTTTATTTTAATTATTATTTTTTGTTTTATTATTTTTTACCTTTATTCCTGAAGTAAACTATCTTTTAAACATCTTAAATTAAAAGTAATTGCTGCCACAGCTGCAATAATTCTATGTAGGTCTGTTTTTATAATTATGGTTTTCTTGTTGTTGCTTAAACTGTTGAACAACGATCAGAGTGTTGGCATGTCTAAAGTAGGTAATTATGAAAGTCAATTTTAATTTTATTCAAAAGATGCCAGAGGCTGTAGTTAAAAATTCGTTATAAACCCGTAGAGTCTTTCAAGGGTCACGTTTTATTCGAAGTCTGGATTCTGAGTATTCCTTTGCACTATTTAAACAGGCTAGAAGAGCGCCTATGGAGGTAACTTTCACATGCAGCGTCAAGATCAGTGTACTATTTTATACATGAATTTTTCCAGATAAACTATGATATCTTAGTTCATCAAAGTCACTCTTTTCTCTCGCTCTCTCTCTCTCTCCCTCATGTATATATATTATATATATATATATATATATATAATATATATATATATATATATATAGATATATATATATATATATATATATATATATATATATATATATATATATATATATATATATATATATATACATATATATACATATATATACATATATACATATATACATATATATATATATATGTATGTATATATATATATATATATATATAGATATATATATATATATACATATATACATATATATATATATAGGAAAAGATTGAGAAGCTTCAGGATATATATATGTATATATATATATATATATCTATATATCATATATATATATATATATAAAATTGTATATATGTAAGTGTTACATAATAAAAATATGGAATGTTATTCCTCCATATATATAAAAAACTAAAACTATGATTAATTAAAACCAGTGACCCAAAGAGGTCAACTAGATTGCTTGCAGGAATGTGATCAGACCAGAGACAATAAGTATGCTAGATGACGTGTACAATGAAGTAGGCTAAGATGACATGCCGTCACCTGTGGTGCTTCATTTGTTTTGAAAACATTTAGTCCAAAGCTTCCTGCTTCAGACAACTACCGCGACCTTCTAATTCAAACGGCCTGCGTGATTTGCAATCTATTTCATCTGTATGTATGTTCATATGTTCGAGCTACTGTCTGCTTCCTTTATGATTTGTAACGGAGATGGTAGTCAGAGTTGAATTAGCCATCATCATTGGCAGAAGCGATCAAGCCATCGTCATTAGAAGACCTGTACATCTTTATCTAAGCTTAATCATGTAGATTTTGAATTAGCCATCATCATTGGCAGACCTGTACAAATTTCCTCTGATCTTCATCATGTAATCTCAGAGAATAGAACTATTTTTTGTACTCAGTGATTTTCTACTAGAACCTCACATCAGAAGAGATCGAATGAGTTTATAACTATCATCAGTTTAACACATCGTCGTCATAACCAAAGAGATACCGACTTCGCAAGTTACCATCAAACCCCAAGATACTCCAATGAGTATGGAAGTGCATAACCAACCGACTTACCGTAAGATTATCGCAAGTCTAACATAACCTCAACGAGGGCGCCTTATTATACAAGCAAACAGCCTTTCCCCATTTTTTTTTTTTTCATATATATCCTGAAGCTTCTCAATCTTTTCCTTTCTACTCTGGTGTCCCATAGTATGTTATCAATTAACGTTATGTCTGGTCTTATGTCATGTATCACACTTTGTGTTCTGATACCACAGTCCCCAAGGATATTTCCTTGATCACTTTCTGTTACTAAGATCCTCCCCATTTATACTCTGCTCATCATCTTTCAGTTGTCATAGAGGGAAGGTGGTCTTTTTAGCTATGTTGCCATTTTAACATAGCTACATTATGGTGTCTGGTGCCACATAAAAAAGGAAAACATAAGGAAATCTTTAGAGTCTCATTGATTTTCAAGAAATATTTCGGTATGTGGCGTCATATCTGTAGTATGACGTTGTCCGTTTAGCAAATTTCAATTACAACTAGAATTAATATTAAGCAGATATTTCTTTGAAGAATTACAATTACAGTTACCTTAAGTATGTGTAATGAATAACATTTCAATTAAATTACAATTACTACAAGCCTGCCTTCATCGCACAGCCCCCAGGTGTAAAGGGGCGTGGCTTAAGCCAACAAGAATGATTCCCTTCATTCCAGATACAATCACCTTACTTATACCCACCTTGGGCATGAGCAGCATGCGCCTTTGTAAGAGACTCTCCTACCACACCCAGGAGGAGGCTATGAAGAACCAAGCCAGCACCAAACATTAGGAGACTTTTTTGTTTTATTTATCATATATTTGTTTATTTTTATTTGTTTCTATTTATTCTTATTTATGTATCTATTTATTCTTATTTATTTATCTATTTATTTTTATTTATTTTCTTAATTTGATATATTTCATCTATTTTTAATTAACTATTTATTTATTTATTTTTTATGTATTTATTCATTTATTTTGTTTCATTTAATTTCAATTTAATTTATTTTTATTTATCTTTAATTTCTTTGTAGTTTTATTGGAGTTTCTTTTTATTATTTATTTTTATTTTTATTCATTTATTCACTTCTAACATTTGGGTTATTATAATAATATCTGTTTTTAATTTAATTATATTTTCTTTATTCAACTGAATTTTTCTAATTTATTTATAATTTTTAATTTTATTATTTTTATTATTTTTTATTTATGTTCATTTTTCATATATTCATATGACTTTTTTATTTATTTTTATTTTTTACTATTTTATAATTTTCATTTGTTTTTCATTTTTATTTTTTATTCTTTTATTCATTTTTTTATTATTGTTATTATTCATTTTTATTTATTTTATCTCTTTATTTTTTTACATATATTTGTCTATTTTTTTATTTTTTTATTTATTTCTTATTTTTTTATTTATTTTATTTTTTTTTTTTTTTTTCTCTCTTATTTATCTATTTTTTATTATTTATCATTAGTGTTCTATTGGTTTTATTTATTTATTCATTTTTATGTATTTATTTATTTTCACTGATTTTTATTTATTATAATCTATTTTATTTATATATTTATTTTATAATTCTTTATTTTATTTATTTATTGATTTATTTTTATTTATTTATTTATTTATCTATTTATTTGTATTTATTTATTTATTTATTTTATTTTTATTTATTTATTTCTATTTCGTTTTTATCTTTTTAATTTGTTTATTTATATTTATTTATCAATTTTTTATTTACTTATTTAATTTATTTTATTTTTTATTTATTTTACTATTTATTTATTTAAATTTATTCAAATAATTTTATTTTTATTTTATTTTTATTTTATTTATTTTCATTTATTTAATTTTTTTTTATTTATTTTATTTGAATTTATTTATTTTTATTTTCATTTATTTATTCTAATTTATTTAAGTTTTTATTTATTTATTTATTTCTATTTATTTTTATTTATTTATTTTATTTATTTTATTTTTGATTTATTTTATATTTTAACTTTTATTTATTTTTATTTTTATTTATATTTATTTATTTTTTTATTTTTTTTCTTTATTTATTTTAATTATCTATTTTTTATTTTTACATGTTTTTTTTTTTATTTATTTATTTATTTTTTATTTATTTATTTAGTTATTTATTTATTTTTTAATTAACTTTTATTATTTTTTTATTTTTATATTATTTATTTTTTTTATTTTTTTATTTTAATTTTTTTAAATTTTTTTTTATATCTTGATTTCTATTTTTTATTTAATGCTATTTTGTTTATTCATTTTTGTTTTTATTTATATATATTTATTTATGTTTATTATATTTATTTTATTTCCTAATTATTTATTCATTTCAATTATTAATTTTTTATAATTTTATTTTAATTTGTTTTTTATCTATTTATTTATTTGGATTTATTTATTTAATTTGTTTTTTCTTTATTATGTAGTTATATTTTTTTATTTATTTTTTTATTTATTCAATTTTTTTTTCTTTATTTTTTATTTATTTCATTTAAATTTTTATTTATTTCTTTTAGTTTAAATCATTCATTTTTATTTATTTCTTTAATATTCCATTTATTTATTTATTTTTATTTATTTATATTTCCATTATTTTTATTTATTTCTATATTTTTTTCAATATTTTTATTTATTTCCTTGGATTTATTTACTTTTATTTATTTCATTTCTATTTATATATTTTTAATTTATTTGTTTATTTTTATTTATCTATTTTTTTTATTTTTTATTTATTTATTTTATTCATTTACTTTTTATTTATTTATCTATTTTTTATTTATATTTATTTAATGTATTTTTTATTTTTTTTTATTTCTATTATTTATTTTTTATTTATTTTTGTTTATTTATTTATTTTATTTATTTTTATTTATTTATTTATTTTTATTCATTTTTTTATTTTTCATTTATTTATTTTTTATTAGTCATCTTTATTTATTTGCATTTATATTTTTTATTTATTTTTTTATTAATTTATTTTTCCATTTTTCTATTTATTTATTTTATATTTTTTTATTGGAAGTTTTTTGTATCTAATTATATATTATTGATTTATTTTATTTTTATTTATTGATTTATTTAATTATTTTAATTTAATTATTTTTATATATTTAGTTTTATCTACTTTTTATTTTTACCATTTATTTTGATTCATTTATTTACTTTTATTCTTTTATTTTTTTTATTTTTATTTTTATATTTTTTTTACATTTTTATTTTTTTATTTTTTTATATTATTAATTTATTTTTCTTCATTTATTTGTAGTTTATTCCATAAATTTTTTCTTTTTTTTTCTTCTATTCACGTTCTAATTTTATTTATTTTTAATGATTTGGATTTTTAGTTATTTTATTTAATTTCTATTTATTTTTGTTTGGCTTAATTTATTTTCTTTATTTTTATTTATTAATTTCAATTTCTTTTATATTTTTGGTTTTTTTATTTTTTCCTTTTTTTTTTTTTATTTTTTATTTCTATATTCAATTTTATTTTTTGTTTTTAATTTATCTGGTTTTTTATTTTATTTTCTTTATATTTATTTGTTATTTTTATTATCTACCTTAATTTATTCATTTATTTTATTAATTTATGTCGTTTTATTTATTTATTTTCAGTTTATTTATATATATTTATTTTTATTTCTTATTCATTTATTTCTATTTTATTATTTATTTTTATTTTTGTTTATTTATTTATTTATCATTTATTTTATTTATATTTTTGTTTATATTATTTTTTATTTGAGTTTATAATTTTTTTATTTATTTGTTTATTATTTTGATATAGTTATTCATTCTTATTTATTATTTTATTTATGCTTATATTTATTTATTTTTATTTTTATATATTTATTTTTATTTATTTATTTTTATTTTTTCTTTATACTTATTTATTTTTTTATTTATTTATTTATTTATTTATTTATTTATTTTTATCTATTTTATTTTATTGATTTATTTATTTATTTATTTTTTTTTATTCATTTTGTCATTTTATTTATTCATTTATTTTTATTCCTTTAATTTATTTTTTTCCATTCTATTTTTATTCATTAATTTATTTTCATTTATTATCTTTTTATTATTTATTGTAATTTTTATATTTATATTTATTTTTTATTTTCATTTCTTTATATTTCTCTTTCTATTTATTTATTTTTTATTTATTTTTATTTATTTATCTTTTTTATTTTTTTATCTATTTATTTATCTATTTTTTTATTATTTGTTATTATTTTATTTATTTCATTTTTCATTATTTTTATTTATTTCTATTATTTATTTATTTATTTCATTCATTCATCTTTTCATTATTTATTTTTATTTATTTTATTTTTATTTTTTTAGTTTTTGCATGTTTATTTTTATTATTTATTTTATTTATTTTTATCTATTTTTTATTTATTTTTATTATTTATTTAATTTATCTAGATATTTATTTTTATTTTTGATTAATTTATAATTTATTTATTTTTATTATTTATGTATTAATTTATCTTATTTTATTTATTCAATTTTATTTATTTATTTTCATATATTAATTTCTTTATATATTTTATTATTTTACTTTCCTTATTCATTTATTTATTTATTTATTCATTTATTTTTATCTATTTATTTTTTTAATGATTTTTATTTTTATTTTTATATCGTTATTTTCATTTATTAATTTATTTTTCATTAATATATTTTCATTTCTTAATTAATTCATTTATTTATTTTTATTTATTTCTATATGTTTTTATTTATTTTATTTTTTCCTTTTATTATTATTCATTTATTTTTTTATTTTTTATTTTTTATTATTTTATTTTATTTAATTCTTTATTCATATTTCTCTATTTCTATTCATTTTATTTATTTATTTTTTATTTATTGTTATTCATTTTTCATTTTTATTTTGTTATTTATTTCCTTTATTTTCATATTTATTTATTTTTTATTTGTTTATTTTTTAGTTTTTTTTTTCTTTATTTATTTATTTTTATTTGTTTATTTCATTTATTTTCATTCATTTATTTTTATTTTTTATTTATTTATTTTTTCTATTTATGTACTTATTTGTTTTTATTTAGTTATATTCATATTTATTTATTGTTTATTTTTATTTTTTTATTTTTATTTTTTTAGTTATTTACTTATTTTTTATTTATTTATTCTTATTTATTTAATCATTTTTTTATTCATTCATTTTTTATGTTTAATTATATTTCTTTATTATTTTTTCTTTATTTACTTTTATTTATTTATTTATTTTATTTATATTTTTATTTTTTATTTTTTGTTATTTTTTTTTTATTATTTATTTTTTACTTATTTATTTTAAATTATTTATTTATATTTCCATTTATTTATTATTTGATTTAAATTTATATATTATTTATTTTATTTATTCATTTTTATTTATTTAATCATTTTATTTGTTTTATTTTATATTATTTTTATTTATTTTTAGTTTTTTATTAATTATTTTTTCTTATATGTTTATTTACATATTTATTTATTTATTTATTTATTTATTTTCATTATTTAATTATTTTATTTTGATATATCTATTTATTTGTTTATTTTTATTTTTTTATTTTTATATTTTATTTTTTTTTATTTAAATTGATTATTGTTTTCCTTTATTATTTATTTACTTAATTGTGATTTATTTATTTATATATTTTTATTTTGATTTATTTATTTATTTTCTATTATTTATATTTGAATTTTATTTGGTTTTTTTTATTTTTTATTTATTTTTTATATTTATTTCATATTTTATCTATTTTTATTTTTTTTATCTATTTATTATTATTTATATATCTATTGTCATTTAATTTTTTTATTATATATATTTATTATCATTTATTTATGCGATTTATTTATTATTATTATTTTTTTATTATTTTATTTATGATCTATTTATTTATTTATTCATTCATTTTTTGTTATTTAAATATTTATTTATTTATTTATTTATTTATTTTATTTTTTATTTTTTTTATATATATCTATGTATTTATTTCTATTTAATCATTTATTTATTTATTTATTAGGTATATTCATGTATGTATTCATTTTGTTTGTTTATTTATTTGTTTCATCTATTTATTTATCTATTTTATTTATTTTTTCTTTACTTATTTTTTATTTATTTATGTATTTTTTTTATTTATTTTATTTATTTATTTTGGGATCTATTTATGTATTTTTTATTTATTTTGGATTTATTTTTTAATATTCCTTTTTGTTATGGCATTTGTTTTTCATTTATTATTTGTATTTTACTTATTCATTTATTTATTTTTACTTATTTACTTATTTATTTTATTTTTTTTACTATTTTACTTTCTATTTTTTTATTTATTTCTATTTATTTTATTTATGTATTTATTTTTGTAATTATTTAGTTTATTTATTTATTTAATTTTTTTATTTATTCATTTTTATTTGATTTATTTTTATTTATTTTATTATTTTATTTTTATTTATTATTTATTTCTATTTATATATATATTATTTATTTATTTTTAATCATTTATTTATTCATTTTTATAGATTTATTTATTCATTTCATTTTTATTTTTTTATTTATTTTTATTTATTTATGATTTATATTTTTATTTATTTTTAGTTTTTATTTATTTATTTTATTATTTTATTTTATTATTTATTTATTTTCTTTATTTATTTATTTATTTCTTTATTTGTTTATTTATTTATTTATTTATTTATTATATAATTTTTATATTTTTATTTTGTTTTCTTAAATATCTATTCTTATTCATTTATTCTTTTATTTTTATTTTTTTATTATATAATTTTTCTTTTTTATTTTTTTTTTTATTTTAAGTTTTATGTATTTATTTTTTTTTATTTTTTTTTATTTTCATTTATTCATATTTGATTTTTATTTTTTTCTTTTATTTTTTATTTATTTTATTTATTTTATTGTGATTTATTATTTATTTTTATTGTTTATTTTTCTTATTTATTTTTATTTATTTTTATATTTTCATGTTTATTATTTATTTTTTATATTCATTTTGTTTTTTATTTCATTTTTTATTTTTTGTATTATTTATATATATTATTTATTTACTGAATAATAAATTGATTTTTAATTTATTTATTTTATTTTCTATATTTTTATTTGCTAATTTATTTTCTTGATTTATAGATTATTTATTTATCTTCATTTTTTATTTATTCATTTTCGAGTATTTATTTATCTATTTTTTCTATTTATTTTTATTTTTATTTATTTTTATTTTTATTTTCATGCATTTATTTATTAATTTATTCTTATTTATTTTTATTCAATTTTATTTATTATTGTTTATTTATTTATTTTTATTTGTTTATATATTTTTTTCATTTTTTATATATTTATTTATTTTATTTACTTCTTTATTTTTATCTATTAATATTTACTTTACTTAGATTATTTATATTTATTTCTATTTATTTATTTTTCTTTATTTTATTTTTTTTTTTTATTTATTTTTTATTATTTATTTTATTTATTTATTTATTATTCATTTTTCATTTTATCTATTTTAATATATTCATTTATTCATTTTCATTATTCATTTATTTATTTATATTTGTGTATTTATTTTTAATTGTTTCATTTTTATATCTGTATATATTTCTATTTTTTTAATCATTTATTTTTAATTATTTATTTTTAATTAATTTATTTATTTATTTATTTTTATTTATTTCTTTATAATAATTTTAATTATATATTCCAATTTAATTTTTTATTTATTTATATTTTTTTTTATTAATGTATTTATTTTGATCTAGTTTCTTATTTATTTATTAAATTTTTTAATGTATTATTTATTTTTGTTTATTTAATTTTTTTTCATTTTAATTTAGTTTATTTCTTTTTATTTATTTTATTTTTATTTATTTATTTTCCTATTATTTTTATTTAATTTTATTGTTAATTAATCTAATTTTTATTTATTTATTTTTTATTTTTATATATTTTTTTCATTTTTATTAATTTATTATCATTTATCTATATTTATTATTTCATTTTTTATTTATTTATTTTGTTTTTCTTTATTAAAAAATTTATCTATTTATGATTTATTTATTTATTTTATTTTTTAATCTATTGTTATTATTTATTTATTTATTTATCTATTTTTATTTACTTATTTATTTATTTTATTTTTAATATATTTATATTTTTATTTATTTTTTTTATTTTTACTTTATTATTTTTTTGATTGATGATTTATTTATCATTTATTTATTTCTGTTTACTTATTTTTTATTTATTTTGTTTTATTTTTTATTTATTTATTTAATTTGTTTGTTTTATTTATGTATTGTATTTATTTATTTATTTATCTATTTTCATTTATTAATTTTTTCCTTTTCCAAATATTTATTTATTTATCTATTTTATTTTTTATTTAATTTACTTATTATTTTCTTTATGTTCAATTATTTTTATTTATTTACTTATTTTTTATTTATTTATTTATTTTATATTTGATTTTGATTATATAAATATTTTATTTTTATTTATTTATTTCTTTATTTTTTCATTTATTTTTATTTTTGTTTCTTATTTATTTCATTTTATTTATTTATCTATTTATTTATTTTTATTTATTTATGATTTTTTATTTCTTTTGTTAAGTCTGTTTTATTTTCTTCGTTGTTGTGTTTGAGTACTTACGGGCGGGTTTCTTTTATTCTCGTTCTCTCTTCTCTTTATAAGTCTTCTTCGTTAGCTTATGGTAATGTTTGGAAGGTTATCTGTTATATGGGCTAACCTTCAATTATCTTTCTTTTCTAGGAACATTGCTGATTAATTTCTTTAGTTTCCATGTCTCTCAGGAGGCTTAGGCATGGGTACTATAACTTAGATTCTGGGCAAGTTAAACACCACTTAATTAATCTTACTTATAATTAGAGTATTAGTACACAATTTCACTTTACACAACACTACACAGGGAACAGAGGGAGATTGGACATAGCCGCCCCATATAAGGCTTAGATCCTAACTGAGTTTCTCAGAGTCCTCAAGTCAAGTCTGAACCTAACTCACAAAGTTAAGCTCCTCCTTAACTTCTACTAAGACATCCTACCTACTACTTCTTGAGTGGCTTTCCTTACTTCCGGTGCCACCCCTAGATTAGTCTTATTGGTTCCGTTAATCTACGGTAACCGCCCACTGAAGATGTCAAAGTTCAGATTTTCCACTGGAGTTTGCAATTTACTGTTTTGGTAACGGCTGCCTGTGTTTTGTCTTTTTTTCGAAACTGCTATTTCTGCAGTCTGATACTGCCACACATCTAATCCCTTTTCTACCTCCTCTGGTAGATTCTTTCATTACTCTACCCTCACCCTATATATATTTCTACAGTATATTTTCCTATCTAATTGTCCCTACATATTTATAGACAGACTCCTGTTGTTTCCTAACAACACTCGGGCCACCTTACAGGCAGTGACCTTAATGCCTAAATTATCAAGATACTTATATATGAAAAAATACAATGTTGGAAAGTAATCAAAATGGCAATATATAACCAACAATGTTAGAATATCAGTTACTTGAAGGCAAATTATTCAGTAAAGTCTTAATGGTGTTGAGCTTGTTAACAACTATCACTCTGACAATACATGTGAAAGCTAGTATGGTGAGCACTAACAAAACAATATTTACCATGGACATAATGGGGAATCAGTCTTGTATACATGGAAAAAATGATTAGCTGCTTCCAGTTTGTCAAATGATTCTAACTCAAGTTTGGACAATTTGAAATCTTTGACATGTTCAAAATGATTTATGTGGCTAGATAAGTTTTAAGGTGTAAGCAGCAAAAAGGTAGGCTTGTAGTACAAATAACTCAAAATAACTACTTCACAAGATGTCACAAAGGATTTGATGATATTAAACATTATCTGAGATTGGTTATTACTACAAGTGACCTTAGCTGTTACTTGATTCTGTGAAAACACTACCATTTTTCATCATACAATATTTGAGCTTTGAATCAGGTTTTGTAAGGGATATACTCACAGTTATTCTCACCATTTCTATCATTATCAAATCATCTATGCAATACAATTTGTTAAAGTGGCTCATAAAAACTGTATATTACAAACAACTCATTGGCTTCAAGCATGATACAATCATCAAAATCTTTGTCACTTAGTTGCACCAACAGAAGTGAATTTTGTTGCAATGCAAAATGTACTATGTCTTGGTTCAAAACAATTGACTTGTTATTTACTAGCATTGGAAAAGGGTAAATGGATATCAAGTTATTAACTTCATTATTGTTGAATGGTATTACCAACACAATGTATCAGAAACTCTTTTCAAAGTTATTAAACTATAGTAAGTAAGGTCATTGCGCACAAGCGGTTTGAAATGATGACCTAACATACATTTTTCTATTACGAGGTGTAACTCACTAGGACTGATGAGGTATGGTGATAAAATGTTCTTTGCGGCTAACATGACCGCATTCAAAAGTTCCTTATAATTTAATATAAATGAATCGGTTTCAAACATTAACTGATTCACAAATTGTGACCTGTTTAGATCATCTATCTCTGTTGTAATGTTCTGAGCTATATTGTTAACAAAGTCCTTCAGTTTAATAATCAATTCTTGGTTCTTGTTAGTTGCATCAATGACTTTAGTCATGATGGTACCTTGTTCTGCGGCCCATATTTCTAATTTTTCTATTCTAGCCCTATCTTTATCTACATCACTATCAGTAGCTACACCAAACAAAGTGTTTAAGGCTGTACCTATAAATGGAAGGAGTGAACGCTTCTTAATTCTCTTAGGTAAAACCTGGCTGATATCCTCTCTAAGTTTCAACAAAACTGAATTTTATTCTGGTTAGTAGTTATGAACATTTTCGATTTTGTTACTCAGTAATTCTGCAGTTGTTGTTGTTGATGGTCTACTGTTGTGATGTTTATTGTGACAACCGCGATGTCGTGTATCATCTTCACTTGGCCATGATCCTTTAAAATTGCTCCCTTCTTGATTTGTAAGAAGGAGATGCAGATATCACTCACCATGAGCCAAAGTGAAATCCATTTCCTGCAAATATATTCTAAGCAGTAAACCTTATACAACAATGTTATTGACCAATTGCACTTTGTCCTATCTTTTCCTTAAATTGTATCTCGGAGTCACTAATGCTGATGAAGTATGGGAATCATTTACGTTACTGTTTTCCTTACTACTTGACTCCTTTAAATCTTTAAAATCCTTTAAATGTTCTACTGAACAAATGTCGAAATTTACTATTTTAATATGGTTCCAATGTGCAACAGTGTCATTTAAAGTTGATTCATGCATTAGCTTAAATTTATTTAACTTTAACCTTTCTATTACTCTATATGGACCTTGGAATTTAGGACTTACTTTAACATTAAGTCCTTCAACTTTATGATTAAGCACATATACTTGTTGCCCTATTTTTAAACCTGGGACTGTTGATTTCTGGTGTAATACTTACTAGACTTTTGATGTAACTCCTTCAATCGAGCCCTTGTACCTTTTACTGTCTCGAAAGTCCGTCTTATTTTCCACGCAACGTAGTCTTCGTAATTATAAGTATGTGTGGGTGGAGTTGCATCGTCTAACAAGGTATTTGGCATTCTTTTCTGATAACCATATAACAGAAAGTGTGGGGTTTCCCCAATAGATTCATTTACAGTGTTATTAATGGTGAACTGTACATCTTCAAGAATTGAAGTCCCGCAATCTTCAGTCTGTGGAGTCACTAAAGTTTTCAGTACATCCTTTATTTCACGATTTGTTCTCTCAACTGCTCCATTAGAGCTTGGTTTATAAGCTGTAACATGACACTTGTTAATTTTCATAAAACTCAAAAAAATTTCTTTAAAAAATGTCAATAGTAAATTCTCCTGCATGAATGTCTAGTAATTATTCTAGATTTCAGAGCTTCTGCTACAGTAGTTGCTTCTCTATTTCTGACAGGGATGATCTCAACATATCTAGTCAAGTAATCTATGAAAACTAATATCTGACGGTTACCTCTAGTTGTGCTTGGAAATGGACCTACAAAATCCATTGAAACTGCTTGGAACGGAGTTAATTCTGATGGATATTTCTCAAGAGGGGCTTTTACATTTACGTTACCTTTGTGTACGTTACAGATATGACAATTTTCAACAAATCTTTTACCATCTTCATTGCAATTAGGCCAAAAATAGTTTCTAGTGACTGTTCTACATGTTTTCTTTATTCCAGGATGTCCTGACAACTTGTAAGAGTGTGTTAATTCAAGGACTTCTTTGGTTAGTGTGTTAGGTACATACAAACGTGAACAAGCATTCGGTTCTTCTGATGTTTTATATAGAATTCCATTAATTAACTGAAATTCAGACTGATCATCCTCATTTTGCATTAATTTACCCACTATTTTTCTAATGTTAGCATCCTTTTGCTGTTCGATCTGAACTCTTTCTAAATCTAGATCTATAATCTGACAACTAAAGCAGAAAGTTTTAGTTGTGATTTGTTTCTCAGTTTCTTCTTGCGATCTCGACAAGGCATGCTATAGTGTTATATCTACCTGGATATATCTAAACTCCGGGGCAAATTCTAATACACTTATGAACCATCTGTTAAACTTCATATTATTTGTGAAAGCTCTTTTCTTGAATAAGTCACAAATGGGTTTGTGATCTGTAAGCACATTGACTTTATGTCCTAGTAATATATGCCTAAACTTTCGTAACCCCCAATATAGAGCTAATGCACTCTCGTTCGGTAGTACTATAATTTCCTTCTGCAGCGTTCAAAACTCTACTTGCATAATATTGCATAATATACTGCTCTCATTCTGGTTTTTCTCCTGTTGCATTAAAACTGCACTTACACCTGTACTAGAAGCATCGCAGGCTAAGTAAAATTCCTTTGAGAAATCTGGATACACTAAAATTGGATTTCTTGTCATCATTTCCTTGAGTGTTTGGAAAGCTCTTTCCTGTTCTGTCTTCCATTCATAAACTACATCCTTCTTAGTTAAATCTGTTAATGGGTTGGCTATGGTGGCAAATCCCTTAATAAAAGGGCGATAATAGCCAACCATACCTAAAAATCTTCTCAAGGCTTTCAAGTTATTTGGAGCTGGATATGCTACAATTGCCTTTATTTTACCTTCCTGCATACGCAGTCCATTTTCACTGATGACATGTCCTAAATACTCTAATGATTTCATCATGATTGATTTCATTTCTTATTTTTATCTTTAATCCTGCACTCTTTAGTCTTTCTAACACTGTTTCTAATGTCTTAAAGTGACTATCCAAGTCCTTACTAGAATGATCACATCATCTAGGTATACTGAACATCCTCTATATCTCCTAAGATTTGGAGCATTAATCGAGTAAAGGTTAGTGGGGCTGATGTAAGACCATAGGGCATGACTTCAAACTGTAAATGTTCCTTATGAGTACTAAAAGCTGTTAAGGGCTTGGATTCTTCGTCTAAAGGTACTTGCCAATATCCACTAAGCAAGTCTAGTGACGTAAATATTTTTGCTCCACCTAATTGAGCTAACATATCATTTATAACTGGCATGGGCATCCTATCTGGGATGGTGTGTGAATTTAATTTCCGATAATCTATTACCATTCTCCAAGTGCCATCTTTCTTTGGAACTAATAAGAGAGGTGAATTATATGGTGATTTAGAAGGTACTATCACACCATCTTGCTTCATTTCTTCAATTAACTGATCTACGATCGGTCGTTGACTTATTGGCAACTTATAGTTAGGGATATAAAATGGTTTAGTTCCATCTTGTATTAAAATCTTATGTTGCAAAGTATCTGTTCTGCCTAACTTATCTCCTTCTAAAGCAATGACATCTCTATACCTCTCCAATATTTGTAATAGTTTAACTCTATTCTGAGGAAAGTCTGTATTATTTACTTCTTTATTAAAATTGAACTTTGTTCTGTGCTAGGAGAATGCTTTTTCACTTAGTGTTAGCAAAGGATTATTCACCACAATTCCTGTACAAAATTCTATACCAGGTCTTAGTATTACCTAGTCTTTTGTCTGAAAAATTCTGGACATACGTCTCACAGTTATTGCCTTTCACGTGAACTAGGGAATTGTCCATCCTAACAAAGTCAGGTAAGTTTTCATTAGTTAGCATTACGTCTTTTTCATGCAAGTCTTCGTCTGTTTTAGCTCTAAGACAAACTTTGGTTAGACATTGCGGGTACAAAAAAACTACTTCTCTATTAAGCACAAATCTGACAGTATGGTCATCTGCAGTACTGATTAAACATATTTCTTCGTCATCACGTATCTCTCAGAAATAACAGACATCTGTTTTCATCTGAACTTTCATCCAGTAGTATTGTTGAGTTTAATTCGCCCTTATTTATTGTTCCTAATAAAAGGACTTCATTGATATATTTTTTCTTTTTCTTCTTTATTTTCATCCATTATAAGATATGTACAATCGATTTCTGATTCATCTTCATCTATTGTTGAATGCGCATAAGTGATCTGTGATTCATCTTCATACATTTGTTCACATGGATTAATATGTTCCGCGGCAATGATTTGTTCAGAGGCATTAAATTGTTCAGCTGCGTTAATTTGTTCAGAGTCAAAACTCTGCTCAGAAGTCTGAGTATCAAGGCTTGCATTGTTAATATTATTTATTTGTGCACAATCTATCATAGAATCCTTCCTGGCTATGAACTATTATTTCTACCACTTTATTCCACTTTATTATCTGTGCTAGCATTATTATCTATCTTAGTCTCTTGGATGTTCGCTTCTCTAGAAGATGTCGTCTCAGATAAATTGATCAGATTTATGCAAGACTGAAAACAAACATTTTCTCTATTTCTGCGTGGCAAATTTGATTTTATTTTCTCCACAATCTAACATTATTCTACATCTCCGCATAGCTTTATATGAAAACAGCGCTTGCGTAGGGTAAAATCTTTCTTCTAAAACTACAAATACTTCCTTAAAAGTTTTGTCTAAAATCTCTATGTCCAGTGTGACACTTACCCAGCGCTTAATTTGTTTTCCGGCTATTCCCCTTATAATTCTACCAGGACCTTGTATTTCTGTATCTGCAAAGCCTAAATGTTTTGTTAATGTTTGTTTATCTATTATATTTCTGTACTGCCTGTATCTAAAAGGATTGAGCATGGTTTATTATTAATTCTTGTTTGGGTGATAGGTAAATCTTCTTGCTTATTTCTTTATCCTTCACTGAAAATACTATCTCCTTAGTTACTTCAAAGGCAACTTGAAATTATCTTCCTGGCCTACCGTAACTATTTCATTCTCATTTTCTACTGGTAAGGAAGCTTTCTTTGTATTACCCCCTTCTGTAACTGTCACCGAGTCTGATTATTATTTTGGGGTGTACTACGTTGGGCATTATGGTTAGTATTGGAATTTTTGAACCAACAATTTTGTGTTAGGTGACCTGTCCTATTACAATGAGAACAATACCTTTGGTCGCCTACAATTCTGAGTTGTGTTGGTTGGAATAACCACAATTGGCACAATTTTGTTCTGGCTATTATTTTTGTGTTTTATTATTATCTCCGAAACTCTGACTGTAGGTTGGGCTGGACGAATTTGGATTATTATTGTTTGGATTTCCTCTATGCTGTTGAGGCCTATATTTACTATTCTTGTTTGCTTGGAAATATTTCCCATTATTATTCCTTGGATTATTCCTAGGATCTTGTTTTCCCTGTTGTCTATGCTTGAAATTTCTAGATCTGTCTGGAACACTATCTGTCTTTCCCTGGAAATTATTCCTATTTCTACTAGGGTTTCCTTTCCATTATTTACAAAACCTGTAAATTCTTTTGCCAGATTCAGTCCCTTTTTGCACATTTCCTTTTTCATAAATCTTAAAGCTGCTAGACTATCCTGCTTAGGATCAGGATCCTGTTTCTTAAAGACTCGTTTTTCTTCCTCCCCGACAGCGTCATATACTATACCATGGACTATGTAGTTCAAAATCTCTTTCATACTGACTAAATCCTTTGTATCACGACTAAAAGCATCACCATCGCCAATAACTACGCCGGCTCTTTTCAAGTCCGTTGTTAAGTTACGGATAGAATTTTCTATATCCAGTTTGTTAGGTTTGGCGAATACTATCTCCATTCATATTTCTGGTGCAAAAATTTACCAAGATTATACCACTTGTCCTGTTGATTTATTGGTTCCCATAATTCTAGACACCTTCTTGAATTCCTTTAAACCATTGTTTTACAGAAGGTAACGTGGACGATACCTTCTCCCTTTTAGATACGAATGGCAAGCTTTACAATTTTTTACAGTTTATTAATTTGAAACACCCTAACATTAATTTTACTGTGGAACTCGAAAACGGTAATTCATTACCGTTTCTTGATATTTGCATAACTAGGGATCAGTCAATTTTTAAACACTTCCAGTTTATAGAAAGAAAACATATACGGGACTTTCTAATAATTTTTATAGTTTCTTGTCAAAAGAGTTTTAAGCTTAATGCAATCTCCACTCTGGTTCATAGAACAATAAAATACTCATCAAACTGGGATATCTTTCATAAAGAAATTGAATTTTTATCTAATATCTTCCAACGAAACTCGTACCCTAAGAATGTATTTTTTAATATTGTTAACAAACTTTTAACTTTGCATTTTAAACCACCCATTCCAATGATAGGCGTACCAAAGAAACTAATGTATGCCTCCATACCATATATATACAATAGCATTTTCACACGAACCTAACGAATCATAGAAAGTGAAATTCCCTGTCTAAATATAAAACTTATATCTAACAACCCATGCAAAATAGGCTCTTTTTTCTGCTTCAAAGATCGTCTGCAGCAGTTCATGCGATCCAACGTGGTATACAAATTTACGTGCCCGGGATGTCCCGGAATTTACGTTGGATCGACTAGGAGCTGCTGCAGATGAGATACTGCAGTCACATGGCTTTAGTTTCAGGACCGGTCAAAAATTAAGTAGGCCTGAACACTCAAACATAAAAAACCACGCAATCAATTGCAAGATAGAGGTGAAAAACAACACTTCTCTATTTTAGGCTCGGTTAAAGACTCTGATTACATAACCACTCTAGAGTCATTATATATTAAACGTCTTGTTCCCTCGTTGAATAGTGGAGTTTCATCTTCTCCGCTTTATCTGGCATAGTGTCAACGTTTTAACATTCTTGCCAAGTCTAGTCATTCTACCTCCTTCCTTCCTCAACTAACGGTTGGTTGCGCCTTGGTATTTGTTTTTTATTTGTACTTTTTACTTTTTAGTTTTACTTGTCAATTTTTAGTCCTTTATGTCAATTTTAAGTTCATTTTAGTCTTTTTACTATATTGAGAATCCTGCTATTATTGAATGCTAATATGTGTGTGTTTTTTATCTCAACCAGACTGAAGATGCACATTGTATGTGCGAAACGTCTCTAATAAATTATTCTTCTGATGTGGTTGTCTGCGATTTCCTGAATGGATGTATATGTATATATATATTACATATATATATATACATACATATATATATATTATATATATATATATATATATAAATATATATATATATATATATATATATATATATATATATATATATACTAAATACATATATATATACATATATACATATATACATATATATATATATATATATATATATATATTTAATATATACGATATATATACATATATATATTATATATATATATATATTATATGATATATATATATATATATATATATATATATATATATACATATGTAATGTATTTATATATCATATAATATAGAAAAAATAATAAGTTATATACATATATATTTAAACATATTATATATAGATTTATGTATAATATATATATATATATATATATAGTATATATATATATAAATAGATATATAGGGTATATGTATCCCAATAATAATGATAATAATTAGGAAATAACTATTTATTTTGGTTCTGAATGGCTCTCCCGTAGTAAATTGGACCTTTGAGGGTGTAGAAATTGTAATAAAAGGATATAATTTACCTAGTAAATCAAGCTACTGAACGTCATTCATGAGAAATCGTACTGAATCTAATGTCACGTCTACCAAACAATTAACACAGATGAAACATAATCACAATATGCAGTGTTTCATATCCACGCACAATACCCCCCTGCACCAACACCCCTGCTGTCTTCTCTCGACGCGCACCCGTTTCCCGGTTATTCGAAAGCCAAACCACATTTAATAGATATCTTTCAATACAAATTAATTACGAGAGAAATTTAGAACCATATAAAGTTTTAATAATAATAATAATAATCATAATAATGAATAATAATAATAATAATAATAAATAATAATATAATAATAATACTCATAATAATAATAATTATTATTATTAGTATTATTATTATATGTATCTCTCAAATAATAATGATAATGAATTATGATAATTAACTATTTATTTTGGGTTCTGATGCTCCTCCCGTAGTTGAATTGTACCTGAGGATGTAGAAATTGTACATAAAAAGGATATTTAATTTACCTAAGTTAAATTCAAGCTACTGACGTCAACATACGTACTATCAGCCAGATATAAGAGCAATAACCAATGGACAAAATACCAAATCAGGTTAAACTAATACCAAAGTGAGGACGTTGTATTGAAGCCAACATATTTATAGCATATCTTCAATACAATTTACTACGAGAGCCATTTAGAACCAATATAAAGTTAATAATAATAATAATAATAATAATAATAATAATAATAATAATAATAATAATAATAATAATAATAATAATAATAATAATAATAATAATAATTATTATTATTATTATTATTATTATTATTATTATTATTATTATTATTATTATTATTTTATTATTATTATTATTATTATTATTATTGGAGAAAGCAAATCCACAGTTATGTAAATGTACATATATTTCAGTTTAAAAACAGCAAAGATGCTTTCGGGAATCTGTACGGTTCCCTTATCAATCTGATAAGTGGAACCGTACAGATTCTCGAAAGCTATCTTTGCTGTTTAAACTGAAATATATGTACATTTACATAACTGTGGATTTGTTTCTCCATTTGAAGACTCGTGCTACTATGAGGATTTTTTTATTATTATTATTATTATTATTAGCTCTCACATACCACAGAGTGCGTTCAGTTTGTTCTCCTTAAAGAAATGAAACCTCACTAAGCATAGGATAGGATGGAACCCGGGAGTCCGGAGTCTCCATTGAATCCTACGAAATCCCCGAAGAAGCGATCTTGGAAGTGCTTCAGGACGAAATCCCGAAGAAGCGATCTTGGAAGTGCTTCAGGACGAAAACTGCGAAGAAGCGATCTTTGTAAGTCTCCAGGACGAAATCTCCGAAGAATCGATCTCGGAAAGGCTTCAGGACGAAAACTGTGAAGAAGAGCGATCTTGGAAAGGCTCCAGGAAGAATTCTTCGAAGAACCGATCTTGGAAAGGCTCCAGGAAGAATTCTTCGAAGAAGCGATCTTGGAAAGGCTCCAGGACTCCGAATCAGGACTCAGATCAGATCAGGCGTCTTGAATGAAAACTAAGCTTGGCGAAAGCACACTGGTTCGGCATCATTCAGCAAAATGATTTCTACAGCAATTAGCTCAGTGTTCAGAAGTTTCTTAGCAGGATTAATGCTTTTGTTGCGACTTGTACTGGCGGGCGGCGTCCTTTGGCAGTCGACTCTTGAGAAAGAGCTTCGACTTTGTGACGCTGCTCGGCAATGTCGTTTGGATTTCAGAATGGAAAACAGAGTGCGTCGCGCTCTGCATACCATTCTGGACTATATTCGTTTAACAAAGTTTTCTGGATACGAGGAACCCTCTCTCTCAGCCTGCCACGGGACCCTACAGCACTTGGTGAGGACCACTCTTCCAGGTGGTCCTCAGGGACCCTGCAGCAGCTGACGACGTTCTTCGTGACTTGATTCAATTTCTTGTTTTGGCCCAAAATGTTCCTGTGTCTTATCGGCGTCTTTGTTGTCCCGTACTTCCTCGGAGGTACAAAGGACATTGCTGAAGGCGTCCAAGGGATATGGAACATGGATTGGGACTTGACGACGACGAAGAAAACAAAGACGATGATGACGACAATACCAACGACAACGATGACAAGACCAATGACGACGACATTATTACCAACGACGATGACCAGACCAACGACCACAATGACAAGACCAACGACAACGATGACAAGACCAATGACGACGACAAGACCAACAACGATGACAAGACCAACGACGACGACAAGACCGAAGACGAGGACGACTATCAGGAGAAGGTTAATGAAGAGGACGATGCAGAGGAAGAAGAACAGGAAGACGACAAGGAAGAACACCAGGAGACGGAAAAGAAAAAGTTCGAAGAGGAAGAAGGCGGACAGAAGGAAAATGAAGAGGACGAGGAGGAAGACCACGGAAAGGAAGAAGACAGAGACTTGACTGACGCCAATGTCCTTATTACGGAAATCACTGGAAGGTCGAGTCACGACAATACCGAATCAGAGACCTCGAACGCAGCTAGTGTCGACGTGACCCCTCCGCAGGAGGTAAAGACACTTCCTCAGAAGGAGAAAATGGAACTCAAATTCACTGATGGGGATTTGTACGAGTTCCAACTGTCCGTGAAAGAGAAACAGATTCTCCGAAAATTACAGAACGAGGTCCAAGAATTCACGAAATTCTACAATGTCCGCCTCGTCCTTCCCGACGGCGACGTCCAGGAGGCCGCCTTTCTAGAGGGCGCTGAAAATCGAGTGCAAATGGCCTTCCTGCACATTCAGGAGATCCTGACGAGTTTGAAGGGAAGGGACACTGCAACGTCGATATGGAAGAGCTTTCTCCTCATCAGGAGACAGAGGAAGACCACAGGCAGGAAGTCCAGCAGAATGACAATATATTATGTTTTGCTGATGCACTCAAAAGGAAGCCCGAACAGCCTGTGGTTAAGCATCCAACGTTTGTTATTGTGCGACGTCGAACTCTTCCACTCATCGAGGAATTACCACTAGAAGACTACGATGAGGATGACAGTATGGAAGAGTTGAACTATTCAGAATTTGATGACGAAGACGACTGGGATTTCGAGGACGAGGAGGACGATTGGGATCTCGAGGAACCCAGGCACAAAGTCATAGTTGGTATATCTCTTCGAGAGGCCCCCGAGGAGGAGGGCAAAGGAGGCATGACACGAAGACTTGTGCCTAAAACTTTGCGTTCGAGGGAAAACCAACTCCCTCTCGAAGAGAAGAAAGAGGACAAGACTCTACCAACACAAGAGGAGGAAAAGGTTCATCTTGAGGATAAACAGGAAGAAAAAAATTTCACTCAAGAAGTAAAAAACGGAAAAACAAGAAACTAGGAGACGACTGAAGAGTGTGTTCTTCCTCAGGAAGGAGTAGAGGAAAATACTTGTCCACAGGAAGAAGAGGAATGTGTTCTTCCTCGAGGGGAGAAGGAGGAAAGTTCTCCCATCGAGATTAGTATTAAAGAAGAACAAAATGATGGCAATAATGAAGAAATGAAACCAGTGACTCGAGAAGACGACGAAAGTGGACGTCAGGAAGCAGGAGGGAAGAAGACGTTTGCTAACATAGTCAAGATTATTCCTGAGAAGAACTCGGGAAAAAGAAGACCTGCCCCTGTAAACACCCGTGAACCGACCAGACCTACAAGATGCGGGCCTCTTAAACATGCAAGAGGTAAATGCTTCACTTTCCAGTGTCAACAAGATGTAGACATGGGACGACAGATAATCGGAAAGGGAGGCAGATTTGCCAAGATGGCCAAGCAGGAGCACGGGGTCGTCATGCACGTCCCAAACGATGGTTCCGGGATTGTTCAACTCACAGGCAACAAGAACAATGTCGAAAAGGTCTACAAACAAATACAGTTCAGAGTAGACGGGATTTTCGACATCAATAAACTTCCCCAAGTCTCCCGAGGGCTGTTTGCTGTCGGAAAACAGGACTTCTTGATGACAGTTCACCGGCAATTTAGGGAGGCTATCAGGGGACCAGAAGATGCTACCATCCGTAAACTCAACAGGGAAAGGAATGTGACCATCCACCTCCCTGATGAAGACGACCAACGCCATTACGTCAGCATCTGTGGATCACTGGAAGACGCCCTCGAAGTTGAGACTGTCATTTCAGAAATAATCGATGACATCAAGAACTGGCCGACAGAAGACGACCTGAAACTCGTCGGCCTCAACTTCTACCAGTTCGATTTGCTGCTCGAGGGCAGACGTTTTCCTCCCCCCTCGCCCAGAATGGACAAGGGGCTGCAGAAGTGAGGGGCCTCTTCAAAGTCAGTCTCATTCTGCCTCAAGAAGAAGACAAGAGAGAAATTGGCTTCTTGGGCGGAGACCTCGACAAGGTGAGAAAAGCCTACGACCACCTCAAGTTCATCCTTGAAGAGGTCAGCGTTAACAACGCTGAGATCACCGAACATGGACTGACCAGAATTGGCCCTGGCAAATATCGTTTCGACGTCGACGGGAAGCAAAAAGGACTTCTCGTCGGGCACAAAGGAGGAAACCTCAAGAAACTGGAGAAGGAAAACAACGTCACCATCATCGTCCATAAGAGAGAGGACGACTTTGTCACCATACATGGTCGACTAAGCGATGTCGAGGACGCTTGTCTCGCGATACATAAAGCTATGAAGAAACCCCTCCCAAGAGAACAAGCAACACGAGGCGATCAAGCACCAGAGGAAATTATGACAGGCTTGACCAAGATGGGAGAGCGCCTCTACAGAGTGGTCCTCGACTACCAGGAACGCGCCATGATCATCGGCAGAGGAGGACAAAACATCAGAAGGATGATCGATGCGCACAAGGTCCAATTCCAGGGACCCCAGACTAAAGAGGAAGGCAACATCTGCACCCTCCGAGGCAGTGAGGAGGGCGTCCTTGCCTTCTTTAACGAGGTCCTGGAAATCATCAAGACAAAAGGACAAAAGAGGGCACAAGACAGGCAGCCCCAGAGGCAGCAAGAGCCTCGTAGGAGTGACAGAAAACCCACACTGGCCGATTTCTTCTGAGGTCAGAGGACAATAGGGTGAAGAACTCCTAATACTGAGCCACAAATATTGTGCAATACAGAATTCCCTAGACTTTGGGAGTAACTTTCATTCAAGTGGAATTATAATTAATAAGTGTTCCCCCCAACACTTACATTATAATTCTCCTTGAGTTTAAGTTCCTCCCAATGTATAAGGAATTCGTTAACATACGATATTTGTGCCTTAGTATTAGGAAACGAAAGTCACAAATGTGTAAGTGACAAAATTCACACGCACTCAAATTAAGCCACAGGCTTCATTTAATATCGAGGTCCCTCTACCCTGGGAGTCACTTTCACCCAGAGGGAATCGTATCATAATCAGGTGCTTCCCCCAGCACTTGATTATAATACCCCCTTGGAAGTGAGAGTGCTTCCCCCAGCACTTGATCAATTCCCCTGGGTGTGAGTTATTCCTCGGGTAGAGAACTCGGTATTAAATATAACTGCGGCTTAATTTCTGAGTGTGTTTATGTGTGTGTGAGTAGAAATTTTGTCACTTATACAAGTGTGACTTTGGTTTGCCTATTATGGCAAACGTAAAATGTCCTAAAAATTAAACAAAAAAGGCAAAAGGTGGATTGTATGTGTCCACCAAAAAAATAATTAATTAGATAAAACAAACCTTAAAAATTAAAAAATGTAAAAGGTGGGTTGTATTCGACACAAAAAATATAACACAAAACCTTTAAAAAGATAAAAATGTGAACTGTATGCCCTCCCAAAAAACCCCAAAAAAAGAATAAAATAAAACAAAACCTTAAAAATTAAAAAAAAAAAAAAAAAAAATAAAAAAAAAAAAAAAAGGTAGCAAGTGTGTAAGTGACGAAATTCACACACGCTAATTAAGCCACAAGTAGCGTCTAATATCGAGGTCTCTATTCTTTGGGAATTTATTTTACCCGAGGGAAATTAGAACTTGTGCTTCCCGCAGCACTTGATTAAGTTTCCCTTGGGTGAAATAAATTCCCAAGGAATAGAGACCTCGATATTAGACGTTATTTGTGGCTTAATTAGTCGTGTGAATTTCGTCACTTACACATTGCTACCTTTTTTTTTTTGGGTTGGGGGAAGGATATACACTCCACATTTTGCATTTTTAATAATTTTCAAAGGTTTTGTTTTTAGTTTTGTGTGTGTGTGTGTGTGTGTGGTGATTGGCACAATTAATTGCAATTCGGCCAACATTACAGGGGTGTCCAAAAAATGGCCCAAATGGTAAGGCTATACTTTCCCTTCAACAAAGACGAATGCAGCCCTAAGACCTTGGGAAAATACGTTGATTCAAGTGGAATTAATCAATAAGTGTTCCCCCCAACACCTAAAAATATAATTCTCCTTGGATTTAAGTTCCTCCCAATGTATAAGGAATTCGTTAACATACGATATTTATGCCTCAGTATTAGGGAACATAAAGTCACAAATGTGTAAGTGACAAAATTCACACGCACTCAAATTAAGCCACAGGCTTCATTTAATATCGAGGTCCCTCTACCCTGGGAGTCACTTTCACCCAGAGGGAATCGTATCATAATCAGGTGCTTCCCCCAGCACTTGATTATAATACCCCTTGAGAGAATTGCCCCCTTCAACACCCCCTGATATTATTACATCCCTTGAGAGTGCTTCCCCCAGCACTTGATTATAACCCCCTTGAGAGCTCCCCCACAAAAAACTTGATTATAATACCCCTTGAGAGTGCTCCCCCCAGCACTTGATTATAATACCCCCTGAGAGTGCTTGCATCGTGTCCCCCCGCACTGATTATAATACCCCCTTGAGAGTGCTTCCCCCCGGCACTTGATTATAATACCCCTTGAGAGTGCTTCCCCCCAGCACTTGATTATAATACCCCTTGAGAGTGCTCCCCCCAGCACTGAATTACCCCCTTGAAGTGCTTACACAGCCCACTTGATTATTACCCCCTTGAGGCTTCCCCCAGTTGTTATAATACCCCCTTTGAGAGTGCTCCCCCAGCACTTGATTATATACCCCCTTGAGTGCTTCCCCCAGCACTTGATTATAACCCCCTACCCCCTTGAGAGTGCTTCCCCGCCCTTGATTATAATACCCCCTTGAGAGTGCTCCCCCACACTGATTATAATACCCCCTTGAGAGTGCTTCCCCCAGCACTTGATTATAATACCCCCTTGAGAGTGCTTCCCCCAGCACTTGATTATAATACACCCTTGAGAGTGCTTCCCCAGCACTTGATTATAATACCCCCTTGAGAGTGCTTCCCCCACACTTGATTATAATACCCCCTTGAGAGTGCTTCCCCCCAGCACTTGATTATAATGACTCCCTGAGAGTGCTTCCCCCGCACTTGATTATATACCCCCTTGAGAGTGCTCCCCAGCACGATTATAATACCCCCTTGAGAGTAGTTCCCCCTTTGCACTTGATTATAATACCCCCGACTTCCCCCCGAGAGTGCTTCCCCCAGCACTTGATTATAATACCCCCTGAGAGTGCTTCCCCCGCACTTTGATTATAATACCCCCCTTGAGAGTGCTCCCCCCTAGCACTTGATTGTTCATAATACCCCCACTTGAGAGTGCTTCCCCCAGCACTTGATTATAAATACCCCCTTCTTGAGAGTGCTACCCCAGCACTTGATTATAATACCCCCCCCTTGTAGAGTGCTTCCCCCAGCACTTGATTGTATAATACCCCCCTTAGATAGTGCTTCAGCGACTTGACTATAATACCCCCTTGAGAGTGCTTCCCCCAGCCCCCACTTGATTATTAATTACCCCCTTGAGAGTGCTTCCCCCCAGCACTTGATTCTTATCACTTGAGTGCTTCCCCCAGCACTTGATTATAATACCCCTTGAGAGTGCTCCCCCCAGCACTTGATTATAATACCCCCTTGAGTGCTTCCCCCCAGCACTTGATTATAACCCCCACCCCTTGACTTAGAGTGCTCCCCCAGCACTTGATTATAACCCCCTTGAGAGTGCTCCCCCCAGCACTTGAGATTTAATACCCCCTTGAGAGTGCTTCCCCCAGCACTTGATTCTTATGCTATTATTCCCCCTTGAGAGTGCTTCCCCCACACTTGCTTACTTCCCCCGTTATTCCCCCATTCCCCCTTACCCCCTTGAGAGTGCCCCCCCAGCTTGATTATAATCCCCCTTGAGATGCTTCCCCCAGCACTTGATTATAAATACCCCCTTGAGAGTGCTTCCCCCAGCACTTATTATAATACCCCCCCTTGAGAGTGCTCCCCCAGCACTTCCCCTTGATTAGTTGATTATCCCCCTTGAGAGTGCTTCCCCCCAGCACTTGATTATAATACTTCTTGCTTCCCCCGAGGTGCTTCCCCCAGCACTTGATTATAATCTGAGTGCTTCCCCCAGCATTTGATTATAACCCCTTGAGAGTGCTTCCCCCAGCACTTGATTTATACCCCCTTGAGAGTGCTTCCCCCAGCACTTGATTATAATACCCCCTTGAGATGCTTCCCCCAGCACTTGATTATAATACCCCTTGAGAGTGCTCCCCCCACGCACTTGATTATATACCCCCTTGAGAGTGCTTCCCCCCACACTTGTTATAATACCCCCTTGAGAGTGCTACCCCCAGCACTTGATTATAATACCCCCTTGAGAGTGCTTCCCCCTTCAGCACTTGATATAATACCCCCTTGAGAGTGCTCAGCACTTGATTATAATACTTGTAGACCCCCCCCTTGTCTTCCCCCAGCAGCACTTGATTGTATTATCTTGAGAGTGCTTCCCCCAGCACTTGATTAAATACCCCCTTGAGAGTGCTTCACACTTGATTATAATCCCCCTTGAGAGTCTTCCCCCCCAGCACTTGATTATAATACCCCTTGAGAGTGCTCCCCCCAGCACTTGATTATAATACCCCCTTGAGAGTGCTTCCCCCCAGCACTTGATTATAACCCCCTAATGTAACTTGAACCCCCCTTGAGTGCTTCCCCCAGCACTTGATTATAATACCCCCTGAGAGCTTCCCCCAGCACTTATTATAACCCCCTTTGAGTGCTTCCCCCAGCACTTGATTATAATACCCCCTTGAGAGTGCTTCCCCCAGCACTTGATTATAATACCCCCTTGAGAGTGCTTCCCCCAGCACTTGATTATAATACCCCCTTGAGAGTGCTTCCCCCAGCATTGATTATAATACCCCCTTGAGAGTGCTTCCCCCGCATTGATTATAACCCCCTTGAGTTGTTCCCCCAGCTTGATTAATAAACCCCCTTGAGAGTGCTTCCCCCAGAACTGATTATTAATACCCCCTTGAGAGTTCCCCCCAGCACTTGATTATAATACCCCCTGAGAGCTCCCCCCAGCACTTGATTATAATACCCCCTTGAGAGTGCTTCCCCCAGCATTGATTATAATACCCCCTTGAGAGTGCTTCCCCCAGCACTTGATTATAAATACCCCTTGAGAGCTTCCCCCACACTTGTTATAATACCCCCTTGAGAGTGCTTCCCCCAGCACTTGATTATAATACCCCCTTGAGAGTGCTTCCCCCAGCACTTGATTATAATACCCCCTTGAGAGTGCTTCCCCCAGCACTTGATTATAATACCCCCTTGAGAGTGCTTCCCCCAGCACTTGATTATAATACCCCCTTGAGAGCTCCCCCCCAGCACTTGATTATAATCCCCCTTGAGAGTGCTTCCCCCCCAGCTTGATTATAATACCCCCTTGGAGAGTGCTCCCCACACTTGATTATAATACCCCCTTGAGAGTGCTTCCAGCACTTGATTATAATCCCCCTTGAGTGCTCCCCCCAGCATTGATTATAATACCCCCTTGAGAGTGCTTCCCCCAGCACTTTATTATAACCCCCCTTGAGAGCTTCCCCACACTTGATTATAATCCCCCTTGAGAGTGCTTCCCCCAGCACTTGATTATAATACCCCTTGAGATGCTTCCCCCAGCACTTGATATAATACCCCCATTATGCTTTCCCCCCAGACTTGATTTAATACCCCCCTTGCGAGTGCTCCCCCCAGCACTTGATTATAATACCCCCTTGAGAGTGCTCCCCCGCACTTGATTATAATACCCCCTTGATGCTCCCCCAGCACTTGATTATAATACCCCCCCCTTGAGAGTGTTCCCCCAGCACTTGATTATAAACCCCCTTGAGAGTGCTCCCCCCATTCGATTATAATACCCCCCTTGAGAGTGCTTCCCCCAGCACTTGATATAATACCCCTTGAGAGTGCTTCCCCCACAGCACTTGATTATAATACCCCCTTGAGAGTGCTTCCCCCAGCACTTGATTATAACCCCTTGAGATGTTCCCCCCAGCTTGATTATAATACCCCTTGAGAGTGCTCCCCCAGCACTTGATTATAATACCCCCTTGAGAGTGCTTCCCCCCAGCACTTGATTATAATACCCCTTGAGAGTGCTCCCCCCAGCACTTGATTATAATACCCCCTTGAGAGTGCTCCCCCCAGCACTGATTATAATACCCCCTTGAGAGTGCGTCCCCCCAGCACTTATTATAATACCCCCTTAGAGTGCTTCCCCCACACTTGATTATCCCCCTTGAGAGTGCTTCCCCCAGCACTTGATTATAATACCCCCTGAGAGTGCTCCCCCAGCACTTGATTATCATACCCCCTTGAGAGTGCTTCCCCCAGCACTTGATTATAATCACCCCCTTGAGAGTGCCCCCCCAGCACTTGATTATAATACCCCCGCTTGAGGAGTGCCTTCCCGCCAACCACTTGAATTATATACCCCCTTGTGAGAGTGCTCCCCCCAGCACTTGTTATAATACCCCCCTTGAGAGTGCTTCCCCCCAGCACTTGATTATAATCCCCTTGAGAGTGCCCCCTCCCCCCAGGCCTTGATTATAATACCCCCTTGGAAGTGCTTCCCCCAGCACTTGATTATAATACCCCCTTGGAGTGCTCCCCCCAGCCCTTAGATTATAATAACCCCCTTGAGATTGCCTTTCCCCCGCCCCAGCACTTGATTATAATACCCCCTTGAGAGTGCTTCCCCCACACTTGATTATATCCCCCTTGAAGAGTGCGTTCCCCAGCACTTGATTATAATACCCCCTTGAGATTGCTTCCCCGCACTTGATTAATAAGACCCCCGCCCTTGAAAGTCTCCCCCCAGCACTTGATTATAATACCCTTGAGAGTGCTCCCCCCAGCCCCACTTGATTATAATACCCCCTTGAAGTGCTCCCCCCAGCACTTGATTTATAATACCCAACCCGTGAGAGTGTCCCCCTTCCCCCAGCACTTGATTATAATACCCCCTTGAATGCTTCCCCCGCACTTGATTATATACCCCCTTGAGAAGTGCTTCCCCAGCACTTGATTAATATCCCCCTTTGAAGAGTCTTCCCAGCACTTGATTATAATACCCCCCTTGAGAGTGCTTCCCCCAGCACTTGATTATAATACCCCCTTGGAGGAGTGCTTCCCCCCAGCACTTGAATTATAAATACCCCCTTGAGAGTGCTTTCCCCCAGCACTTGATTTAATAACCCCCTTGAGAGTGCCCCTTCCCCCCAGCACTTGAATTATAATACCCTTGAGAGTGACTTCCCCCCAGCACTTGATTAGTAATACCCCCTTGAGAGTTGCTTCCCCCCACTTGATTATACTACCCCCTTGAGAGTGCTTCCCCCAGCCGCTTGATTATAATACCCCGCCTTGAGAGTGCTTCCCCCCAGCACTTTTTTTAATAACCTCCCTTGAGAGTGCCCCCTTCCCCACACTTGATTATAATACCCCCTTGAGAGTGCTTCCCCCAGCCACTTGTTATTAATAACCGCCCTTGAGAGTGTCCCCCTTCCCCCCAGCACTTGATTCTAATACCCCCTTGAGAGTGCTTCCCCCAGCACATTTGATTATAATACCCCCTTGAGGGTGGCTCCCCCAGCACTTGATTATAATACCCCTTGAGGCCCCGTGCTTTCTCCCCAGCACTTTGATTATAATAACCCCCTTTGAGAGTGCTTTCCCCCCAAGCACTTGATTAATAATCCCCCCTTGAAGAGTGCCTCCCCCCCCCGCAACTTGATTTATAATACCCCTTGAGTAGTGCTCCCCCCCCAGCACTTGATTTAATAATACCCCCTTGAGAGTGCTTCCCCCCAGCCACGTTGATTATGAATCCCAACCCCCTTGAGAGTGGCTTCCCCCCAGCACTTGATTATAATACCCCTTGAGAGGGTGCTTCCCCACCCCCCCCATCACTTATATATACCCCTTGAGAGTGCTTCCCCCGTCACTTGATTATAATACCCCCTTGAGAGTGCCCTTCCCCCCGCAACTTGATTTATAATTACCCCTTTGAGAGTGCTTCCCCCTAGCACTTTATTATAATACCCCTGAGAGTTGCTTCCCCACACTTGATATAGTACCCCCTTGAGAGTGCTTCCCCCCAGCCCTTGATTAAATACCCCCTTGAGAGTTGCTTCCCCAGCACTTGTTATAAATACCCCTTGAGAGTGCCCTTCCCCCCAGCACTTGATTATAATACCCCCTTGAGAGTGCTTTCCCTCCCCCAGCCACTTGATTATAATAACCCCCTTGAGAGTGCTTCCCCCCCAGCACTATGATTTATAATACCCCCTTGAGAGTGCTTCCCCCAGCATTTGATTTAATACCCCTTAAGTGGCTTCCCGCCCGCACTTGATTATAATACCCCCTTGGAGAGTGCTTCCCCCAAGTCCACTTGTTTATAATACCCCTTTGGAGAGTTGCTTCCCACCAGCACTTGTTAATAATACCCCCTTGAGAGTGCTTCCCCCCCCAGCACTTTTTTGATTATCATACCCCCCTTGGATATGCTTCCCCCAGCACTTGGATTATAATTACCCCTTGAGAGTGCCCCCCCAGCCCTTGAATTATAATCCCCCTTAGATTGCTCCCCCCGGGCACTTATTATAATAAATCCCCCCTTGAAGTGCTTCCCAGCCACTTGATTATAATACCAACCCTTGAGAGTGCCCCCTTCCCCAGCACGTGATATAATCCCCCTTGAGAGTTCTTCCCCCAGCACTTGATTATAATAGCCCCCTTGAAGCGTGCTTCCCAGCACTTGATTATAATACCCCCCCTTGAAGTGCTCCCACCCCGCCCTTTGGATTATAATACCCCTTGAGAGTGCCCCTTCCCCCAGACTTGATTATAATACCCCCTTGAAGAGTTGCTCCCAGCACTTGATATAATACCCCCTTGAGAATTGCTTCCCCCAGCACTTGATTATAATACCCCCTTGAGAGTGCTTCCCCCAGCACTTGATTATAATACCCCCTTGGAGTGCTTCCCCCAGCACTTGATTATAATACCCCCTTGAGAGTGCTCCCCCCAGCCCCCACTTGATTATAATACCCCCTTGAAGAGTGCTTCCCCCAGCACTTGATTAGAATACCCCCTTGAGATTGCTTCCCCCAGCACTTGATTATAAGACCCCCTTGAGAGTGCTTCCCCCACACGTGATTATAGACCCCCCTTGAGAGTGGCTCCCCCAGCAACTTGATTATAATGGCCCCCTTGAGAGTGCTTCCCCCAGCACTTGATTATATACCCCCTTGAGAGTGCTCCCCCCAGCACTTGATTAGTAATACCCCTTGAGAGTGCTTCCCATGCACTTGATATAATACCCCCTTGAGAGTGCTTCCCCCCAGTCACTTGATTTATAATACCCCCCTTGAAGTGCTCCCAATCACTTGATTATAATACCCCCTTGAGATTGCTCCCCCCGAGCGACTTGATTTAATACCCCCCTTGAGAGTGCTTCCCCAGCACTTGATTATAATATCCCCTTGAGAGTGCTCCCCATCACTTGGATTATAATACCTCCCTTGAAGTGCTCCCCCAGCACTTGAATTATAAATACCCCCGTGAGAGTGCTTCCCTCCCCCAGCACTTGATTATAATACCCCTGAGAGTTGCTTTCCCCCACACTTGATTATGTAACCCCTTGAGAGTGCTGCCGCGCCCAGCACTTGATTATAATACTCCTTTTGAGAGTGCTTTCCCCCAGCACTTGATTATATACCCCCTTTAGAGTGCTTCCACCTTCCTCCCCAGCCTTGATTATAATACCCCCTTGAGAGTGCTTCCTCCCTCCCACCAATCACTTGATTATATATACCTCCCCTTGAGAGTGCTGCTCCCCCCAGCACTTTGATTATAATAAGATAGACCTCCTTGAGAGTGCTCCCCCAGCACTTGATTATAAATACCCCCTTGAGAGTGCTCCCCCCATCACTGATTTAATACCCCCTTGAGAGTGCTTTCCCCCACACTTGATTATAATCCCCCTGAGAGTTCTTCCCCAGCACTTGACTTATAATACCCCCCGTTGAGAAGTGCTTCCCCCCCAGCACTTGGATTATAATACCCCCTTGAGAGTGCTTCCCCCCCTTGATTAAATACCCCCTTGATAGTGCTTCCCCAGCACTTGATTATAATACCCCCTTGAAGTGCTTCCCCCAGCCTTGATTATATACCCCCCTTGAGTGTGCTCCCCCCCACTTGATTATAATTCCCCCTTGGAGAGTGCTCCCCCCCCGCACTTATTATAATACCCCCTTGAGAGTGCTTTCCCCCAGCACTTGATTATAATACCTACCCCCTTGAGAGTGCTTCCCCGCAGCACTTGATTATAATGCCCCTTGAGAGAGTGCTTCCCCAGCACTTGATTATAATATACCCCCTGAGAGTGCTTCCATCCCCCAGCACTTGTTTATAATACCCTGAGAGTGCTCCCCCCAGCACTATTATACTACCCTCCCGCTTGGAGAGTGCTTTTCCCCCGGCAACTTGATTATAATTACCCTCTTGAGAGTGCTTCCCCCAGCACGTGATTATAAATACCCCCTTGAGAGTGCTTCCCCCAGCACTTGATTATAATACCCCCTTGAGAGTGCTTCCCCCCACAGCCCCACCCCCCTGATTATAATACCCCCTTGACGAGTTGCTTCCCCCCCAGCACTGATTATAATACCCCCCTTGAGAGTGCTTCCCCCAGCACTTGATTATAATACCCCCCTGAGAGTGCTTCCCCCCATCACTTGATTATTAATACCCCCCTTGAGAGTGCTTCCCCCAGCACTTGTTATTAATACCCCCACCCTTGAGAGTGGCTTTCCCCAGGCACTTGATTATAATACCCCCGTTGAGAGTGCTCCCCCAGACTTGATTATAATACCCCCACCCTTGAGAGTGCTTCCCCCCAGCACTGAAAAATTACCCCCCATTGAAGAGTGCTTCCCCAGCAAGTTGATTATAACCCCCTGAGAGTGCTTCCCCCCAAGCACTTGATTATAATACCCCCTTGAGAGTGCTTCCCCCCAGCATTGATTATAATACCCCCTTGAGAGTGCTTCCCCAGCACTTGATTATAATTACCCCCTTGAGAGGGCTTCCCCAGCACTTATTATAATACCCCTTGAGAGTGCTCCCCCCAGCACTTGATTATAACCCCCTGAGAGTGTTCCCCCAGCACTTGATTTATAATACCCCCTTGAGAGTGCTTTCCCCAGCACTTGATTATTAATACCCCCTTGAGAGTGCCTTCCCCCACCCAGCCACCTTGAATTATTAATTTAATTACCCCCTTGGAGAGTGCTTCCCCCCAGCACTTGATATAATACCCCCTTGAGAGTTGCTCCCCCCCAGCACTTGATTAAATACCCCCTTGAGAGGCTCCCCCCAGCACTTGATTATAATAACCCCCTTGAAGAGTGCTTCCCCCAGCACTTGATTATAATACCCCCTTGAGAGTGCTTCCCCCCAGCACTTGATTATAATAACCCCCCTTGAGAGTGCTTCCCAAGACAACCCCCTTGATTATAATTTAACCCCCTTGAGAGGTGCTTTTTCCCCCCAGCACTTGATTATAATACCCCCTTGAGGAAGTGCTTCCCCCAGCAACCCTTGATTAAATAAATAACCCCCCTTGAGAGTGCTTCCCCCGCCAGCACCCTTGGATTATTAATTAAATACCCCCCTTTGAGAGTGCTCCCCCCAGCACTTGATTATAATAACCCCCTGAGAGTGCTTCCCCCAGGCACTTGATTATAAATACCCCCTGGAGAGTGCTTACCCCAGCACTTGATTGATATAATACCCCCTTGAGAGTGGCTTCCCCCAGCACTTGATTATAATACCCCCTTTGAGAGTGCTTCCCCCAGCACTTGATTTATAATAACCCCCTTGAGGAGGTGGCTTCCCCCAGAACTTGTTATAATACCCCCTTGAGAGTGCTTCCCCCCAGCCACTTGGATTATAATACCCCCCTTGAGAGTGCTTCCCCCCAGCACTTGATTATAATACCCCCTTGAGAGTTCTTCCCCCAGTTACCCCTTGATTATTACCCCCTAACCCCTTGAGAGTGCTTTCCCCCCAGCAATTGTTATAAATACCCCTTGGAGCGTGCTTCCCCAGCACTTGATTATAATTATTCCCCCTTGAGGAGTGCCTTCCCCCCGCCATTGATTATAATACCCCCTTTGAGATGGCCCCCCCTTCCCCCCCCAGGCATTGATATAATACCCCCACCCCTTGAGCCCCCGTGCTTCCCCAGCACTTGATTATAATACCCCCTTGAGAGGGGCTTCCCCCCAGCACTTGATTATAATAACCCCCTTGAGAGTGCCCCCCAGCACTTGATTATAATAACCCCCCTTGAAGGGCTTCCTTCCCCCCAGCACTTGATTATTTAATACCCCCTTGAGAGTGCTTCCCCCCAGCACTGGATTATAAATAACCCCTTGAGAGTGCTTCCCCCCCAGAATTTCCCCCGACTTATTAATTATAATTATTGGAGAGTCTTCCCCCAAGAGCACCCCCTTGATTCTAATTAACCCCCCTTGAGAGTGCTTCCCCCAGCACTTGATTATAATAACCCCTTTGAGAGTGCTTCCCCCCAGAAGCACCTTGATGATGATACCCCCTTGAGAGTGCTTCCCCCAGCACTTGATTATAAATACCCCCTGTGACGTGCTTCCCCCAGCCACTTGATTATTAAATACCCCCTTGAGAGTGCTTCCCCCAGCAATTGATTTATTAATACCCCCTTGCGGTGCTTCCCCCAGCACTTGATTATAATACCCCCTTGAAGGAGTGCTTCCCCCAGCACTTCCCCCCGAATTATTACTACCCCCTTGAGAGTGCTTCCCCCCGCAGCCCACTTGCACTTATTAATAACCCCCATTGCATGAGTGCCCCGCCCCCCAGCACTTGATTATAATACCCCCTTGAGAGTTGCTTCCCCACCCCCAAGAACTTGATTATTAATACCCCTTGAGAGTGCTTCCCCCAGCACTTGATTATAATACCCCCTTTGAGAGGGCTTACCCCAGCCCCACTTGATTATAATACCCCCTTGGAGAGTGCTCCCCCCAGCACTTGATTATAATACCCCCTTGAGAGGCTTCCCCCACCAGCCCCCACTTGATTATTAATTAAACCCCCTGAGATGCTTCCCCCAGCACTTGATTATAATACCCCCTTGAGAGTGCTTTCCCCCAGCACTTGGATTATAATACCCACCTTGAGAGTGCCTTCCCCCACCCACTTGATTATAATACCCCCTTTGAGGTGCTTCCCCCAGCACTTGCTTATAATACCCCCTTGAGAGTGCTCCCCCCAGCAACTGATTATAATACCCCCTTGAGGAGTGCTTCCCCCCAGCAACCCCCTTATTATAATAACCCCCTTGAGGAGTGCCTTCCCCCAGCACTTGAATTTTAATTACCCCCTTGGAGAGTGATTCCCCCACCAGCACTTGATTATAAACCCCCTTGAGAGGTGCTTTTTTTCCCCCAGCACTTGATTATAATATTACCACCTTGAGAGCGCTTACCCCAGCAATTGATTATAATACCCCCTTGAGAGTGCTTCCCCAGCACTTGATTATAATACCCCTTGAGAGGTTGCTTCCCCAGCACTTGATTAATTTAATACCCCCATTTGAGAGTGCTTTCCCCCAGCCCCCAACTTGTTATTATAATACCCCCTTGAGAGTGGCTTCCCCCAGACTGGATTATAATACCCCCTTGAGAGTGCTTACCAGCACTTGAATTTAATAATACCCCCTTCCCCCCCGCGAGTGCCCCCCCTTCCCCCACAAGCCACCTTTGATTAATAATACACCTTGCCCCCGAGTGCTTTCCCCCAAGCACCATTGAATTAATTAATACCCCCTGGCCCGTGCTTACCCAGCACTTGATTATAATACCCCCTTGAGAGTGCTTCCCCCCCAAGAACTTGATTTTATCATACCCCCTTGAGAGTGCTTCCCCCAGCACTGATTATAATACCCCCTTGAGAGTGCTTCCCACAGCACTTGATTATAATACCCCTTGAGAGTGCTCCCCCCAGCACTTGATTATAATACCCCCCTTGAGAGTGCTTCCCCAGCAACTTGATTATAATACCCCCTTGAGAGTGCTTCCCCCCAGCACTTGATTATAATCCCCCTTGATAGTGCTCCCCCAAGCACCTTGATTATAATTACCCCTGTTGAGTGCTCCCCCCAGCACTTGAATTATAATAACCCCCTTGAGAGGGCTTCCCCCAGCACTTGATTATAATACCCCTTGAGAGCTTCCCCCAGCACTTTGATTATAATACCCCCACCCTTGAGAGTGCTTCCCCAGCACTTGATTATAATACCCCCTTGAGAGTGCTTCCCCAGCACTTGATTATAAATACCCCCTTGAGAGTGCTTCCCCCAGCACTTGATTATAATACCCCCTGAGAGTGCTTCCCCCAGCACTTGATTATAATACCCCCTTGAGAAGTGCTTCCCCCAGCACTTGATTATACCCCCTTGAGAGTGCTTCCCCCAGCACTTGATTATAATACCCCCTTGAGAGTGCTTCCCCCAGCACTTGATTATAATACCCCTTGAGAGTGCTTCCCCCAGCACTTGATTTTTTATAATACCCCCACCTGAGAGTGCTCCCCCCAGCACTTGATTATAATACCCCTTGAGAGTGCTCCCCCCAGCACTGATCAATTCCCCCTGGGTGTGAGTTATCCTGGGTACAGAACTCGGTATTCAGTTATAATTGTAGCCTAATTACTGTGGTGTTGTGTGTGGAAATTGTCACTTATACACGTGTGACTAATTTCCCGATAATGGCAAACTTAAAATGTCCTTAAAATTTAATAATGCAAAAGGTGGATTGTATGTGTCCACCAAAAACAGAAATAAATAAATAAAACAAAATCCTTAATAAATGTAAAAGGTGGGTTGTAAGTCACTTCGAAAAATAATAAATAAAACAAAACCTTTAAGAATTAAAGAAAAATAAAAAATATGGACTGTTATGCCGTCAAAAAAGAAAAAAAAATTAAAACAAAACTTTAAAAAAATAATAAATATACAAAAGGTGGAGTGCATATCATTAAAAAAAAAAAAAAAATAATAATAATAATAATAAAAGTAGCAAGTGTGAAGTGACGAAATTCCCATACACGCAAATTAAGCCACAAATAACGTCTAATATCGAGGTCTCTATACCTTGGGATTATATTTCACCCTTGGGTGAAATAAATTCCCAAGGAATAGAGACCTCGATATTAGACGTTATTTGTGGCTTAATATGCGTGTGTGGGAATTTCGTCACTTTCACACTTGCTACTTTTTTTTATTTGAGGATATACACTCCACCTTTTGCATGTTTATTATTTTTTTTAAGTTTTGTTTGAAATTTTCTTTAGGGCATACAGTCCACATTTTTCATTTTAGTTTATTTTTTTTATTTTTTTAAGGTTTGTTTTATATTTTTTTGTGGCGACATACAATCCACCCACCCTTTACATAAAATATTAAAATTATTGGGTATATATATATATATATATATTTTATAATATATATATATCATATATATATGATATATATATATATATATATAATATTATATATATATATATATATGATATATGCTATATATTAGTGTTTATATATATATATATATATATATATATATGGATATATATATATATAGATATGTATATATATATATATATATATATATATATATATATATAATGATATATATAATATATATATATATATATATATATATATATATTATGTATATATATCTATATATATATATATATATATATATATATATATATATATATTTAAATTATATATTTAATATAATTATATATATTATATATATTATATATATATATATAAATATTGTTATATAATAATATATATATATAATTTATAATTTAATATTTAATGAGGGAAACCGCTAAAGAACTACGTAGCAACCCAGACTTCATCATACGGAAAGGTGACAAATCATCAGTCTACGTAGTGATGAAGAAAAGTTATTATTTTGAAAAGATGGATAGCATCCTCCTGGCCACTTCCAAATTCCAACGTTTAACAAAGGACCCTACCGAGGACCTCAGAAAGAGTGTCAAGGCTTGTGGCTGGGGCCAACAATCAGCAAGACGTCGTAAAATTCCCTAAGGTAAAAGGAGACTATGGGTCCGGTTACTGCTACGGGACAGTGAAAACGCACAAGGCAGGCAACCCCCTAAGGCCCATCATCTCCCAGATGACATCCCCAACCTATAGGATAGCGAAGGTCCTGAATGATTTGCTGGTACCTTACCTTACATACCCGTTGCATATTCACTGAAATCAGCGGTGGAGTTTATTGATCTCCTACAGGAAAAAGGACCAGAAGATGACATTGCCTCACTCGACGTTGAGAGTTTGTTTACGAATGTTCCCGTCGAAGAAACGATCGACATCATCCTTGATCGTGTATACAGGTCCGATAAGAACCCGCTGCCCATTTCCGAAGATGTCCTCTGAGATATGCTGAAGGCTAGTACTACAGAAGCCCCTTTCCTCTCTCATCAGGGGGAATTATTTCGACAAGTAGACGGAGTCGCCATGGGATCCCCACTAGGGGTCCTTTTTGCAAATATGTACATGGCCACCGTCGAAGAAAGGACCTTTAGAGAACATAAAAAACCTAGGATTTATGGGCGGTACATCGACGATATATTCGTCACAATAAAAGAACCTGACGATGCCAGAAAACTAGCATATGCTCTGAAAAGAAACTCAGTGCTCAACTTCACCACAGAGCACAGCCAGCAGAAGACTTTGCCATTTCTTGATGTCCTGGTAAAACAACAAGGGACAGTTAAGACGACCGTTTATACGATGTCCAGAGGGAGATGTGTAAATCTCACAGCCAAAAACATACATCGGGCACACTACAATGACCCTTCGGAGATGTCTGCTGGCTCATAGAAATCAAGGGGCCATCCATCAACATTACATAGATGTACACGACAGGAAGCCATCTCTACAAGAGCTCATAGAAGGCACCCAGGTCGTGCACAGAGAAGACAACCACGGTCGCCTCTTAATAACGGAAGCAGTGAGCATCACTATTCAGAAGCCGACCTTGAAAGTCCAACAAGAATCGGACCATATACTTCCCTCCAGCAGAAGGAATACGCATGCCAACAGGGACCAGACAACGCGTCCCAACCCACAGGGAACATTGCACCCCTTAGAAGACATGAGAGGACCCAACGCCAGCGAAAGACAAGTAACATCCTTGCTCAGGTCGCTGAGACCCCGCCCAACACGAATCTGCAGCCGTTAACCAACGTAGACCATTTGGACACACACACACTCACACACACACACACACACACACACACACACGCTCACTCACTCAAATTTAAATTATACACATTTATGTATAAACAGAAATTATCTGACTTGTACCTTTATGCATGCTATAAAATATATATATATATATATATTTTATTCCTGTATTTAGATTTCTATATTCATTTTCATTCATGTATGTAATTTTGTAATTTTTATCTAAAACAAACATGTGACATATTAAATTTTAAACATACATTTAAGGAAACACTAGCACATGGTATTATATTTTGAATATTTATTTAACCACTGTTTAAACTTTCACTTTTATTGTCACAGTACATATTTCCTTATGTTCTTTGTATCCAAAGCAACGCCCTTAAGCTGTTAATCCTAGACTAAACCAGTACCCATACCTCAAGGTCATACTTCCCACACGATGAAATAAATAGGCCGAAAGGCCAGATTGTAAGTCAGTAGTCGCTTGATAATGCCATAAGGCGAAACAGCTGTCGCGACAAAATTCAATAAATGGAAGAAGGAAGTCTGCGTATTTTTCACCAGAAATTGACGAACGAGAATCGGAGAAAACTTCGTCGGTATGAAGATACCTGCAAGAAACTTATTGATGCCACTGAAGCAATTGCTTTCATCAAAAAAAAAAAAAAAAAAAAAAAAAAAATATATATATAAAGTATATAGTATATATATATATATATATATATATATATATATATATATAGTATATATATATATATAGTATTTATATATATATATATATATATAGACTATATATATATATATATATATATATATATATATATATATATATATATATATATATATATATATATATGATATATATATATATATATAGTATAGTTATATATATATATATATATATATAAATATATATATATATATATATATATATATATATATACGTATATATATATATATATATATATATATATATATATATATATATATATATATATATACGTATTTATATATTTTTTTTTTTTTTTTTTTTTTTTTTTGATGAAAGCAATTGCTTCAGTGGCATCAATAAGTTTCTTGCAGGTATCTTCATACCGACGAAGTTTTCTCCGATTCTCGTTCGTCAATTTCTGGTGAAAAATACGCAGACTTCCTTCTTCCGCGACAGCTGTTTCGCCTTATGGCATTATCAAGCGACTACTGACTTACAATCTGGCCTTTCGGCCTATTTATTTTATCGTGTGGGAAGTTATGACCTTGAGGTATGGGTACTGGTTAGTCTAGGGATTAATCATAGCCCCTCTTTCATCTGACACATATATATATATATATATATATATATATATATATATATATATATATATATATATATACTATATATATATAGATATAAAATTATTATATATATATATATCTATGTATATATATATATTATATAATATATCTAATTTTAAATATATCTATATATA
>NC_061104.1:35411845-35416845 GCF_015104395.2 Macrobrachium nipponense
TATATATAGATATATATTATAATACTATTACTATACCAGATTAATATATATATATGTTATATATATATTATATATTAATATATATATATAATATATTATATAATATTATATATTATATAATATATATATATATATACTAATTATATATTATTACCCACCTTCCACATAATTCACTAAATTATTGGGTATATATTTTGCCTGACTGTTTTCCCCTGTATACCACTTTCCTTTGTCCTTCCAAGAAACTTGTTGGTCTTGTTTCACACTCCTTGTTCTTACTTGCTCCGCCCATCCTACCTTTCTTCGACCCCCTAAATGTAATTTTGAATCAGTCTCCACTCAGCCACTAAACCAAGGACTCTGGTGTCCGGCAGGAAGCAGTCCACTTTATTGTGATGTATCTATAAGCTAAGTATAAGTGATATTGTTGTAAGGGTTTAATAACTAATTGTCCTTTGTTTCAAGTGTTCTTAATTTCAAGTGTGATTACTTTTCAGGGACGTGGTTGTCACTTGTCATTTGTTATTTATTTTGTCCTATTGTTTTTGTAAACACTTTTTGCATTATTATATTTAAATCTTGTTTGATCGTATTCTCATTCAAATACCTTTATTTTGTATTATTATGGTCCATTGAACCCACCTGCTAATTTGGTAAATTACCCTTCTCTCTCACGACTGTAATAATATTATGGGGGCCTGTCCGGGATATTTTTGCTTAACTTCGTGGGTATGTAATAATTGACAACCTCGTTAAGAATCAGTTGTTTGTTTATGTAGTTGGTGATTCGTTATTAAACCTTGCTTGATATAAATATCCTGAGTTATAGTTAGTTAGGTGACTGTTTTTGTGTTTGCTAGACCGCTGAAGAATTTATTTTCAATGTGCGTAAATTTTCGGTGACCGAAGGTGGCCACTTCTGTTTTGGTAAACGACTGCCGGTAACCTTGTTATGGTTTTCCCCTCCCTCCTCTCCTAACTGAGACTCAGTGCGCGGGTTAAAAAGTTAATCTGTCGTACCATTGTTAAAAATTCATTTCTCTTGAATCATTTGTGACTTTCACGTGCTTATAGTCTTTCCCTGGGTCCTTAGATACCAGTCTCTTGCGTTACTCATTTTCTGTAAAGTGTAATGAATCTTGTTAATGCCTCGACATATGTGCGTGAAGTTACCGTTCTAATCAAAGTGTAGTAAGTTACGGTTGTTAGCTGAGCGACGGTACTTCCTTTTGACTTCATTTTGGTTTGAACCGGGAGTAAAATACTTCCAGTGCGTCCTTATTCATTCTCATTTTTCCGTATCTAAAATGTTTTGTGTATAAATACTTGTCTAATCGGTTACTATTTATGCGTGGCTTATGGTTTCATGCGTGGTCAATGCTTAACTAAGTTGGCTCCAATTTAAGAATTTAAAACTCTAATTCAGGTGTTTATATTGTTCTTGAAGTTTCTTTTTTTTTTCACAATGGCTAAGTTTAATACTCAAAAGTTTGTGGGGGATCCTTCCTCTGAATTGCATACTCTTACCGATGCTAAAAAATCTGAATTAATGGAAGTAGCTAGGCATTTAGACCTTGAGTTACGTTTCTAGTATGCGTAAGTTTGACATTAGGAAAGTGATAATAGATCACTATATGCGTATTGGAACCTTGGGTGACAAGCTAGGCAGTATCTTGTTCCAGAAACCCCTTCCCTTACAATTGAACAAAATTAGAGTTTTGAACGTCGTTGCAAAGTCGACGGCGTGGTGGAAAAAGGAAAAAAAAAATTGAAATTGAAAAGCTCAGTTCGAGCGTGAAAAAGCTCAGTTAGAGCGTGAAAAAGCTCAGTTAGCTTAAGACAGGAAGAGTTAGCTTTGCAAGCCGCTGAAAAGAGAAGTGAATTTTTCTCTTAAGGAAGAAAGAGAAAAATTGAAATGGAAAAAGCTAAGTTAGAATTTCAAGCTAGAGAAGAAAAAGCTAAGTTAGAATTTCAAGCTAGAGAGAAAAAGCTAAATTAGAATTAGAAGCTAGATTAGCTATAAAGGTGGAACAAGAGAGGGCTTCAATCAATCTTCAGATTAGGCAAACTGAACAAGAGTTATCTCCCTTTGACCTGACTAAAAATATAAAGTTAGTTCCCTTATTCACAGAGTATGATCCCGAGGATTATTTTCGGGTATTTGAGGAAACTGCTAATCACCTTAATTGGCCTGTTGAACAGTGGGTATGGCTCCTTAAACCTAAATTGCCAGGTAAAGCTGCTAAGGTTGTTAGGCATCTGTACGATACTAATGACTATAAACAGGTTAAGAAAGCAATCTTAGATGCATTTTCCATAACAGAGGAAAGATATAGATAAGCTTTTCGTAACTTATGTAAATCAAATATCCAAACTTTCCTAGAATTCGCTTCTGACAAGCTTAGAGCTTTCAAGAAATGGCTTAAGTGTGCTGCTGAAGTAACTTCTTTTGAAGAACTGATAAATTTAATGGTTCTTGAAGAATTTAAAAGGAAACTTCCCATTAATGTAATGCTCTATATTGAAGATAGGCAGGAGAAAGATTTACTAAAGGCTGCTTCCTTGGCTGACACTTATTCCTTAATACATAAGAGTATTCCCTAATACAAAAAGCTGAGGTATTTGTAAAACCAGTTTCAGGAAAATCCCAGCAGATTTCGGATAATCCCAAAGGTTCTGATAATCCTAAATGTAGTTATTGTAAGAAAGAAGGACATACTATTCGTAATTGTAAAGACCCTAAATGTAAAGGATCTGATAACTACCGTAATGTTTTTATGAAACCCAACGTAAAATTTTCAACCTCCCAGATTAAACCTGTTTCGCATGTGCAAGCAAATGTTACCCGATGTATTGATGATTTAAGTCTGAAGGTATAATAACCTTGGGGGAGAAAGAACAGAAGTCTAGGGTCACTATATTAAGAGACACTGGAGCTGCTTTAACTTTGTTGCATAGTTTAGGCTTACCTAATGTTGAGAATAATTTAACTGGTGAGAAGGTGGTTGTAAGGGATCTTACTGGAATCTCATCCATTCCCCTTGCCAGTGTTTACCTTGATTGCCCACTTGTAAAAGGGAAAGTTGAATTAGGGGTGATTGATACAGAATTGCCGGTAAAAGGAGTTTCATTGCTATTGGGTAATGATTTAGCCGGGAAGTTCAATTGTACCAAATTTAATTGTCACTGATAACCCCATGGAGGATAAGGTAGATCTTGAACAAGCCCCAACACATATAGTCACTCGGTCCCTTGCAGGAGAAAAGGTAAATGACTTTGAAGTAGATAGTGATTTCTTAGCTAAGGTAATGTCTAGAGATAAACTTATAGTTGCCCAGAGGTCAGATCAATCTTTATCTTGTTTGCATGATAAGGCTGTTGATATAAAATCTTTGAATAAATCCCTTCTTTTATCATAATAATGGCATCCTAATGCGATTTTACCGTCCTTCTAACTATTCAAATCTGATACCTGGAGTGAGAAATACCAAATTGTTGTCCCTTCTTCGGTACGCACTCATATAATGGAAATTGCACATGATGGACCAGGTGGTCATTTGGGGACAATACAAAACTTACTATAGAATCCTTGATAAGTTCTATTGGCCTAATTTGAGGAAAGACGTAGGAGATTTCATAAAGACATGTCATGTATGCCAAATAGTGGCAAACCTAACCAAGTAATTCCTAAAGCCCCTTTACAGCCTATACTAGTTTCACATGAGCCCTTTGAGGAAATTAGTAATAGACTGTGTTGGACCCTTGCCCAAGACGAAAGGTGGTAACCAATATTTATTAACTCTTATATGTCCCAGTACTCGTTTTCCAGAGGCCATCCAACTTGAGAATATATCTGCCAAAAATATTGCTAACACCTTTTAAGTTTCTTTACTACTACGGGATCCCCAAGGATATCCAAACTGATCGTGGTTCTAACTTTACAAGTAAACTCTTTTCAGAAACATTCCTTAAGGAATTAAATATAAAACATAGCTTATCATCTGCATATCATCCGGAATCTCAGGGAGTCCTGGAACGATGGCACCAAACATTTAAAAGTATGTTAAAAAAAAGTTTGTTAGAGAGCAATCTTGATTGGATGAAGGAGTAAAGTTTTTGTTTTGTTTGCTATACGTGAGTCCCCCCAGGAATCCCTAGGTGTTTCTCCTTTTGAAATGGTATATGGGAGATTATTAAGAGGACCCCTTGCATTAATTAAAGAGAATGGTTAAAGCCCCCAGACTCTCATCAGACTGTAACTGTTCAACAATATTGAGTAACTTAAGGAAACCCTTTCCAAAGTCCGTAAAATAGCCAGTGAAAACAAACTTAAGCAAAGCTCAGATTAAAATGAAAAAATAATTATGATAAAAAACAAAATAAAATTAGGAAATTCAAACCAGGAGATCTTGTGTTAGCATACTTTCCTATCTGGATCCCCATTTTCCTCCAAATTCTTTGGTCCATATAAAGTAGTTAAAAATGTCAATAACCATACCTATGTGATAGAAAACCCCATGATAGAAGGAAAAGTACTCAAATGATCCATGCCAATTTGCTTAAAAAGGTATCATTCCAGGAATACTGAAACTGGTTATGGAGACAAAATTGTTAATGTTAATGTTAAGGTCAAGGACGAGAAACCTGAAGTAAGTGAACCTGAATTCATCTATTCGTGGCATTTTGTAGATAATGATGCTGCCCTGCAAAACCTTTGAAAACTCATGTCAACATCTTTCTCCTTTCAATCAACAGAACTTCAAAAACCTTATTTGCTCTTACCCCAGAACTTTTATGGAGAAAATCCAGGTCAGTGTACAGTTCTCACCCATGATATCGAACTTCTACCAGGAACTGCTCCCATACGACAACATCGCAATCAGCCCGGCCAAGAAATTAGTAATGAAAGAAGAAGTGGAATATCTTCTGAGAACTGGATTAGCTAAACCAAGCAAGTCACCATAGGGCGTCTCCCTGTCTATTGGTACCAAAGGAGGATG
>NC_061104.1:35426845-35431845 GCF_015104395.2 Macrobrachium nipponense
TTACATTTTTCAAGGTTTTTGTTTTATTTAATTAATTTTTTTTTGTGGTGGACACATACAATCCACCTTTTGCATTTTTTGTTTAATTTTTCAGGACATTTTACGTTTGCCATAATCGGCAAACCAAAGTCACACTTGCATAAGTGACAAAATTTCTACTCACACACACACTCAGAAATTAGGCCACAGTTATAACTGAATACCGAGTTCTCTACCCGAGGAATAACTCGCACCCAGGGGGAATTGATCAAGTGCTGGGGGAAGCACTCTCAAGGGGGTATTATAAGCAAGTGCTGGGGGGAGCACCTGATTATAATAAGATTCCCTCTGGGTGAAAGTGACTCCCAGGGTAGAGGGACCTCGATATTAAATGAAGCCTGTGGCTTAATTTGAGTGCGTGTGAATTTTGTCACTTACACATTTGTGACTTTCGTTTCCTAATACTAAGGCACAAATATCGTATGCTAACGAATTCCTTATACATTGGGAGGATCTTAAACTCAAGGAGAATTATAATGTAAGTGTTGGGGGGAACACTTATTAATTATAATTCCACTTGAATGAAAGTTACTCCCAAAGTCTAGGGAATTCTGTATTGCACAATATTTGTGGCTCAGTATTAGGAGTTCTTCACCCTATTGTCCTCTGACCTCAGAAGAAATCGGCCAGTGTGGGTTTTCTGTCACTCCTACGAGGCTCTTGCTGCCTCTGGGGCTGCCTGTCTTGTGCCCTCTTTTGTCCTTTTGTCTTGATGATTTCCAGGACCTCGTTAAAGAAGGCAAGGACGCCCTCCTCACTGCCTCGGAGGGTGCAGATGTTGCCATCCTCTTTAGTCTGGGGTCCCTGGAATTGGACCTTGTGCGCATCGATCATCCTTCTGATGTTTTGTCCTCCTCTGCCGATGATCATGGCGCGTTCCTGGTAGTCGAGGACCACTCTGTAGAGGCGCTCTCCCATCTTGGTCAAGCCTGTCATAATTTCCTCTGGTGCTTGATCGCCTCGTGTTGCTTGTTCTCTTGGGAGGGGTTTCTTCATAGCTTTTTGTATCGCGAGACAAGCGTCCTCGACATCGCTTAGTCGACCATGTATGGTGACAAAGTCGTCCTCTCTCTTATGGACGATGATGGTGACGTTGTTTTCCTTCTCCAGTTTCTTGAGGTTTCCTCCTTTGTGCCCAACGAGAAGTCCTTTTTGCTTCCCGTCGACGTCGAAACGATATTTGCTGGGGCCAATTCTGGTCAGTCCTTGTTCGGTGATCTCAGCGTTGTTAACGCTGATCTCTTCAAGGATGAACTTGAGGTGGTCGTAGGCTTTTCTCACCTTGTCGAGGTCTCCGCCCAAGAAGCCAATTTCTCTCTTGTCGTCTTCTTGAGGCAGAATGAGACTGACTTTGAAGAGGCCCCTCACTTCTGCAGCCCCTTGTCCATTCTGGGCGAGGAGGAAACGTCTGCCCTCGAGCGGCAAATCGAACTGGTAGAAGTTGAGGCCGACGAGTTTCAGGTCGTCTTCTGTCGGCCAGTTCTTGATGTCATCGATTATTTCTGAAATGACAGTCTCAACTTCGAGGGCGTCTTCCAGTGATCCACAGATGCTGACGTAATGGCGTTGGTCGTCTTCATCAGGGAGGTGGATGGTCACATTCCTTTCCCTGTTGAGTTTACGGACGGTAGCATCTTCTGGTCCCCTTATAGCCTCCCTAAATTGCTGAACTGTCATCAAGAAGTCCTGTTTTCCGACAGCAAACAGCCCTCGGGAGACTTGGGGAAGTTTATTGATGTCGAAAATCCCGTCTACTCTGAACTGTATTTGTTTGTAGACCTTTTCGACATTGTTCTTGTTGCCTGTGAGTTGAACAATCCCGGAACCATCGTTTGGGACGTGCATGACGACCCCGTGCTCCTGCTTGGCCATCTTGGCAAATCTGCCTCCCTTTCCGATTATCTGTCGTCCCATGTCTACATCTTGTTGACACTGGAAAGTGAAGCATTTACCTCTTGCATGTTTAAGAGGCCCGCATCTTGTAGGTCTGGTCGGTTCACGGGTGTTTACAGGGGCAGGTCTTCTTTTTCCCGAGTTCTTCTCAGGAATAATCTTGACTATGTTAGCAAACGTCTTCTTCCCTCCTGCTTCCTGACGTCCACTTTCGTCGTCTTCTCGAGTCACTGGTTTCATTTCTTCATGTTTGCCATCATTTTGTTCTTCTTTAATACTAATCTCGATGGGAGAACTTTCCTCCTTCTCCCCTCGAGGAAGAACACATTCCTCTTCTTCCTGTGGACAAGTATTTTCCTCTACTCCTTCCTGAGGAAGAGCACACTCTTCAGCGTCTCCTTTTGTAGCTTCTTTTTCCGTTGTTACTTCTTGAGTGAAATGTTTTTCTTCCTGTTTATCCACAAGAGGAACCTTTTCCTCCTCTTGTGTTGGTAGAGTCTTGTCGTCTGCCTTCTCTTCGAGAGGGAGTTCGTTTTCCCTCGTACGCAAAGTTTTAGGCACAAGTCTTCGTGTCATGCCTCCTTTGCCCTCCTCCTCGGGGCCTCTCGAAGAAGATATACCAACTATGACTTTGTGCCTGGGTTCCTCGAGATCCCAGTCGTCCTCCTCGTCCTCGAAATCCCAGTCGTCTTCGTCATCAAATTCTGAATAGTTCATCTCTTCCATACTGTCATCCTCATCGTAGTCTTCTAGTGGTAATTCCTCGATGAGTGGAAGAGTTCGACGTCGCACAATAACATACGTTGGATGCTTAACCACAGGCTGTTCGGGCTTCCTTTTGAGTGCATCAGCAAAACATAATATATTGTCATTCTGCTGGACTTCCTGCCTGTGGTCTTCCTCTGTCTCCTGATGAGGAGAAAGCTCTTCCATATCGACGTTGTGTCCTTCCCTTTCAAACTCGTCCAGGATCTCCTGAATGTGCAGGAAGGCCATTTGCACTCGATTTTCAGCGCCCTCTAGAAAGGCGGCCTCCTGGACGTCGCCGTCGGGAAGGACGAGGCGGACATTGTAGAATTTCGTGAATTCTTGGACCTCGTTCTGTAATTTTCGGAGAATCAGTTTCTCTTTCACGGACAGTTGGAACTCGTACAAATCCCCATCAGTGAATTTGAGTTCCATTTTCTCCTTCTGAGGAAGTGTCTTTACCTCCTGCGGAGGGGTCACGTCGACACTACCTGCGTTCGAGGTCTCTGATTCGGTATTGTCGTGACTCGACCTTCCAGTGATTTCCGTAATAAGGACATTGGCGTCAGTCAAGTCTCTGTCTTCTTCCTTTTCGTGGTCTTCCTCCTCGTCCTCTTCATTTTCCTTCTGTCCGCCTTCTTCCTCTTCGAACTTTTTCTTTTCCGTCTCCTGGTGTTCTTCCTTGTCGTCTTCCTGTTCTTCTTCCTCTGCATCGTCCTCTTCATTAACTTTCTCCTGATAGTCTTCCTCGTCTTCGGTCTTGTCGTCGTCGTTGGTCTTGTCATCGTTGTTGGTCTTGTCGTCGTCATTGGTCTTGTCATCGTTGTCGTTGGTCTTGTCATTGTGGTCGTTGGTCTGGTCATCGTCGTTGGTAATAATGTCGTCGTCATTGGTCTTGTCATCGTTGTCGTTGGTATTGTCGTCATCATCGTCTTTGTTTTCTTCGTCGTCGTCAAGTTCCCAATCCATGTTCCATATCCCTTGGACGCCTTCAGCAATGTCCTTTGTACCTCCGAGGAAGTACGGGACAACAAAGACGCCGATAAGACACAGGAACATTTTGGGCCAAAACAAGAATTGAATCAAGTCACGAAGAACATCGTCAGCTGCTGCAGGTCCCTGAGGACCACCTGGAAGAGTGGTCCTCACCAAGTGCTGTAGGGTCCCGTGGCAGGCTGAGAGAGAGGGTTCCTCGTATCCAGAAAACTTTGTTAAACGAATATAGTCCAGAATGGTATGCAGAGCGCGACGCACTCTGTTTTCCATTCTGAAATCCAAACGACATTGCCGAGCAGCGTCACAAAGTCGAAGCTCTTTCTCAAGAGTCGACTGCCAAAGGACGCCGCCCGCCAGTACAAGTCGCAACAAAAGCATTAATCCTGCTAAGAAACTTCTGAACACTGAGCTAATTGCTGTAGAAATCATTTTGCTGAATGATGCCGAACCAGTGTGCTTTCGCCAAGCTTAGTTTTCATTCAAGACGCCTGATCTGGGTCGGGATTCCCGGAGTCCTGGAGCCTTTCCAAGATCGCTTCTTCGAAGAATTCTTCCTGGAGCCTTTCCAAGATCGGTTCTTCGAAGAATTCTTCCTGGAGCCTTTCCAAGATCGCTTCTTCTTCACAGTTTTCGTCCTGAAGCCTTTCCGAGATCGATTCTTCGGAGATTTCGTCCTGGAGACTTACAAAGATCGCTTCTTCGCAGTTTTCGTCCTGAAGCACTTCCAAGATCGCTTCTTCGGGGATTTCGTCCTGAAGCACTTCCAAGATCGCTTCTTCGGGGATTTCGTAAGGATTCTATGGAGACTCCGGACTCCGGGTTCCATCCTATCCTCTGTTTAGTGAGGTTTCATTTCTTTAAGGAGAACAAACTGAACGCACTCTGTGGTATGTGAGAGCTAATAATAATAATAATAATAATAAAAAAATCCTCATAGTAGCACGAGTCTTCAAATGGAGAAACAAATCCACAGTTATGTAAATGTACATATATTTCAGTTTAAACAGCAAAGATAGCTTTCGGGAATCTGTACGGTTCCCCTTATCAGATTGATAAGGGGAACCGTACAGATTCCCGAAAGCTATCTTTGCTGTTTTTAAACTGAAATATATGTACATTTACATAACTGTGGATTTGTTTCTCCAATAATAATAATAATAATAATAATAATAATAATAATAATAATAATAATAATAATAATAATAATAATAAAAATAATAATAATAATAATAATAATAATAATAATAATAATAAAATAATAAAAAATAATAACTTAATAATAATAATAATAATAATAATAATAATAATAATAATTATTATTATTA
>NC_061104.1:35436845-35473820 GCF_015104395.2 Macrobrachium nipponense
GCACTCTCACATCCGCTAAGTTTCAGGAGATTCCGACATTTGCGGAATTCAAGAAGGTGTGTCTAGAATTATGGGAACCAATAAATCAACAGGACAAGTGGTATAATCTTAGTAAATTTTTGCACCAGAAATATGATAGAGATAGTATCGCCAACCTACATACTGATGTAGAAAATTCTATCCGTAACTTAACAACGGACTTGAAAAGAGCCGGCGTAGTTATTGGCGATGGTGATGCAAAGGATTTAGTCAGTATGAAATTGATTTTGAACTACATAGTCCATGGTATAGTATATGACACTATCGGGAAGAAGAAAACGAGTCTTTAAGAAACAGGATCCTGATCCTAAGCAGGATAGTCTAGCAGCTTTAAGATTTATGAAAAAGGAACTGTGCAAAAAGGGACTGAATCTGACAAAAGAATTTACAGGTTTTGTAAATAATGGAAACCCTAGTAGAAATAGGGATAATTTCCAGGGAAAGACAGATAGTGTTCCAGACAGATCTAGAAATTTCAAGCATAGACAACAGGGAAAACAAGATCCTAGGAATAATCCAAGCAAACAAGAATAGTAAATATAGGCCTCAAAAGCATAGAGGAAATTCAAACAATAATAATCCAAATTCGTCCAGCCCAACCCACAGTCAGAGTTTCGGAGATAATAATAAAACACAAAATAATAAGCCGGAACAAAATTGTGCCAATTGTGGTTATTCCAACCACACAACTCAGAATTGTAGGCGACCAAGGTATTGTTCTCATTGTAATAGGACAGGTCACCTAACACAAAATTGTTGGTTCAAAAATACCAATGCTAACCATAATGCCCAAAGTAGTACACCCAAAATAATAATCAGACTCAGTGACAATTACAGAAGGGGGTAATACAAAAGAAAGCTTCCTTACCAGTAGAAAATGAGAATGAAATAGTTACGGTAGGTCAGGAAGATAATTTCAAGTTGCCTTTTGAAGTAAATAAGGAGATAGTATTTTCAGTGAAGGATAAAGAAATATGCCAAGAAGATTTACCTATCATCCAAACAAGAATTAAAAATAAACCATGCTCAATCCTTTTAGATACAGGCAGTACAGTAAATATAATAGATAAACAAACATTAACAAAACATTTAGGCTTTGCAGATACAGAAATACAAGGTCCTGGTAGAATTATAAGGGGAATAGCCGGAAAACAAATAAGGGCGCTGGGCAATGTCACACTGGACATAGAGATTTTAGACAAAACTTTTAAGGAAGTATTTGTAGTATTAGAAGAAAGATTTTACCCTACGCAAGCGCTGTTTTTATATAAAGCTATGCGGAGATGTAGAATAATGTTAGATTGTGGAGAAAATAAAATCAATTTGCCACGCAGAAATAGAGAAAATGTTTGTTTTCAGTCTTGCATAAATCTGATCAATTTATCTGAGACGACATCTTCTAGAGAAGCGAACATCCAAGAGACTAAGATAGATAATAATGCTAGCACAGATAATAGTGGAATAAGTGGTAGAAATAATAGTTCAAAAGAAATGTCCTTAGCCAGGAAGGATTCTATGATAGATTGTGCACAATTAAATAATATTAACAATGCAAGCCTTGATACTCAGACTTCTGAGCAGAGTTTTGACTCTGAACAAATTAACGCAGCTGAACAATTTAATGCCTCTGAACAAATCATTGCCGCGGAACATATTAATCCATGTGAACAAATGTATGAAGATGAATCACAGATCACTTATGCGCATTCAACAATAGATGAAGATGAATCAGAAATCGATTGTACATATCTTATAATGGATGAAAATAAAGAAGAAAAATATATCAATGAAGTCCTGTTATTAGGAACAATAAATAAGGGCGAATTAAACTTAACAATACTACTGGATGAAAGTTCAGATGAAACAGATGTCTGTTATTTCTCAGAGATACGTGATGACGAAGAAATATGTTTAATCAGTACTGCAGATGACCATACTGTCAGATTTGTGCTTAATAGAGAAGTAGTTTTGTACCCGCAATGTCTAACCAAAGTTTGTCTTAGAGCTAAAACAGACGAAGACTTGCATGAAAAAGACGTAATGCTAACTAATGAAAACTTACCTGACTTTGTTAGGATGGACAATTCCCTAGTTCACGTGAAAGGCAATAACTGTGAGACGTATGTCCAGAATTTTTCAGACAAAAGACTAGGTAATACTAAGACCTGGTATAGAATTTTGTACAGGAATTGTGGTGAATAATCCTTTGCTAACACTAAGTGAAAAAGCATTCTTCTCTAGCACAGAACAAAGTTCAATTTTAAATAAAGAAGTAAATAATACAGACTTTCCTCAGAATAGAGTTAAACTATTACAAATATTGGAGAGGTATAGAGATGTCATTGCTTTAGAAGGAGATAAGTTAGGCAGAACAGATACTTTGCAACATAAGATTTTAATACAAGATGGAACTAAACCATTTTATATCCCTAACTATAAGTTGCCAATAAGTCAACGGCCGATCGTAGATCAGTTAATTGAAGAAATTAAGCAAGATGGTGTGATAGTACCTTCTAAATCACCATATAATTCACCTCTCTTATTAGTTCCAAAGAAAGATGGCACTTGGAGAATGGTAATAGATTATCGGAAATTAAATTCACACACCATCCCAGATAGGATGCCAATGCCAGTTATAAATGATATGTTAGCTCAATTAGGTGGAGCAAAAATATTTACGTCACTAGACTTGCTTAGTGGATATTGGCAAGTACCTTTAGACGAAGAATCCAAGCCCTTAACAGCTTTTAGTACTCATAAGGAACATTTACAGTTTGAAGTCATGCCCTTTGGTCTTACATCAGCCCCACTAACCTTTACTCGATTAATGCTCCAAATCTTAGGAGATATAGAGGATGTTTCAGTATACCTAGATGATGTGGTCATTTCTAGTAAGGACTTGGATAGTCACTTTAAGACATTAGAAACAGTGTTAGAAAGACTAAAGAGTGCAGGATTAAAGATAAAAATTAAGAAATGTCAATTCATGATGAAATCATTAGAGTATTTAGGACATGTCATCAGTGAAAATGGACTGCGTATGCAGGAAGGTAAAATAAAGGCAATTGTAGCATATCCAGCTCCAAATAACTTGAAAGCCTTGAGAAGATTTTTAGGTATGGTTGGCTATTATCGCCCTTTTATTAAGGGATTTGCCACCATAGCCAAGCCATTAACAGATTTAACTAAGAAGGATGTAGTTTATGAATGGAAGACAGAACAGGAAAGAGCTTTCCAAACACTCAAGGAAATGATGACAAGAAATCCAATTTTAGTGTATCCAGATTTCTCAAAGGAATTTTACTTAGCCTGCGATGCTTCTAGTACAGGTGTAGGTGCAGTTTTAATGCAACAAGGAAAAACCAGAATGAGAGCAGTATATTATGCAAGTAGAGTTTTGAACGCTGCAGAAAGAAATTATAGTACTACCGAACGAGAGTGCTTAGCTCTATATTGGGGGTTACGAAAGTTTAGGCATATATTACTAGGACATAAAGTCAATGTGCTTACAGATCACAAACCCATTTGTGACTTATTCAAGAAAAGAGCTTTCACAAATAATATGAAGTTTAACAGATGGTTCATAAGTGTATTAGAATTTGCCCCAGAGTTTAGATATATCCCAGGTAGATATAACACTATAGCAGATGCCTTGTCGAGATCGCAAGAAGAAACTGAGAAACAAATCACAACTAATACTTTCTGCTTTAGTTGTCAGATTATAGATCTAGATTTAGAAAGAGTTCAGATCGAACAGCAAAAGGATGCTAACATTAGAAAAATAGTGGGTAAATTAATGCAAAATGAGGATGATCAGTCTGAATTTCAGTTAATTAATGGAATTCTATATAAAACATCAGAAGAACCGAATGCTTGTTCACGTTTGTATGTACCTAACACACTAACCAAAGAAGTCCTTGAATTAACACACTCTTACAAGTTTTCAGGACCATCCTTGGAATAAAGAAAACATGTAGAACGGTCACTAGAAAACTATTTATGGCCTAATTGCAATGAAGATGCTAAAAGATTTGTTGAAAATTGTCATATCTGTAACGTACACAAAGGTAACGTAAATGTAAAAGCCCCTCTTGAGAAATATCCATCAGAATTAACTCCGTTCCAAGCAGTTTCAATGGATTTTGTAGGTCCATTTCCAAGCACAACTAGAGGTAACCGTCAGATATTAGTTTTCATAGATTACTTGACTAGATATGTTGAGATCATTCCAGTCAGAAATAGAGAAGCAACTACTGTAGCAGAAGCTCTGAAATCTAGAATAATTACTAGACATTCATGCAGGAGAATTTACTATTGACATTTTAAAGAAATTGTGTGAGTTTTATGAAATTAACAAGTGTCAGGTTACAGCTTATAAACCAAGCTCTAATGGAGCAGTTGAGAGAACAAATCGTGAAATAAAGGATGTACTGAAAACTTTAGTGACTCCACAGACTGTGACTTAATTCTTGAAGATGTACAGTTCACCATTAATAACATTGTAAATGAATCTATTGGGGAAACCCCACACTTTCTGTTATATGGTTATCAGAAAAGAATGCCAAATACCTTGTTAGACGATGCAACTCCACCCACACATACTTATAATTACGAAGACTACGTTGCGTGGAAAATAAGACGGACTTTCGAGACAGTAAAAGGTACAAGGGCTCGATTGAAGGAGTTACATCAAAAGTCTAGTAAGTATTACAACCAGAAATCAACAGTCCCAGGTTTAAAAATAGGGCAACAAGTATATGTGCTTAATCATAAAGTTGAAGGACCTAATGTTAAAGTAAGTCCTAAATTCCAAGATCCATATAGAGTAATAGAAAGGTTAAAGTTAAATAAATTTAAGCTAATGCATGAATCAACTTTAAATGAAACTGTTGCACATTGGAACCATATTAAAATAGTAAATTCCGACATTTGTTCAGAAGAACATTTAAAGGATTTTAAAGATTTAAAGGAGTCAAGTAGTAAGGAAAACAGTAACGTAAATGATTCCCATACTTCATCAGCATTAGTGACTCCGAGATACAATTTAAGGAAAAGATAGGACAAAGTGTAATAGGTCAATAACATTGTTGTATAAGGTTTACTGCTTAGAATATATTTGCAGGAAAATGGATTTCACTTGGCTCATGGTGAGTGATATCTGCATTTCCTTCTTGCAAATCAAGAAGGGAGCAATTTTAAAGGATCATGGCCAAGTGAAGATGATACACGACATCGCGGTTGTCACAATAAACATCACAACAGTAGACCATCAACAACAACAACTGGCAGAATTACTGAGTAAAATCGAAAATGTCATAACTACTAACCAGAATAATTCAGTTTTGTTGAAACTTAGAGAGGATATCAGCCAGGTTTTACCTAAGAGAATTAAGAAGCGTTCACTCCTTCCATTTATAGGTACAGCCTTAAACACTTTGTTTGGTGTAGCTACTGATAGTGATGTAGATAAAGATAGGGCTAGAATAGAAAAATTAGAAATATGGGCCGCAGAACAAGGTACCATCATGACTAAAGTCATTGATGCAACTAACAAGAACCAAGAATTGATTATTAAACTGAAGGACTTTGTTAACAATATAGCTCAGAACATTACAACAGAGATAGATGATCTAAACAGGTCACAATTTGTGAATCAGTTAATGTTTGAAACCGAATCATTTTTATTAAATTATAAGGAACTTTTGAATGCGGTCATGTTAGCCGCAAAGAACATTTTATCACCATACCTCATCAGTCCTAGTGAGTTACACCTCGTAATAGAAAAATGTATGTTAGGTCATCATTTCAAACCGCTTGTGCGCGATGTCCTTACTTACTATAGTTTAATAACTGTGAAAAGAGTTTCTGATCACATTGTGTTGGTAATACCATTCAACAATAATGAAGTTAATAACTTGATATCCATTTACCCTTTTCCAATGCTAGTAAATAACAAGTCAATTGTTTTGAACCAAGACATAGTACATTTTGCATTGCAACAAAATTCACTTCTGTTGGTGCAACTAAGTGACAAAGATTTTGATGATTGTATCATGCTTGAAGCCAATGAGTTTGTTTGTAATATACAGTTTTTATGAGCCACTTAACAAATTGTATTGCATAGATGATTTGATTAATGATAGAAATGGTGAGAATAACTGTGAGTATATCCCTTACAATCCTGATTTCAAAGCTCAAATATTGTATGATGAAATGGTAGTGTTTTCACAGAATCAAGTAACAGCTAAGGTCACTTGTAGGAATAACCAATCTCAGATAATGTTTAATAACATCAAATCCTTTGTGACATCTTGTGAAGTAGTTATTTTGAATTATTTGTACTACAAGCCTACCATTTTTGCTGCTTACACCTTAAACTTATCTAGCCACATAAATCATTTTGAACATGTCAAAGATTTCAAATTGTCCAAACTTGAGTTAGAATCATTTGACAAACTGGAAGCAGCTAATCATTTTTTCCATGTATACAAGACTGATTCCCCCATTATGTCCATGGTAAATATTGTTTTGTTAGTGCTCACCATACTAGCTTTCACATGTATTGTCAGAGTGTTAGTTGTTAACAAGCTCAACACCATTAAGACTTTACTGAATAATTTGCCTTCAAGTAACTGATATTCTAACATTGTTGTATATATTGCCATTTTTGATTACTTTCAACATTGTATTTTTTCATATATAAGTATCTTGATAATTCTAGGCATTAAGGTCACTGCCTGTAGGTGGCCGAATGTTGTTAGGAAACAACAGGAGTCTGTCTATAAATATGTAGGGACAATTAGATAGGAAAATCCTCTGGTAGAAATATATATAGGATGAGGGTAGAGTAATGAAAGAATCTACCAAGAGAGGTAGTAAAGGGAGTAGATGTGTGGCAGTATCAGACTGCAGAAATAGCAGTTTCGAAAAAAAGACAAAACACAGGCAGCCGTTTACCAAAACAGTAAATTGCAAACTCCAGTGGAAAATCTGAACTTTGACATCTTCAGTGGGTGGTTACCGTAGATTAACGGAACCAATAAGACTAATCTAGGGGTGGCACCGGAAGTAAGGAAAGCCACTCAAGAAGTAGTAGGATGTGTCTTAGTAGAAGTTAAGGAGGAGCTTAACTTTGTGAGTTAGGTTCAGACTTGACTTGAGGACTCTGAGAAACTCAGTTAGGATCTAAGCCTTATACGGGGAGGCTATGTCCAATCTCCCTCTGTTCCCTGTGTAGTGTTGTGTAAAGTGAAATTGTGTACTAATACTCTAATTATAAGTAAGATTAATAAAGTGGTGTTTAACTTGCCCAGAATCTAAGTTATAGTACCCATGCCTAAGCCTCCTGAGAGACATTACCAATAAGCTATTGAAGAAGACTTATAAAGAGAAGAGAGAAAGAGAATAAAAGAAACCCGTAAGTACTCAAACACAACAACGAAGAAAATAAAACAGACTTAACAAAAGAAATAAAAAATCATAAATAAATAAAAATAAATAAATAAATAAATATAAATAAAAATAAAAATGAATAAATAAGAAAATAAAAATAAATGAAAAAATAAAGAAATAAATAAATAAAAATGAATATTTATAAATAATCAAATAAATAAATAAAAATAAATAAATAAATAAAAATAAGTAAATAAATCAAAATAATTGAATAAATGAAAATAAATAAGTAAATTAAAATAAAAAAATAAAATAGATAAATAAATAAATATTTTAAAAGGAAAAAAATTAATAAATGAAAATAGATAAATAAATAAATAAATACAATACATAAATAAAAAACAAATAAATTAAATAAACAAATAAAAAATAAACCAAATAAATAAAAAATAAGTAAACAGAAATAAATAAATGAGTAAATAAATAACTAAAATAAAAAAGTAAATAAGTAAAAATAAATAAATAAATATATAAATTATTTAAAAAATAAATAAATAAGTAAATAAAAATAGATAAATAAATAAATAAATAAAAAGAATAACAATAGATTAAAAAAATAAATAAATTCATCAAAATAAATAGATAAATTTTAATAAGAAAAAAATAAAAATAAATAAATAAATAAAAATAAATAAATATAGATAAATGATATAAATTAAAAAAAATAAAAAATAAAAAATAAAACAAAATAAAATAAATAAAATTAAATAATAAAATAAGATTAAATAAATAAAAATTAAAAAGTAAATAAAAAATAAATAAAGAAAATAAAAAAAAATAAAAATAAAAATAAAAAATAAAAATAAATTAAAAAGAAATAAATAAATTAAAATGAAAAAAAATTAAAATAAAAATAAATAAATACATAAATGAATAAAGAAGAGATAAATTAAGAAAATAAAATAAATTATAATAAAAATAGAATAAATAAATGAATTAAAAACATAAAAGTAAATAAAAATAAAATAAAATAAATAAATAAATAAACATAAAGATAAAAAAAATTAAAAAATGAAAATAATAAAAATCTAAATAAAAATGAAATTAAATAAAAAATGAATTAAAATAAAATACAAATAAATAATTATAAAATAGAAACTAAATAAATAAAATAAAAATAAAATAATAAAAATAATAAAAATAAATAACTAAAAATGAATTAAATAAAAAAAATTGATAAATACAAAAACCATAAACCTAAATAATTACAAAAAAATAAATAAAAATAAATAAAAATAAAATAAGAAATAAATAAAAAATAGAAGTAAATAAGTAAAAAAATAAAAATAAATAAGTAAATAAGTAAAATTAAATAAATAATGAATAAGTAAAAATAAATAAATAAATGAAAACAAACGAATAAAAAGGAATAATTAAAAATAAATAAATAAATAAAAATACCTAAATAGATAAAAATAAATAAATAAAAAAAATAAATAAAAAATACATAAAATAAAATAGATAAGTAAAGAAAAAATAAATAATAAAAATTAAATAAATAAATAAATAAATAGATGAAAATAAATAAATAAACAAATGAATACATACATAAATATACTAACAAATAAATAAATAAATGATTAAATAGAAATAAAATACATAGATAAAAAAATATAAATAAAAATAATAAATAATAAATAAAATAAATAAATAAATAAATATTTAAATAAAAATGAATGATGAATAAATAAATAGATCATAAATAAATAAAAAATAATAATAAATAAATAAATAAATAGATAAATGATAATTAAATATAAATAAATAATAATAAAAAATTAAATGACAAAATAAAATATAAAAAAAATAATAAATAGATAAAAAAATAAATAGATAAAATGATGAAAATAAATATAAAAAAATAAATAATAAAAAAAAACAAATAAATATAAATATATAGAAAATAAATAGGTAAATAAAATCAAAATAAATATATAAATGAATAAATCACAATAAGTAAATAAATAAATAAAGGAAAAACTAATCAATTAATAAAAAAAAATAAATATATAAATAAAAATAAACAAATAAATAGATATATCAAAATAAATAATTAAATAAATGAAAAATAAATAGATAAATAAATAAATATGTAAATAAATATAAGAAAAAATAAATTATATAAATAATAATAAATAAATATAAATAAACAAAAAATAAAATGAGTAAATAAATAAAATGAATAAATGAAAATAAATAATATATTAAATTAATCAAAATAAATAAATAAATGGATAAATGTAAATAAATAATTTAAAATAATAAGTAAAAATAAAAAAATAAAAAATAACAAAAAAATAATTAAAAATATAAATAAAAAATAAATAAATAAATAAATAAAGTAAATAAAGAAAAATAATAAAGAAATATAATTAAATAAATAAAATTGAATGAATAAAAAATGATTAAATAAAATAAGAATAAATAAATAAAAATAAGTAAATAACTAAAAATAAAAAATATAAAAATAAACAATAAATAAATATGAATATAACTAAATAAAACAAATAAGTACATAAATAGAAATAAATGAATAAATAAGAATAAATAAATGAATGAAAATAAAGAAATAAATAAAAATAAATAAATAAAGAAATAAAACTAAAAAATAAACAAATAAAAAATAAATAGATAAAAATAAATAAATAAATAAATAAAAATAAATGAATAAATAAATAAAAAATAAATAAATAAATGAATAGAAATAGAGAAATATGAATAAATGAAAAAAAATTAATAAATAAAATAAATAATAAAAAATAAAAAAATAAAAAATAAATGAATAATAATAAAAAGGAAAAAATAAAAATAAATAAAAACATATATAAATAAATAAAAATAAATAAATGAATTAATTAAAAGAAATGAAAATAAATTAATGAAAATAAATTAATAAATGAAAATAACGATATAAAAATAAAAAATAAAAATCATTAAAAAATAAATAGATAAATAAATAAATAAATAAATAAATAAATGAATAAGGAAAGTAAATAAATGTAAATAAATAAAGAAATTAATATATGAAAATAAATAAATAAAATTGAATAAATAAAATAAGATAAATTAATACATAAATAAATAAAAATAAATAATATAAATTAATCAAAATCAATAAATATATATATAAGTTAAATAAATAATAAATAAATATAGATAAAAATAAATAAATAAATAAATAAAAATAAACATGTCAAAAATAAAAAATAAAAATAAAAATAAATAAAATAATAAATAAAAAGATGAATGAAAATAAATAAATAAATAAATAGAAATAAATGAATCCTTGTATTCTCGTTTTCTTTCTTTTTTATTTCTAGTACAAAAAAAAGTACTTGCCTTTTTCATAATCCTTGGCTTTTAAGCATCTTTTCATAATCCTTGGTTTCCAACTCTCTTGGAAAATAAAAAAGATCTCAAACGTAACTTTAAATAACGTTAATAATTATTTAATACTATATAGACTTTGTGTGCTGGCATTTCAGACCATTTCAGAGTATTTAGCTCTTCCTGAATTAGTTAACGAAGTTAACGAGTAAGGGTAAGAATTCGTACCAAGCAATATCTGCTTAACCCTCCAAGGAAGCAGTTCTCCTGACTAAAGGGAAAATGGATAAACTCGACCTTCGTTAGAAACTTGCCAACTGAAGTGTGATCATTACTAATGAACTCTTTTTACTTGAAGGACGTTTATTGCTGTGAAATAAGGAAGTGCTAAGTACCTCCAGTTTCACCAAAGTGCAGTGGAGAGACGAGGGCATGATTCTCCAAGGGAGGGTGTGTGTTTTTTCGGAGGAACCTTATAATGGATTGTTGTGTAGCAGCATGGAAGAGAGGCCAGGACTAGGATTTTCATTTCCCTACCATAGTTTTTGGCATCCACTACATACTGCTTGATTACTTCCGAGGCATTCAACTTCGTGGATTTATATCGAGCAAGCAGGCGCTTGATAACTTTGAGGTAGGTCTCGGTAAATGTTGGCACACTTTACGAGATTTAAAGTTATGAATGAATAATTTTAGCGCTGAGTCATTAATCCCGTAAAAAATAGAACTTGTAACCAGAAAGAATTTACTCTTGTTAATATTTTGCTTTGCCATTTATCATATATTTTGAGATCTTTTTATTGAAACTTATTCTGAACTTTAAGTCATTTACATAGGCAATAATTTCACATCATACATTTTCTGATAGACGTATCATATCTTTTATAGGCTATGCGCAGTGGCATCATGGTAATGGTATTGCTCGATGCATCTTATAAACTTTTCACTGGTTATAAGCGATTCGGAGTGTGGAGGTTGGGTAACTAGTGCCAGAGTTACCTAGATATCGGGGCAGCATCAAGTATCGTTAATATTAATCTCTATTCTGCATAATATTATGCCTTAAATTTCCTTAATGTTCTATAATAAATTCAATGTTCACTTTGATGTTTGTTTTCTCACCATTTTTTATAACCTTCATATAAAATTTTTTTCCGAATGAAAAAATAAAAAGATGAAATGAAAAAAATAAATAAAAAAATAAAATAAATAGAAATAAATAAATAATAAATAAATAGAAATAAATGAATAATAAAAGTAAAAAGAAATAATAGATAAAAAGAAAAACAAATAAATAAATGAAAATAAATAAATAGATAAAAATAAATAATAAATAAATATGAAATAAAAAAATAGATATATACAAATAAGCAAAATAAATAAAAGAGGAAATCAAAATAAATAAATAAATAAATGCAAATAAAGAAATAAATAAAAATAATGAAAAAGAAATAAATAAATATAATCAAATAATAAAAAAATAGATTAAAAAAGAAAAAATAAATAAATAGATAAAAAATAAAAAAGATAAATAAATAAAAAATAAATAAAAAAATAAATAAATAGAAAGAGAAATATGAAGGACTGAAAATAAAAAATAAAATATAAATAAATAAAAAAGAAAATTACAATAAATAATAAAAAGATAAATAAATGAAAATAAATTAATGAATAAAAAATAGAAATGGAAAAAAATAAATTAAAAGAAATAAAAATAAATGAATAAATAAAAATGACTGAATAAAAATAAATACTAAATAAAAATCAATAAAAAAAATAAATAGATAAAAAACTAAATAAATAAATAAATAAATAAATAAATAAGTATAAATAAAAAAATAAATAAAAAATAAAAATAAATAATAAATAAGCATAAATAAATAATAAATAGAATGAATAACTAAATCAAAATAATAAACAAATAAATAAAAAAATTATATAACTCAAATAAAAAAAAAAAATAATAAAAATAAACAAAAATATAAATAAAATAAATGAATAAATAAAAAATAAATAAAATAAATACATGGAAATGAATAAATAAATAAGAATAAAAAACTAAATAAATAAAATGAAATAAATGATAAGAAATAAATATATATAAATAAATGAAATGAAAATAAATAAATAAAACGAACATAAATAAATAAAATAAATGAATAAATTAAGGTAGATAATAAAAATAAATAGATATAAATAAATAATAAAAAAACAGACTAAATAAAAAACAAAATAAAAAATGAAATATATAAATAAAAATAGAAAAAAAATAAATAAACAAAATAAAAAAAATAAATAAATTAATATATAAATAAAGATAAATATGCAAAAAATAAATAGATAAATATAACTAAAAATAAATAAATAAAAATAAATAAATAGAAGTGAATAGATAAAAAAAGAAAAATTTATGAATAAATACAAAATAAATGAAGAAAAATAAATGAATATATATAAAAATAAATAAAAATAAAAAAATATATAAAAAGAAAATAAAATAAAAGAAAAAAGTAAATAAATGAATCAAAATAAATGGAAATAAATAATAGATAAAATCAAATATATAAAAATAATTAATTATTAAATAAATAAATAAATCAATAAACAATAAAAATAAAATAAATAGTAAATAATATATAATTAGATAAACAAAAAATTAATAGAAATAAATAAATAAATAAATAGAAAAATGGAAATAAATAAATAAAAAATATATATAAATGCAAATAAATAAAGATGACTTAATAAAAATAAATAAATAAAAATAAAAAATGAATAAAAAATAAATAAATAAATAAAATAATAAATAAATAAAAATAAATAAAAAAATAAAAATAAATAAATAGAAATAAAAAATAAACATACAATAATAAATATAAATAAGAAATAAATAAATAAAAGTAAATAAATAAGTAAATAAATAAAAATAAATAAATAAATAAAAATAAACAAATAAATAAAAATATATAAATAAAAATGAATAAATAAAAGTAAATAAATAAGGAAATGAATAAAATAATCAAAAAATATAGAAATAAATAAAAATAAATGGATAAATAAATAAATAAATAAATATATGAATATTAAGAAATAAATAAAATAAATGATTAAATAGAAATAAATAAATAAATGTAAATAAAAAGTAAAGAAAAAATTGAAAATAAATAAAAAAACTAAATATAATTACATAAACTAAATAAAAACAAATAAATAAATAAACCCAAATAATAAAATAAATAGATAAAAACAAATAAATAAAATATACAAAATTAATAATTGAATGAATAAATAATTAGTAACTAATAAATAAAAAAATAATTAAAACAAATAAATAAATATATATAAATAAATAATTAAAAATGAATAAACAAATAGCAATAAATAAATAAATAGAAATAAATATATATAAAAAATTTAAATAAATAAAAAAAAAATAAATAAAAATAAAGAAAAAATAAAAAAAATAAATAAAAGTTAATAAGTAATTATAAATAAATAAATAAATAAATAATAAATAAATAAATAAAAAAATAAACATGTAAAAATAAAAAAGATAATTAAAATCAAATAAAGAAAAAAATAAAATAAATAAATATAAATAAATAATAAATAAAGTATAAAAATCAATAAAAATAAATAAATAAATTAAATTCAAATAAATAAATAAAAATAAATAAATAAATGAAAATAGATAAATAAAAAACAAATAAATAAATAAAATTATTTGAATAAATTTAAGTAAATAAATAGATAAATTAAATAAAAATAAATAAATAAATAAGTAAATAAAAATTGATAAATAAATAAATTTAAATAAACAAATTAAAAAGATAAAAACGAAATAGAAATAAATAAATAAAATAAATAAATAAATAAATAAATACAAATAAATAGATAAATAAATAAATAAATAAAAATAAATAAATAAATAAATAAATAAAATAAAAGAATTATAATATAAATATATAAATAAATAGATTAAAATAAATAAAAAATCAATGAAAATAAATAAATACATAAAAATGAATAAATAAATAAAAACGAATAAATAATTACTAATAAAGAATAAAAAATATAAAAAAAAATAGATAAATAAAGAGAGAAAAATAAATAAATAAATGAAAATAAATAAAAATAAAAAAATAAATAAAAAAAATAAAAAAAAAACAGATAAATAAATATATGTAAAAAAATAAATGAATATATAAAACTAAATAAAAATAAAAATAATAAAAAACAAATTAATAAAAAATGAATAAAAGAATAAAAAATAAAATTGAAAACAAATGAAAATGTATAAAACTGTAAAAATAAATAAAAGCATATGAAATATATGAAAAATGAAAATAAATAAATAATAAACATAATAAAATAAAAATTATAAATAAATAGAAAAATTCGTTGAATAAAGAAATATAATTAATTAAATTAAACATATATTATTAATAACAAAATGATAGAAGTGAATAAATGAATAAAAATAAATAAATAATTAAAAAGAAATAATAAACTACAATAATTAAAAATAAATAAAAATAAATTAAATTAAATTGGAATGAAACAAAAATAAATGAATAAATACATAAAATAAATAAATAAATAAATAATTAATAAAAATAAATAAAATATATCAAAGTAAGAAAATAGATGAAAATAAATAGATAAATAAATAAGAATAAATAGATACATAAATAAGAATAAATAGAAACAAAATAAAAATAAACAAATATATGAATAAATAAAGAAGTCTCCTAATGTTTGGTGCTGGCTTGGTTCTTCATAGCCTCCTCCTGGGTGTGGTAGGAGAGTCTCTTACAAAGGCGCATGCTGCTCATGCCCAAGGTGGGTATAAGTAAGGTGATTGTATATGGAATGAAGGGAATCGTCTTGTCGGCTTAAGTCATGCCCCCTTTACACCTGGGGGGCTGTGCGATGGAGGCAGGCTTGTAGTAATTGTAATTCAATTGAAATGTTATTCATTACACATACTTAAGGTAACTGTGATTGTAATTCTTCAAAAAAATATCTGCTTAATATTAATTCTAGTTGTAATTGAAATTTGCTAAACGGACGACGTCATACTACAGATATGACGCCACATACCGAAATATTTCTTGAAAATCAATTGAGACTCTAAAGATTTCCTTATGTTTTTTCCTTTTTTACTGTGGCCCACCCAGGACACCATAATGTAATGTTAAAATGGCAACATAGCTAAAAAGACCACCTTCCCTCTATGACAACTGAAAGATGATGAGCAGAGTATAAATGGGGAGGATCTTAGTAACAGAAAGTGATCAAGGAAATATCCCTGGGGACTGTGGTATCAGAACACAAAGTGTGATACATGACATAAGACCAGACATAACGTTAATTGATAACATACTATGGGACACCAGAGTAGAAAGGAAATGATTGAGAAGCTTCAGGATATATATATGAAAGGGCTGTTGCCTTGTATAATAAGGCGCCCTGTGAGGTTATGTTAGACTTGCGATAATCTTACGCTAAGTCGGTTGGTTATGCACTTCCATACTCATTGGAGTGTCTTGGGGTTTGATGATAACTTACGAAGTCGGTATCTTCTTTGGTTATGACGACGATGTGTTAAACTCATGATGACAGTTATAACTTCATTCGATCTCTTTCTGATGTGAGGTTCTAGTAGAAAACACTGAGTACAAAAAATAGTTCTATTCTCTGAGATTACATGATGAAGATCAGAGGAAATTTGTACAGGTCTGCCAATGATGATAGCTAATTCAAATCTACATTATAAAGCTTAGATAAAGATGTACAGGTCTTCTAATGACGATGGCTTGATCGCTTCTGCCAATGATGATGGCTAATTCAACTCTGACTACCATCTCCGTTACAAATCATAAAGGAAGCAGACAGTAGCTCGAACATATGAACATACATACAGATGACACAGATTACAAATCACGTAGGCCGTTTGAATTATAGGTCGCGGTAGTTGTCTCAAGCAGGAAGCTTGGACTAATGTTTTCAAAACAAATGAAGGACCACAGGTGACGGCACATCATCTTAGCCTACTTTATTGTATACGTCATCTTAGCATACTTTATCGTCTCTGGTCTGATCACATTCCTGCAAGCAATCTAGTTGACCTCTTGGGTCACTGGTTTTAATTAATCATAGTTTTAGTTTTTTATATATATGGAATAACATTCCATATTTTTATTATGTAACACTTACATATATATAAATTATATATATATAGTATATATATATATATATATATATATATATATATATATTATATATATATATATATATATATATATATACTATATATATATTATATATATATATATATATATATATATATATATTATATATGTATATATACTATATATATATATATATATATATATATATATATATATGTATATATATATATATATATATATATATATATATATATATATATATATATATAATATATAAATATACATATATATATATATATATATATATATATATATATATATATGATATGTATATATATATATATATATATATATATATATATATATATATATATATATATATATATCCTGAAGCTTCTCAATCTTTTCCTATATATATATTTATTCATATATTTATTTTTTTCATAACTATTCATTTATTTATTTATTTTTATTTTTTTTATATTATTCTTTTTATTATTATTTTTTATATTTTATAACTATAAAATTCAGGTTTCTATTACTTTTAATTCTTTTTATTTTTACTATATTTCTATGATTTTTTATTTATATTTTAAATTTTGATTTACTTTGATATTATTTTTATTATTTTTACTTTTATTCCTGGAGTAAAACACTCTTTAAACATGTTAAATTAAAAAGTAATTGCTGCCACAGCTGCAGTAATTCTATGTAGGTCTGTTTTTATAATTATGGTTTTCTTATTGTTGCTTAAACTGTTGAACAACGCTCAGAGTGTTGGCATGGTCTTAAGTAGGTAATTATGAAAGTCAATTTTAATTTTATTCAAAAGATGCCAGAGGCTGTAGTTAAAAATTCGTTGTATAACCGGTAGAGTCGTTCAAGGGTCACGTTTTATTCATAGTTTTACAGATAAACTATGATATCTTAGTCATCAAAGTCACTCTCTCTCTCGCTCTCTCTCTCTCTCTCTCTCCCTCTATTATATATATATATATATATATATATATATATATATATATATATATATATATATATATGTATATATATATAGTATGTATATATATATATATATATATATATATATATATATATATATATATATATATATATAAATATATGTATGTATATGTATACATATATATATATATATATATATATATATATATATATATATATATGTATATCATATATATATATATATATACATATATATATATATATACTATATATATATATATATATATATATATATATATATATATATATATATATATGTATATATATATATATATATATATATCATATATATATATATACATATATACATATACATATATATATATATATATATATATATATATATATATATATATATATATATATATAGAGGGAGAGAGAGAGAGAGAGAGAGCGAGAGAGAGAGTGACTTTGATGACTAAGATATCATAGTTTATCTGTAAAAATTCATATATAAATATGTGCACTGATCTTGACGCTGCATGTCATATAATATATATCATATATATATATATATATATATAGATATATATATATATATATATATATATATATATATATATATATATATATATATATATATATATATATATTATATATATATATATAGATATACATATATACATATATATCTATATATATATATATATATATATATATATATATATATATATATGTATATATATATATAGAGGGAGAGAGAGAGAGAGAGAGAGAGCGAGAGAGAGAGTGACTTTGATGACTAAGATATCATAGTTTATCTGTAAAACTATGAATAAAACGTGACCCTTGAACGACTCTACCGGTTATACAACGAATTTTTAACTACAGCCTCTGGCATCTTTTGAATAAAATTAAAAATAAAATTGACTTTCATAATTACCTACTTTAGACATGCCAACACTCTGAGCGTTGTTCAACAGTTTAAGCAACAATAAGAAAACCATAATTATAAAAACAGACCTACATAGAATTACTGCAGCTGTGGCAGCAATTACTTTTGTTAATTTACATGTTTAAAAGATGTTTTACTCCAGGAATAAAAGTAAAAATAATAAAAATAATATCAAAGTAAATCAAAATTTAAAAATATAAATAAAAATCATAGAAATATAGTAAAAATGAATTAAAAGTAATAGAAACCTGAATTTATTAGTTATAAATATAAAAAATAATAATAAAAAGAATAAATATAAATAAAAATAAATAAATAAATGAATAGTTATGAAAAAAATAAATATATGAATAAATAGATAATAAATTAAAATGAATATATAAAAAATAAATATATAAAAAAAATAAAAAAATAATAATAAAACAAATGAAAATAAATAAATACATAATAAAAATTAATGATTTAATATGGATAAATAAACAAATATATAGAAATAAAATAAAAATAAATGAATATATAAATACAGATAAATAAATAAATAAAAATAAATAAATAAAAGAATAAATATATAAATCAACATAAAAATGAATAAATGTAAATAAATAAAAATTAATAAATAAAGATAAATAAGAATAAATAAAAATTAATAAAAATAAATAAATAAGAATAAATAAAAATTAATAAATAAAATAAATAAGATAAATAAAATTAATGAATAAAAAATGAAATAAATAAATACATAAAAAATAAATAAATAAATAATAAAAACGACTAAATAAAATTATTAAAAAAAATAAACAAAAACTAATAAATAAATATAAAAATAATAATTAAATGAAAATCAATCAATAAATTAATAAAAAGGAATATATAATATAAATAAAAAATTTATAAATAAATAAAACTAAAATAATTAATAAATAAATAGATAAAATACAATGAAATTTAAAATAAAAATGATAAAAAATAAATAAAAAACAAATATAAATAAATATAAAAATAAATGAAAAATATTAATTCATTAAAATATAAAATAATAAAAATCAATATAAATAAATAAATGAATAGAAAATATGAAATGAATAAAAATATTTGAAAATAAATATAAACAAATAAAAAATAAAAAATAAATAAAACTAAATAAAAAAATAAAATGATAAATAAAACGAAATAATAATAAATAAATAGATAGAAATAAATGGAAATAAATAAATAAATAATTAAATTAAACAAAATTAAAATGAATAAATTAAATAGATAAATAAAAATAAAAAAATAAATAAATAAATGATTAAAAATTATTAAAAATAAATATATGAATAAAATAGCATATATAAATAAATATAAATGATTGAAATTGATTAATAATAAATATATAAATAAAATAAAATAAAAACACATAGATAAATAAATATAAATGATTGAAAATGATTAAAAATAATATATAAACAAAATAAAAGAATAGATAAATAAATAAAAATAAATAAATAAAAATAAATAAATAAATAAATAAATTAAAATAAATAGATAAAAAATAAAAATATACAAATAAATTAAACAAACATAAATAATAAACATATATAAAATGAATAAAATAAATAAACTAAATAAATAACTTGGTAAGTCCATGAAAAAATGAAAAAATATAAATAAATAAATAAAAAATATGCATGAATAAATAAATAAAAATAAATACATAGTAAAAGTATAAATAAAATAAATAATGAAATGACATAAGTAAAATAATAAATAAATAAAAATTGATAAATAAATCTAAATATATGAATTAATAAAAATGAATAATAAAAATAATTAAATAAAATAAATGAATAAATAAATAATTAATAGAAATAAATAGGAAATACATAAATTGAAATAAATATATAAATAAATAAATAAATATATAAAAAATATATAAATAAAATAAATGAAAATATTAAAAAATAAATAAGTTATTAAAAAATGAATGAAGAAAACAAATTTATAAAAATAACTAAATAAATAAATGCATAAATAATAAAAAATAAATAAATATATGAAAATGAATAAAATCAAATATATAAATAAACATAAATAAATAAACTAAAAAAATCAATAAATAAAAATAAGTAAGAATAAATATAAATAAATAGATAATAATAAATGCAAATAAATAAATGCATAAAAATAAATAAATAAAACTAAAAAAATAATTAATTAATTAATAGAATATATAAATAAATATAAATATATAAATAGAAAAAAAATAAATGAAAATAAATAAAACAAATAAACAAATATAAATAACAAATAAAAAAAAACAGATAAATAAATAGAAGTAAATAAGTAAAATACATAAAAATAACTTAAAATAAAAAATAAAAAAAATAAGTAAATAAAAATAAATAATAAATAAATAAAAATAGATAAGAATAAATAAATAAATAAATAAATAAAAAGTAGAAAATATAAAGAAAAATAAAGAAATAAAAATACATGAAAATAAATGAAATTATGAAAATAAAAAACAAATACAACAAATAATGATAAATAAAAATGGCTAAAAATAAAAACTAAGTTAATAAATTACAACATAAATAAATACAAAAAAATAATATTAAACTAAATAAGATAAAATTAAATTTAATAAATAACAATAAATCAAAAAAATGATAAAATTAAATAATTGAATTTTTAAAAATAGATAGTCAAACAGAAAAATTAAATAAATTACAACTTAAAAACAATAAAGATATAATTAAATACATTAAACAATAGTAAAATAAATATTTTTAAAAAAATAAATTAAAAATGAAATATATAAAATGAATAAATATATATAAAATAAATAAAAATCATATCTAAGTTATAAATAGATACACAAATAAATCTAAATAAATAAATAAAAATAATAAATCTAAAATTAATAAAACTAGATAAATAAGAATAATAAATAGATAAAAAATAAAAAATAAATCGATAAATTAAAAAATAAGATAAAAATGAATAAATAAATAGACATAAAATAAATAAAAATGAAAAATGAATAATGTTATATAAAAATAAATAAAAAATAAATGAAAATGAATAAATTAATTTAATTTAAAAAAATAAAAAATAAATAAATAAGAATTAATTAATCAAAAAAATAAATGAAAATGAATAAATGAAAAGAGATAAATAAAAGTAAATAATTAATTAAAAAAGAAAAAAAAATTAAAATTAACAGATAAATAAAAATAAATGAAAATATATGAATATACATAGGAATAAATGAAAAATAAATAAAAATAAAATAAAATATATGAATAAATAAAAAATAAAAAATAAATGAAAATAAACAAATTTATAAAAAATAAACAAATAAAAACGAATAAATAAATAAACAAAAGAATAAAAGTAGTAAATAATTATAATTAATAAATAAAAAAGATAAAGAAATACATAATAAGGACAAATAAATGAATAAATAAAAAATAATAAATAATTAATATAAAAGAATAAAAAATAAAATAGATAAATAAATATATAAAAATAAACTAAAAAAAAATTAAAATTAATATACAAATAAATGAAAATAAACTAAAAAATTGCTGGGAATTTGAGGTACCCAAACAGTTTTATTGAAAACACCTTTTGTAAGGCCCAAAAAAACGTTTTATGGATTGACGAAAACTGTAAAGTTCGAAAACACAAAATTCTTTTAGTACTCCCTTTTTATACTTGCTTTAATAACATCCCAAGACAAGTCAAGCCATAGGTATTAATGTTGTGTTCAAAGCGTTGGGAACTGTTAGTAACTTGCCGATTCACATGGAAATGGAACAGGAGTATTTATAAGATTCCGTGTAAAAATTGTAATAAAGTGTAGGATAAGGTGAAAAGACATTGGCAGTTCGATTAAAACAACACAAATATAATGTAAGAACTAGTAATATGTCAAATGCATTACTTGTACACATGAATAATAGTAATCATGGTATAAACTGGACAGACTCCAAGGAAATTATGTTTTGCAAAGATTTAGTGAAAAGAAATTGAATAGAATCCTGTTTAATTAAACAAGACTGTGATAATTTATTGAATATTAGCCTAGGTTTGTATATATATATATATATATATATATATATATATATATATATATATATATATATATATTTGTATATATATCTTAACCCCTTTTCCTTAAACTACACAAATTAGCAACCCTTACCTGTCATCAATGGTGCCCTCTGTCTGCAACCATGTTGTTAGGCTATTAAGATCTCGTAACTTTAAAAATATACTATTTATTACCCAAAGCAGTTGAATATAAAACCCAAGTCTGCCCATAAAGAAACCAGTAAGTTAACATTCTACCCTCCTGACTAAGAATTCACTCCCAGACCCAAAATGTCAACAAGTTCATCATATTAGTCCGGTTAGAGATTCCCGTCTCTAAATTAGCCATAGAATAGGACCCATCTGTAATAAAGATAATAATGGATAAAAGATACTCTTCACACATCACTCTTTTCAAAGTATTTACGTAAAAGAAGGTATTTCACACTTCTCTCTCTTTTCAAAGGTAACGGTTTTCTAAGTATTACAAAATATGTGTCATACCTTTATGATGGGGCTTTCTCTCCCGACACTCGGTGTGTACCACCTGACCTCTTTGTGTTCACCAAAAAGAATGTGGCTTTCGCAAGTGCCTTGGACTATTAGGCCTGTAACATCTGTACAAACGAATGTACATGCTTGACGACTGGGTGATGATCTCCCGGTTAAACTGCTTGCGTACTCAAATCTTGCTTTGCTCAAGTAAGCTGCCCTTACAGCTCAGCTTGTCTGAAAGCAAGACACGATATGTGATTTCACTTAACATTACACACTTGTAACATATATATATATATTATTATATATATATATATATTATATATATATATATATATATATATATATATATATATATTTTCGTTAAAATAAAGCAATTGCTTTAGTGGCATCAATAAGTTTCTTGCAGGTATCTTCATACCGACGAAGTTTTTTTCCGATTCTCGTTCGTCAATTTCTGGTGAAATATACGCAGACTTCCTTCTTCCATTTATTGAATTTTGTCACGACAGCTGTTTCGCCTTATGGCATTATCAAGCGACTACTGACTTACAATCTGACCTTTCGGCCTATTTTTTCTCATCGTGTGGGAGGTATGACCTCGAGGTATGGGTACTGGTTAGTCTAGGATTAACAGCTTAAGGGCGTTGTTTTAGTTACAAAGAATATAAGGACATATGTACTGCGACAATAAGATGTGAAAGTTTAAACAGTGGTTAAATAAATATTCAAAATACAATGCCATGTGCTAGAGTTTCCTTAAATGTATGTTTAAAATTTAATATGTTACATGTTGGTTTTAGATAAAATTACAAAATTACATACAGGAATGAAAATGATAGAGAAATCTAAATACGGGAGTACAAATATATGTATATATTTTATAGCATGCATAAAGGTACAAGAGATAATTTCTGTTTATACATAAATGTGTATGATTTAAATTTGAGTGTGTGTGTGTGTGTGTGTGTATGTCCAAAATGGTCTACGTTGGTTAACGGTTGCTGATTCGTGTTGGGCGGGGTCTCAGCGACCTGAGTAAGGATGTTACTTGACTTTCGCTGACGCTGGGGCTTCATGCCTTCCAAGGGGCGCGATGTTCTCGGTGGATTGGGGCGCGCTGTCTGGTCCCTGTTGGCTTGGGTATTCCTTCTCCTGCTGGGGAGAGTATATGGCCCGATTCTTGTTGGACGTTCAAGGTCGGCTTCTGAATAGCGATGCTCACTGCTTCCGTTATTAAGAGGCGACCGTAGTTGTCTTCTCTGTGTACGACCTGGGTGCCTTCTATGAGCTCTTGTAGAGATGGCTTCCTGTCGTGAACATCTATGTAATGTTTGATGGATGGCCCCTTGATTTCTATGAGCCCAGCAGAGTCGTCCCGAAGGGTCGTTGTAGTGTGCCCGATTGTAGTTTTGGCTGTGAGGTTTACACACCTCCTCTGGACAAGTAAATTTGTAAACTACATTCGTGCACATCTCCTTCGGTCCCCCCGGAGCGGTGCTGTTTTCTTCATTATTAAGGCTGCTACAAGGTTGGGCTTACTATATATCCTGAGGTTTATTTTATGGTAAGGGGCTTTTGGGATTACGCCTCTGTTTATTATCCCGCGTAGTGTGCAGCAATCCTCCTTGTATGCAGACCCATAATGTACACGATGGTAAATAATCAAGTTTTCCTCGTTTTTTCGCCATGGTGTTGGGTTGGTAAAATTCGTCCATTTTCTTTTTTGATTGCTGCTTCGATAATTTGATCTGTATACCCGTTGTTTGTCAGCAGTTGGCGAATTCGGTCGAGTTCGTTATGTATATCTTTCCATGATGAGCTGTGTGTGAAGGTTCTGTTGACATACGCACTGACGACAACTTTTTTAATTTTATGCGTCCGGGGGCACTCCCCGCGTGCGTTCAAAGCAACGGCCAGCGTTCGTTGCTTTCGTATAAACCGCCGGTCGTCTTAAACTGTCCGTTGCTTGAACGCACGCGGGGAGTGCCCGGACGCATATAAAAAGTCTGTCGTGAGTGCGTATGTCAACAGAACCTTCACACACAGCTCATCATGGAAAGATATACATAACGAACTCGACCGAATTCGCCAACTGCTGACAAACAACGGGTATGCAGATCAAATTATCGAAGCAGCAATAAAAAAAGAAAATGGACGAATTTTACCAACCCAACACCATGGCGAAAAACGAGGAAAACTTGATTATTTACCATCGTGTACATTATGGGTCTGCATACCAAGGAGGATTGCTGCACACTACGCGGGATAATAAACAGAGGCGTAATCCCAAAAGCCACCTTACCATAAAATAAACCTCAGGATATATAGTAAGCCCAACCTTGTAGCAGCCTTAATAATGAAGAACAGCACCGCTCCGGGGGGACCGAAGGAGATGTGCACGAATGTAGTTTACAAATTTACTTGTCCAGAGGAGGTGTGTAAACCTCACAGCCAAAACTACATCGGGCACACTACAACGACCCTTCGGAGACGTCTGCTGGCTCATAGAAATCAAGGGGCCATCCATCAACATTACATAGATGTTCACGACAGGAAGCCATCTCTACAAGAGCTCATAGAAGGCACCAGGTCGTACACAGAGAAGACAACTACGGTCGCCTCTTAATAACGGAAGCAGTGAGCATCGCTATTCAGAAGCCGACCTTGAACGTCCAACAAGAATCGGACCATATACTCCCCTCCAGCAGGAGAAGGAATACCCACCAACCAAGAGGGACCAGACAGCGCGCCCCAATCCACCGAGAACATCGCGCCCCTTGGAAGGCATGAGAAGACCCAGCGTCAGCGAAAGTCAAGTAACATCCTTACTCAGGTCGCTGAGACCCCGCCCAACACGAATCAGCAACCGTTAACCAACGTAGACCATTTTGGACATACACACACACACACACACATCAAATTTAATCATACACATTTAGTATAAACAGAAATTATCTCTTGTACCTTTATGCATGCTATAAAATATATACATATATTTGTACTCCCGTATTTAGATTTCTATATTCATTTTCATTCCTGTATGTAATTTTGTAATTTTTATCTAAAACCAACATGTAACATATTAAATTTTAAACATACATTTAAGGAAACTCTAGCACATGGCATTGTATTTTGAATATTTATTTAACCACTGTTTAAACTTTTTTCACTCTTATTGTCGCAGTACTATGTCCTTATATTCTTTGTAACTAAAACAACGCCCTTAAGCTGTTAATCCCTAGACTAACCAGTACCCATACCTCGAGGTCATACGCTCCCACACGATGAGATAAATAGGCCGAAAGGTCAGATTGTAAGTCAGTAGTCGCTGATAATGCCATAAGGCGAAACAGCTGTCGTGACAAAATTCAATAAATGGAAGAAGGAAGTCTGCGTATATTTCACCAGAAATTGACGAACGAGAATCGGAAAAAACTTCGTCGGTATGAAGATACCTGCAAGAAACTTATTGATGCCACTAAAGCAATTGCTTTTAACGAAAATTGTATTAGAGAAAAACTATGCCCTAAAAGTATATATATATATATATATATATATATATATATATATATATATATATATATATATATATATATATATATATCCAAAATCAGCAGGAGGCCACTCGGCACAGTCACACTAAGTATATGAAGGCAGGCAGGAAACACACAGGAGTTTGACATTTTGACCTTTAATCCGACGTTTCGCAATACATTATTGCATCTTCAGGGAATTCTACAAGAGATGTAAATAAAATAATTTTAAAAAACTTTTAAAAAATCATGAAATTAAGAATAGTTATCTAAAAGTCCAATTTAAAAGACCATATTTAAAACACATAAGTTAAGTTAAAACAAAAGTTACAAAAAAAAGAAAAAAACATGGAATTGAGCCTTAATCTACAAGGTTTCTTTTAAAAATATATAATATAATAATAATAATAATAATAATAATAATAATAATAATAATAATAATAATAATAATAATAATATAATAATAATAATAATAATAAAAAATAATAAATAACTAAAGGAGTGGAGTTAACCTGCCAGAGCAAAGTCAAGAGTAAAACTGAAGGCAGAAACGAAAAGTAAACAATAAGAGGCTTTAAGAATAACAACAAAGTCAAGATAAAAAAAGTTGAACAGCCGAGCACTGGGTATTTAAAACATGGAACAAGTTGTTTTAATTTTCAATGTCTCTAAAATAAATAGCTCTTTATGGTTGTTGACCTGTCCGATTATAGAAAAATCTTTGTATTGGATGTAGTTTTACATTGCAGAGAATGATTTCTTATGTTGGTTGGATGCATCTGGGTTGGATAGGCGACATCCAGTTCTATGGACTAACCCCCCATATGGGAATCGATTCGTACCGTAAGAAGACGCTTCGTGGATCCCACATAATTTCCCATATCACATCTGGGACAAGTATACTTATATACCACATTAGACGTCATCAAAGGGCAGAGTCGGTCTTTTACTCTGAAAAGGGAGCCGATTGTAAGGGGGTTTTTCGGAATCAAATTTACGTCAAGGGCATTAAAATGTTCATTGATTATTTAGTGAAGCCTGTATTTTCATGTGTTCCCTGGAGGAATCCATGCTTGATGATTGCCCATTATCTTTTCGCCCCCTGTTTTATGCTCGATACGTGGACGACACTTTTGCCCTTTTCAGGCGTGAGTTCACTCCGAGTCTTCCTTGAATTTGCTAACTCACGTCACCCTAACATCACGTTTACTATCGAAAAGGAGCAGGAGTGTCCGTTTACCATTTTTAGACGTTTTGGTATCTAGGGATAGTAACTGTTTTTTAAAACCACCATTTTTAGGAAGAAAACCTTTACAGGTCTGGGATCCAATTTTTTATAGTTTTTGTTTTTATAACTTTAAGTTAAATTCTGTTTATACACTAATTCATCGGGCACTATTACTCACTTCAAACTGGAACTTTTCCATAACGAAATTACCTTCCTTTACAAATATTTTAACGATAACTGTTCCCTACCAAGATTATTAACAAGGTCATACAGAAATACTCAGCAAAAAGTTCTCTAACAGCCCTTTGTATTTTAACGTTCCAAAGAAAAAACCCCCCCATTCTACGCATCTTTTTCCGTACATAAAATCTGACAACTTCCGTACAGGCTTCACTAAAATAATCAATGAACATTTTAATGCCTTGACGTAAATTTGATTCCGAAAACCCCTTACAATCGGCTCCCTTTTCAGAGTAAAAGACCGACTCTGCCCTTTGATGACGTCTAATGTGGTATATAAGTATACTTGTCCCAGATGTGATATGGGAAATTATGTGGGATCACGAAGCGTCTTCTTACGGTACGAATCGATTCCCATAGGGGGGTTAGTCATAGAACTGGATGTCGCCTATCCAACCAGATGCATCCAACATAAGATCTATTCTCTGCAATGTAAAACTACCATCCAATACAAAGATTTTTCTATAATCGGACAGGTCAACAACCATATAAAGAGCTATTTATTTTAGATTAGAGACATTGAAATTAAACAACTTGTTCCTGTTTTAAATACCCAGTGCTCGGCTGTTTCATACTTTTTTTGTTTATCTTGACTTTGTTGTTATTCTTAAAGCCTCTTATTGTTTACTTTTCGTTTCTGCCTCAGTTTTACTCTTGACTTTGCTCTGGCAGGTTAGCTCCACTCCTTTAGTTATTTATTATTTTGTTATTATTATTATTATTATTATTATTATTATTATTATTATTATTATATTATTATTATATATATTTTTAATAAATCCTTGTAGTAAGGCTCAAATCCGTTTTTTTCTTTTTTTTTGTAACTTTTGTTTTAACTTAACTTATTGTGTTTTTAAATATGGTCTTTTAAATTGACTTTTAGATAACTATTCTTAATTTCATGATTTTTTTAAAGTTTAAAATTTATTTTATTTACATCTATTGTAGAATTCCCTGAAGATGCAATAATGTATTGCGAAACGTCGGATTAAAGGTCAAAATGTCAAACTCCTGTGTGTCCTGCCTGCCTTCATATACTTAGTATATATATATATATATATATATATATATATATATATATATATATATATATATATATCTAATAAAAGGAGCCCATAAAAACACCAAAATGTAGAGAGAAAAAGTACTATATTTCAGAGACTGCTGTCTCTCTCTTCAGGTATATGAATGAGAAAAGTTTACAGAAAAGGTGGTATTTATACCAAGAAATTCGTCCACAAGTAAGCCAATTTAGGTCACCCCCGCTGATAATCTTCCTTTAATCTTCTTAAGCGTTGGTTGAATGAAACACTGCGTCGACGATGTCCGATGTCCAATTGGACATCGGACATCGTCGACGCAGTGTTCATTCAACCAACGCTTAAGAAGATTAAAGGAAGATTATCAGCGGGGGTGACCTAAATTGGCTTACTTGTGGACGAATCTCTTGGTATAAATACCACCTTTTCTGTAAACTTTTCTCATTCATATACCTGAAGAGAGAGACAGCAGTCTCTGAAATATAGTACTTTTCTCTCTACATTTTGGTGTTTTTATGGGCTCCTTTTATTAGATGGAATTCTGTTGTTACAGAACACTTTTACCAGTCATATATATATATATATATATATATATATAGATATATATATATATATATATATATATATATATATATATATATATATATAGATATATCAACGCAGGATTTATCGTGGTCTTGCTGAAACAATATGTAATGACTCTGACTTCAGACGACCAAACGTCATCCTAGGATGGTCATAGCACTCAATAGAGATGTCTTAACAGTACATTCAGTCTTGAGAAAAAAAAATATTACGAGATAAAAAAAATATCTTTATTGGTATTCCGAGCACGTAGTGCCCTTTATTTAGTATTAATAGGAAGCATAAATCATCTTCGCATTACTAGCAACGCCTTTCGTCATATAGTATCATTTTTTTTTTTCTTATCGTCAAAACGATTTTATTGTATTTAAGAAACTTAGTCGTGGGGCAGACGATATTACTATAGTTTTCCAATAAACTCCTTTTTTACGTTTTCTCCTATGGTAGAAAATTGACTTGATAGAAAATGGTATTTAGAGTATTGGATAACTATACACTGTTTTTTTCCATCTGTCCATCCGCCTGTGGTGTTTGCTTATGGTAACACTGCGTCCAGGGCTTTAGATAGTTACGCTATGTATAAGTTTTAGGTAAATAAAAGGATATCTGGGTGTACATCTGCAACTTTGAAGTGTTTTAAATATTTACAGCATGCGAATTACACCATTTATATTCGAAATTATTGTTGAATGTAAGCTAAATCTAACTGAGTATAGAAATATTAGCGCTCTCTCTCTCTCTCTCACTCTCTCTCTCTCTCTCTCTCTCTCTCTCTCTCTCTCTCTCTCTCTCTCTCTCTCTCTCTCTCTCTCTCTCTCTCTCTCTCTCTCTCTCAGGCTAAACAGTAACCCCGGAATCTCAGATTAATCAACTTTATACTGACATTCAAAAGACAGACATAACTAATTCTATCGCATCACAGGCCGCGCACGCGCACGCACACACACACACACACTAACACGTGATAACCCTTAGAAGAAATACATAGAATGCGATTAAAATGGATAATAAACTCCCTACAGTTAAACCAGTTCTTCTCATTTATTAATTCATTTTGAATGAATGGGATCTCTCTTCTCACTTCTGCTGAATTTCAGGTCACTGGTCCCCTTTGTGGGCTTCTTAATTGTTCCAAATTGCGCACGAACTGATCAAGGATAAAACGTATGGAAAGCAATTATAGTAATAAGAAAAAATGGATTTGATGAGGGCAAAAGGTGAGATGAATTTTTTTTCTTATAAATAACCGTTATCATCATATGGCCAGGAAACCGGGCGATTAGCTGCTAGGCCGATGTGAATTCACTAGACTGACGATAATAATAATAATAATAATAATAATAATAATAATAATAATAATAATGATAATAATAATAATAATAATAATAATAATAATAATAATAATAATAATACAGAAAAGAAAAGCCAGCTGAATGGAATCTCCCCTCCATCAAAAATAGGCCTAATCATGACAATTGACTTCAACTTGATGAAAGTAGCCTACTTATTGTTGGACTCAGCGTAGGTATAGTAAGTAACAGGGAATAAATGCAGTAACTTGCAACTTAAATTTAAGTATGCATGACGAAACTTAAATTAAGTTTTGCCGTTATCGTGGTTTTTAGACTAAATCTGAAGACGAAGTCAAAGCCAATCAATTGGAAACTGTGTGACAGGAGAGCATGTTATCACACCCCATCCCCTCCCTCCTACTCCTACTCTCTCTCTCTCTCTCTCTCTCTCTCTCTCTCTCTCTCTCTCTCTCTCTCTCTCTCTCTCTCTCTGTCTGTCTGTCTGTCTGTCTTCATTCAGACGTTATAGTATAGTCTTGGACGTGTTTTTAATTTTGTGTCCATAATATCAGTATATTATCTTATACGTCGATATTTATTAGGAGGTCATATACTATATATACACCTTTAGGCCTAATTTTATTTTTTTTTACTTTTGAGGTAGATGGAGGAAGTGGCAGAGAGAAAGTAAGATAAAGAAAGGAGGAGTAAAATGCAGAGACAAAGCGAGAAAGGAGAAGGTAGAGACAGACAAGGAGACGAGAGAGGAGAGGTTTAGCAAAACGCAAAAAATATGGAAGTACATAGAAGACTTGGTAGCAAATGGATCATCGATGCATTTTGAGATGGTTTAGTTACGTGGAAGTAATACTATGACCCCCCTTCCCCACAACAACCCCCCCTCCTCTTCCAGTATCCACACTATCTCGTATGTGATACCCATCCACTTCATCCACACCATAATATTCACACTCTCATATGTCGTATCCCACATACACTTCTTCATCCACACTCTCCTCACCCCCATAATATCCACATTCTCTCGTATGTGACCTCCACATCATCAAAATCGTTCATCTTCTGCCTGTCATATTTTATCATTCGTCACTTTCAGCTGTTTGGAAGGAATTTCTTCAGCTTTGAAGATGTAAAAATAACAGTTAGTGAACCTCAGGAGGAAATATTGATGGTTCATGTAGCCCAGTATGATTCCATAAAGGCATAAACTATACATTTATGTTCATGTTTCAGTGTGAAACATTACTTTCTCTCGATTTCCCCCCATAAATGTGTCGATATTTGAACCATAGATTAAGAATTGAAGTAATTATTATGTGAATAGTCCAAGAATCTCATCTTGATAAGTCTATTTTTAAACTCTTTGTGATACTTTTTTAAAGTTTTTCGAGTTCCCTCCCTTCCCATCAGATGGCAGTGTTAATTAGTCTCCCTCGAAGTTTCACAACAGAGTTTCTAGATTCCTTCCCCCTCCCCCAACCCACACCTCTCCCTTCCACACCCCACCCCAAAGACGTTTATCTGGTTCTAGGAAAGCTGTCTTCTGAGCAGGAGAAAACTTTCATATCAGTCTCTCTGTAGTTCGTGGTGTGTTCAAGTGTTTAGTCTAAGGAGGTGGAAGGTGAGTAAGTAAGTAAATGTTTGTTAAATATGCCAATCTAGTGTAATTAAGTGGTTATTTTGTAGTGTAAATGTTGTTCTCTCTTTTGGGGATGTTCTATGATATAGGTCCTTCAATTTAGCTTTCCTGAACCCATACAAGGGTGTTGTTCCTTTTACGTAGCTTTTTATGACCGATGTACACTAATGTTCAGATTAAAAGTAGGTCGTTTTAAATGTCAATTAGGAAGTTTTTAGTCTGGTGTTAAGTGAGGTGAAGGTTAAGTATTTTACTTTTTCCTTCGGAATTTTTCTTACTTTCAAAAATTTACACTTCAATGGTTTCGTGTAAGGGTGGAGGCGGTCATTAGATTAATTTAAAGCTAGAATGAAACTTTGGGTACTTTGGATTTTGCGCAATAACTAAGACAAGCGTGAATTGAGGTAGATTTAAAGTAATATCTTATTTTTGGTCTTAATATGGTTTAGTTATAAACTCTGTTTATTTATGCTAGATTTTAAAGAATTTCAGACTTCTTCTATTGTTTCACATGAAGCTTTGACTTCAGGCTTATAGAAAATGGGGTTTTGACCAAATACTTTCTGCATGTATTCTCTTCCCATATATTATGGTAGGAAGAGTTTTTATTTTTCTTATGTATATTACTGGCTAAAGTCAGGTCTTAAATATGATTTAGTTTTTGAAAGTTTAGTGATTGAACTACACTACGTTTAGAAGTTTATTTTTCAATTTAAAAAGTATAGTTTTTAATCCAGGGATTTGTAAGATTTTAAACTTTTATTTCAATGATTATCAAGTGAATTTATTTTTAAACTTCAGTGCTTTATTTTAACGATTATTTATTTTTTAATCTAGAGACTTTATTTTAAAGTTAATAGTACTTTGTTTTATTTAGTGATTTTAGTTTTTGAGAAAATATTACGTGATAAAAATACCTTTATTGGTATTCCTAGCAACGTGATGCCCTTTATTTAGTATTAATAGGAAGCATAGATCATCTTTGCATTACTAGCAACGCCTTTCGTTATAATATATGAATGTTTTTATATTACTATAGTTAAGCAATAAACTACTTTTTTATGTTTTCTCTTATGGTTGAAAATTATCTTTATAGAAAATGGTATTTAGGATATTGGATAACTAGAAATATTAGCTTGGTGGAGAACAAATAAAGAGAGCTGATAAGTTTAAGTATTTGGGATCTTTTGTTAACGCTGGAGGAAGTATGGAAAAAGAAGTAAAACATCGGGTACAGGCAGGCTGGAACAACTGGAGAGCGGCCTCTGGAGGTCTTTGTGACAAAAGAGTACCGCTGAGGTTAAAAGGAAAATTTCACAAGATGGAGGTAAGAACAGGAATGGCGTATGGTATGGAAACAACAAGCATGAGAAAAAACAGAGCAGAAGAAGATGGATGTGGTAGAAATGAGAATATTTAGGATCAGAAAATTACTACATAAGGGGGTCGACTAAGGTGATGGAAGTATCAAAGAAAGTGCAGGAGGGGAGGCTGAGATGGTATGGACACCTGTTGAGGAGAGATGAAGACCACGCTGGGAGACATACTATGGAGAATGGAGGTTCAAGGAAGAAGAAGAGGGCACCAAGAGAGAGATGGAGGGACTGTGTGAGAGGAAACTTACTTGAGAGGGTAATTCATGAGGCAGAAGTGCAGGATAGAAACAGATGGAAACGACTCATCCGAAACGGCAACATCATATAAAAATGGGAACCAGCTGGGAAGAAGAAGAAGAAGAAGATTAGCTCTCTCTCTCTCTCTCTCTCTCACAACACACACACGGACGTGAAAACCCTTAGAAGAAATGCATAGAACGGCGATTAGAATGAATAATAGACTCCCTACAGTTAAACCAATTCTTCATCATTAATTCATTTTGAATGAGTGGAATCTCTCCTCTCACTTCTGCTGGAATTTCATGTCAATGGCCCCTTTGTGGGGCTTCTTAATTGTTCCAAATTACGCACGAACTGAACAAGGATAAAACGTATGGACAGCAATTATAGTAATAGAAAAAAGGATGGATTGAGTGGGCAAAAGGTGAGGTGATTTATTTATATATATATAAATAAATATAAATAAATAAATAAATAAAAATAATAAATAAATAAATAAAAATAAATTAAATAAACAAATAAATAAATAAACAATAAATAAATAAATAGAAATAAATCAATAATAAATAAATAAAAATAAATAAATATAAGTAAATAAATAGATAAATAGATAAATAATAAATAAACAAAATAGATAAATAAAATAAATAAATATATAAATATAAAATAAATAAAATAAATAAATAAAAATAAAATAAAAAATAAATAGATAAATAGAAAAAATAAAAATAAACAAATAAAAAAAATAAATAAAAAAATAAAAATATAAATAAATAAATAGAATACAATAAATAAAAATAAATAAATAAATAAATGAATAATTAGATAAATAAAGTAAATAATAAATCAAATAAACAAAACAAATATATACAAAAATAATGAATAAATATAAAAATAAAACAAATAAAAATAAAATAAAAATAAAATATATAAAGAAAATAAATAGATAAATAAATAAATAGATAAAATATAAAGTAAATAAATACAAATAAATTAATAAATAAAATTAAAAATAAAATAACTAAGAATAAAAAATAAAAAAATAATAAATAAATAAATGAAAAATAAAAATAAATAAATAAACAAAACAAAAATAAATAAATGAATAAATAAAAAATATATATATAAGAAAATAAAATATAAATATAATAAAAATAAAGAAATAAAAATAAATAAAAATAAAAATATATAAATAAATAAAAATAAATGAATAAATAAATAAAAATAAACAAATGAATCAATAGTATAAAAATAAACAAAAAAAAATACATAAATAGATATAAATAAATAAATAAATAATAAAAATAAATAAATAAATAAAATATATAAATATATAAATAAATAAAATAAATAAATAAATAAAAAATAAATAAAATAAAAAATAAATAAAATAAATAAATAAATAAAAAAAATAAAATAAAAAAAAATAAAATAAAAAAAAATAATAAATATAAATATTATAAATATAAATAAAATAAATAAATATATAAATATAAATAAAAAATAAATAGATAAAAATAAAATAAATAAATAAAAAGAATAAAAAATAAATAGTAGATAAAAATAAATAAATAAATAAAATAAATGAATAAATAAATAAAAATACATAAATAAATAAAACAAAAAATACATAAAAAATAAATAAGAAATAAATAAGAGGAATAAATAATAAATAAATAATAAATAAGTAACAAATAAATAAACCAAATAAAAAAATAAAAAAATAATAATATATATATAAAAAATTAAAATAAAGAAATAAATAAAATAAATAAATAAATGAATAAAAATAAATAAATAAATAAATAAATAAATAAATTAATAAATAAATAATAAATAAATAATCAATAAATAAATAAATAAATAATAAAGTAAATAAATAAAAAATTAATAAATAAAAATAAAGAAAAATAAATAAATAAATATACATAAAAAAAATATATATAAAAAAATAAAATAAAAATTAAATAAATAAATAATAAATAAATAAGAATAAGGAAATAAAAAATAAATAAGTAAATAAATAAGTAAACAAACAAAAACAATGAAATTAAAAAAAATATAGATAAATAAATAAATAAATAAATAGAAAATAAATAAATAAATAAATAAATAAAAATAAATAAATCAATAATTAAAAAAATAAATAAATAAAGATAAATATGTTAAAAATTACAAAATCATAAACATATATAAAAAATATATTTATAAATAAAAAAAAATAAATATATACAAATAAATAAAATAAATAAAAATAAACAAACAAACAAATAAATAAA
>NC_061104.1:35474320-35551820 GCF_015104395.2 Macrobrachium nipponense
GGGCTAAGTAATCCATCCCCCTTTAGTATTCCTTACAAAGATCTTAAAAGTGAGATTCATCTTTACTGTAAAAATAAGTGGCAGGCTCGATGGTCTGAACTGACCACCAATACAAAATTGAAACACATCCACCCATTGGTGGATAAATGGTCGTCTTGTAATGCTACAAGTAGGAGGGATACCATTATTTAACTAGGCTGCGTATTGGCCATACACATGCAACGCACAATTATTTAATGAAGAGTGGGGAAGGGAGACAGGCCCCTCACTGTAATACCTGTCAAGTGACAATGGATGTTAAGCATATTTTAGTTGATTGTCCTGTTTTTAATCTTCAGAGGAGGACACATTTACTCCAGGACAAACCTTTGAGAGATATACTGGGGGAAAACTGTAATACCCTGAACTTGAGAAAATTTATACAAAGTATTGGGTTATATTACGAGCTATAATTGATTTTATTAATTTATTTATTTATTTTACCCTTTTAATCCTTATTTATTTCACATCTAGATTTTATTGTATGAAAGTGTTGCGATTGATATTAAAGGTTAAAATGGTACTAAATGGTGTGAGTATACAGATATTATGATTGAATGAATTTTGTTATATAGCGCTGAATGGCCTTTGATGCCCCAGTGCTTGGCTTAATGCCTAAATCCTATATTCAATTCAATTCAATCAGATATTTTAACCAGAGAGAGAGATATCTTAGGGGTAAATCCCTTTGTGATATTTTGGGAGATGAAGCAGATATTTCTGCTCTCATCTCCTTTTTAAAGTCTATAAATATTTTTAATAAACATTTAATTATTTTTATCTATCACATCACAGATATATATATTTATTTATTAAGCATTTTCTTCATTTATTTCTTCATTAATTCCTCATATGGTAATTTATATATGAACCATTTTCTTCATACACTTATTAACTCATTCATAATGTAATTTATTTAATCTCCATTACGGCGCTGAATGGCTTCTTTAGCCCCAGTGCCTGGGCTTTTGCCCTAAAACTCATAGATCCATCCATCCACTGGATAATGAACTCAACCCAAATAAGCCGTAAAAACTCCGATGTAAGTTTTTCCAAGGATGAAAAACGGAATTGAAACTCAAGTAAATGCACCTTTACCAAGAGATGGCGTTAGAAGTTAAGTAATTTCACTATTACCAACAGTAGGCGTTAAGATTTTGTAATTTACATGAACCATTTAAGTAAATGAAATTGGTTAGTTTCTGACTATATATATATATATATATATATATATATATATATATATATATATATATATAATGTATATATATATATATATATATATATATATATATATATATATATATATATATATATATCTGGTTAAACTACTTTTATAATAATAATGTCAAGGCAAAATAAGAACAGCTAAATAATTCCTTGCACTGCACCCCTCCAAACCATCGGTATTTACTTGCGATGGCGTGCTGTTAACTATGGCACCTTAATGTCAGAGGTGGAGTTCATTATCCATGGTGGTATAGCATGTAACATATGGTTTGAGGTTCATAAAGGAATTCACAATCACAGTTATGATTACAGTCACAATCACGATCATATCACAATCGCAATCAGATCCGAGACAGGCCCCCACTATAACGAATTCCACTAATTCTGAAGTCACCATCAACAAATTGCCATAGAGCATATTCAAAGGAAAGGTCCTCACTATGCCATATACACTGATGGCTCTAAATCTTCAGTGGGTGTAGGAAGTGCTGCAGTGTCTTTGAAGAAAATGAGCCAGTTATCATTGCCAAACGAGTCGTCAGTATTCACCTCCGAGCTATATGCCATTTTACTAGTCATCAATATTGTTAAAGCACATGCAGAAAGACTAAATTTAAAATTTGTCATCTACTCGGATTCACGAAGTGCCATTGAAGCCCTCAAAAGTTATTCACATAAGAACCTGTTGGTATTAAAGATTAAAGAACTTTTAAACAATTTTTATCTTGAAGGGGTAGATATCGAATTATGTTGGGTCCCGGCTCATGTAGGAGTTGCTGGAAATGAAAGAGCGGATACTGCTGCTAAAACAGCCGTCAACCTGCGTCAACGGGATATTAATCTCCCCGTTAGAGATTACATAACATTATTAAAAACATTTACAATGGAAAAGTGGCAAAGATTGTGGAGCAACGTATCTCAGAATAATAAATTAAGACAATTAAAGTCAACTGTTTCTCCGTGGGAGTCATCTAATCAATACGACAAAAAAACGGAGGTAATATTGACTCGATTAAGAATTGGCCATACGAGATTGACCAATGGATTTTTAATGTGTACACCTCACGGCACTATTCCCATGTGCAATGAGTGTGATACTTTTTTATCTATTAGACATATATTTTCGGTTTGTCGGGTTTTTAAGCAAGAAAGAGAGAGATGTAGAGGTTTGGTCCCTGAGGATGTTGATATGATTTCATAGCAATATCCTTCGGGGCGGAACTACCTTTGGGGGACTTGCCTGCGGAATCCGGGAAGGTATAGTCTCTACGGTAGGACTCTCGGCATTCTTTCCGGTGTGCCCTCTATTGTAACATGAATGGGGATGATTGCATACTAGTTATGCCCTCAGTCCTATCAAGCGGGTTTTGCTTACACTTGAGCCACTCATGTTATGATAGAGCTATCCCTTCGGGGTAGGGTAGGGAGTGGACATATGGGAGTCAGTCTCTGCTGAGTGTCTTTGGTGAGAGAGGGGTTGGTGCGGGGGCCTGGTTTTCTGCCTGATTTGCAGTAGGTTTTTCAAATTTCTGCTGAATGATAATGAATAACGACCCTATGATAAACTCCCCCGGACAATGCGACCTCTTGACACTAACCTCCTCGACTCTGGCACGGACACGGACTATCCTATAGAAAATTCAGTTGCACAGAAGACGACCCATGACAAGACCTTGAATGTGGCTATGGAAAGTTCTAGCAGTGGTGAGAGAATCCTTTATGTAGATTCTCTCTCCTCAGACTTAAATTGTTTTACGTTTATGGAAATGTTTGGAAGGTTTGGTGAAATTAAAGTCATAAAGTATTGTGAAACTAAAGATTTTGCATTTTGGAGGGTTTGGATTGAGTTTACAACATAATAATGCCATGAATGCTTTCAAGTGCTCAACTAAGGAAAACTTAAAAATGTATGTTAATTCATAAAATACCCCAGAATATTGAAGTTGATCCTCCTTTTATCCAGCGAGAGTCAGTCAGGAAACTACAGATGGGAAACATAAGGTGAGACATCTTTACCTGCCAGGTTGCTAATTGTTTCAACAAAATCAGAATTTTGCAATCTTTTCCACTTCAGGAAACATTGAGAACATTGGCAGGAACAATGACCAACTCTGATATTACAAGATTTGGAAAGAATAGTTTTTTGGTTCATGCAAAGTCTTATAGAACAAGGTCACATGATCTCTAAGCTGAAAAAATACTGATATGATAAAAGAGGTCAAACCACACTATAGTTTTAGCTATGCCAAGGGAGTAGTATATTCAGTCAAGACCTATATGAACTGCCTGACGAGAATTGCTGGAAATGTGTGATGATAAAGTGTGGAAGATTTTCAAGGTTCCAAGATCAAGAATGATTATTTTCACTTTTAATAATGATCAAGTTCCTGATTATGTATATGTTGACAAAGAGAGATTTCGTGTTAGACCTTTAAGCATAGACCACTCCAATGTTTCATATGTGTGGATATGGTCACTCGGCAAAGGTATGTACTAGGAACCAGTTATGTGCTGCCTTGCTCCTTACAAAAAGCATGAAGGCGAATGTTCTACCCAGTATTATGTATAAATGTAAGGGAAATCATAATGCAAGGCATAAGGAATGCGAGTCATTTAAAAAAGAAGTGTTAGCCATAGAGAAAGCTCATGCTGAACATCTAAGTATTAGCCAGGCAAAAAGACTTTTGTTTCCAAGACCTCAATATAGTGAAGTAGTAAAAAGTGGAAAATCTAATATAGATCTATCTAGAATACCAACTTCAAAGTCAAAGCTTCAGCTATCCCCTTCTGAGCTCGAAGTACATTCAGCATCTCCGCCTTCATCCAAGAAGGCCCCTTTGTCCCCTCCCGATGGGCCTCCTCTGGGCTTCTGGGAGGTCTCTCGGGCTTCTAATGTTTAAGCCTCACAAGGCTGCCTGATCTGGGTATGTCCCAGAATGACACCTTGATTAGTGCACCTCATAAGGCTCAGGTGCACGCTGCAGAGACGGTGCCTCTTAGAAATAAGAGACCCCGTACTCCATCATCATCTCCACCTATATCCCCACATCATAGTAGGGTTCCCAAGAGAGGAAATAGCAGGTCTCTTGAGGATCTGCCAAGTTCCTCTTTGAAACAAAGACCAAGACCAAGTCTTTCCAGACCAGCCCAATCCAAGTCCAAAAAAAAAAAAAAAAAAAACAAAAAAAAACCTAATAGTAAATAATGGCTCTATGTCAGTGGAACATACGAGGTTTCCATTCAAACAGAGAACAGGTCCGGGACCTTTTCAAGGAGCATAATTTAGCTGCCCTTTGTTTGCAAGAGACTAAATTTGGTAATGTTTCTCCTAACTGTGGACAGAACTTTATTTTTCACAGATCTCCACCACCTGTAGGTGAACGTGCTCATGGTGGTACATGTATTATTGCGGCCAAGTCACTACCACAAAAAGTTATCAAATTAAACTCCATACTGCAAGCTTGTGCAACACAGATTTTCGTTAACAAATGGGTCACCCTGTGCTCTCTTTATCTAGAACCTGGCCTAGAAACTCGATTGGTGGACAGAGCTGGCAATCCAAGACAATTAGAGGTTGAAGATTTGCAATCACTTTTAGACCAACTACCTCAGCTGTTACGGAAATATGTATTTATCTTTATATTGTTGTTAAGTAGTTGTGCTGCAGAGCGCAAATGGGTTGTTCTAGTGGTAATTGAATAGTTGAAGGACTGTTATTTATATTTGTTTCTCCCACTACGTGAGGTGAGTTCGAGTGGTGTAACCCTGAACCCGCGGGGAAAAAGCCTTGGACACAACTGCGAGAGAGGAACGGCCCTCGATACTGGTGGACTTGTTGGATAGTCTTTGATGGACCTGTTGGATGGTCTTATTTAACGTTACTGGATTGCACAGGAACAGTTTATGGCAAGTACGACTTCAGGGAAGTCTTGGAGTTTCGCAGTCTAGAGAATGCTGGCCAGCACACTGGGTAATTTACTTATGCCCTAGTGAAAACGTATTGTCTACCGAAATACGATTTGCTTTTCCCCCCGTCAAAACCTTGGCGTAACTCGACTTCAGTTGCGGATAGCGACCTCCGTATTCATCAGCCAAACATCTGCTTCGTCTCCAATTGCTAGTCGACGATGGATTTCTTCAGAACTCTAGTATGGATACCTTAGTCAATGGACTTCGATGGCGCTGACCAACCTTCACGAATTCAAAACCCCCATTCATCGAATCCCATCGACCTTAAACGTTCTAAGGATTTATTTTTCTTCATTATTTTAAAGTTAAGTTTTGTAAATATAATTATTTTTTTTATTTTAAAGCTTTCTTTCTTTACGCCTACCAATATATACTGAAGGTATTCCTATAAGTATTTATATTTAATTTTTTTCTATTATTTAATGCTAAAGGGCGTAAGAGCCTGGAATCAGCCACAAACAAGACCCACCCATAACATTAATTGGCGACCTTGCTTTTACCTTCAGTTTATTGGTGGACGATGTGTGATAGGCTCAAAGAATTGGTGGCTTTGGGGCAGGAGTTAGGCTATGAGGGAGGTGAGTTAAGGGAGTTTGTTAAAGGTCAACAAGCTGCGGAGCGAGATGAAAGGCACGAAAGAGCTGAAGCTAGGAAATTAGAATTAGAAGCAGAGGAGAGGAAAAACTTAAGACAGCATGAACTACAAAAAATTAAATTAAGTTCTCCTAGTTCATTAGGGCTGGAGGGGACTTCCATTGTGGAGACAGATAGGTTTGGGTGGACAACGGTACTCAAGTTGGTTCCAAAATTCAATGAAAGTGAGGTATCAAAATATTTCCAGTCCTTTGAAAAGCTCATGAAACAGGTAGTAGAGTGTCCTAAAGAGGTATTATTGTTTGTTGTTGCAGTCCGTTCTCACAGGTAAAGCAAGAAGTTTATTCTTGTCTTTCAGACGAACAATGTGCTAATTACGAGACAGTAAAGGAAATTATACTGAAAGCCTATAAGCAAGTACCAGAGGCCTATCGATTAAAATTTAGGCATTTTAGAAAAAATAGTAGCATGACGTTCATGGAGTTTGCTAGGTGCAAACAACAGTATTTTAATGAGTGGTGTAACTCCATGGAAGTAAGTACGTTAGAGGACCTAAGGGAGCTAATCTTGACAGAGGATTTTAAAAATAACATTCCAGCAGAGATGAAATTATATATTGAAGAGTGTCAGGTAAAAACAAGTTCACAAGGATAGCTGAATTAGCAGAGAGTTTTCTTTGACCCCATCATTTAGTAAAGAAGGGCAGGATAAGAAAATACATCCTAAAACTTTTGAAACTAAAGGGTACCGTCAATTAAGCGGGGAACCTGTACGCAACTCTCAATTGAAAACTACCAAGCATGTAAGTGACATGAAATGTTTTTTTTTTGTGTGAAAAGAAAGGTCACATTATAAAAGACTGCTTCAAGCATAAAACTTATTTGGCCACACAAAAGAAACCGGTTAATTTAGTTAGTTCAGGTAGTGACTCCGTACTTCAGATGGATGAATGGAAAAATACTATTAAAAGCTTTGGTAATTACTTATCTAAAGGTAGTTTAGCTGTAAGTGAATCCGGTATTAGGAAACCAGTTACAGTATTAAGGGATACGGGTGCGGCCATATCAGTTGTCCTCAAGTCTTCCCTACCCGATGATCCGGTTGCTGGGGATGAGTTTGTCTTGATTGGGGGGTTTGTTTCCTGATGCTTGTATTGCTTGCCCTTTGCAACCATTTATTTAGACACAGATTACGTTACGGGTCTAGTTAAGGTCGGGGTGACAGATAGCGGTGACAGATACATTACCTGTCAAAGGGGTTGATATCCTATTAGGAATGATTTAGGAAAAGAACGTTGCCTTGTGAATCCTATTGTAATGAAAACTCCTCACACCTGAAGCTGAAGTAGCAGTCGTAACTAGATCTGGATTTGTTACTGATTCTGATAATTATGATTTAGATCTAGGTACCAATGTTGATAGCTCATTAATTAGCGCACCTCTAGAAATATCTTTACAAAGAGATGACTTAATTAGAGCTCAGAGGGATGATGTGTAGTTTAAAACATATCTTTGAGAGATGTGAAGAAGGCTCAGGAAATGATGATTATGTTAAGGAAAAGTTCATTTTGAAGAAGAACTTGTTACATAGATTGTCACGACCGATTTTCGCTAATAGTAATGAAGTAATTGACCAGGTAGTAATTCCCTTTAAATTACGACCGAAAATAATAAGCTTGGCTCACGACAATATAATGAGTGGTCACTTAAGCGTAAACAAAACTTTTAAGAAAATTTATGACTCATTCTATTGGCCATCGTTGAGGAGGGATGTGAAGAACTTCGTAAATTCCTGTCACGAGTGTCAGATGGCATGGAAAATTACTTAACAAACCAATTCCTAAAGCACCTTTAATTAATATCCCGGTTACTGGAGAGCCGTTTGAGCACATAGTAATAGATATTGTGGGACCCTTACCGAGAAGTAAGAGGGGAAACTGCTATATACTCTCAATATTGATAGAATGTCACGATTCCCAGAAGCATTCCCATTGCGGAACGCTAAAGCTAAGGCATACAGTAGTGCAATATCTCATCGCATATTTTTACTAGATTTGGTTGCCTAAAACACTTCAGTCTGACAATGGGAGCAATTTTACAGGCAAGTTTTTCAAGGACCAGATGAGAAACTTCGGTATAAAGCACATTACCTCTACCCCTTATCATCCCGAAAGTCAGGGTGTCATTGAGAGATTCCACCAGACCTTGAAACACATTCTTAGGAAGTTATGTAGTGGTGAAGATAACCTTTGGGATGTCATGTTGCCCTATGCTTTGTTTGCTTTGAGACAAGCACCAAGTGAAACATTAGGTCTTTCGCCTTTTGATTTGGTGTTTGACATAAAGTAAGGGGTCCTGTAGAAGGTTTTGAGAGAAACTTGGGATGATGAGAAAACAGACGTTAATGTTGCAGACAAAATTGATAATTTTAAAACGAAGTTATTTAGAGCTTGGGATTTAGCTAGAGAAAACCAGGCAAGTGCTCATCAGAAAAATAAAATAGTGTACGACAGGAAAGCAAAGTCTCGGGTCTTTGAGAAAGGCGATTTAGTATTAGCGCTTTTTCCGAAGGAGGGAAGTTCACTTAAGTATAAGTTTAGTGGTCCTTATAAGGTCCTGGATAAAAAGGGAGATGTTAATTACCTTTTACAGTGTGACGGTAAAATAAAGAAAGCTAGATGGGTTCATATTAATCTACTTAAAAATATAACAAGGCCACCAGACTTCAGTTTGTAATATTAATGTAAAAAAAACGTAAACATTAATTGTGAATGTCCTTCGAAGGATATTAACAATCAAACTGCTGAACAGGCTAGTAATTCCTACATATTCAGTTCATTTGATGATTATTATAATTTGGGTCCCACTCAGACAAAAGATGTAAAAAGAATAATTTCGAAGTATCCTAAAGTACTAAGGGATGAACCAGGTCTTACTCATTTAATTGAACATGATGTTGAACTGACTGATACAACCCCTATTAGACAGCATCCTTACCGGCTGAATCCACTAAAAGCTGAAATAATAAAAGGCTTACACGATGGAGCCTGATGTTGCAGGATTACGAGCTAGAAATAAAGCATATCAAAGGTGTGGACAACCAGGTTGCAGATGCACTGTCTCGAGGCTTTGTACTTGTGTGAACAGTGGTATGTGTAAGTTTTACCTGTAAAACTTTTCTTTTGGTGGGAGGTGTTACGGAAATATGTATATTGTTGTTAAGTTGTTGTGCTGCAGAGCGCAAATGGGTTGTTCTAGTGGTAATTGAATAGTTGAAGGACTGTTATTTATATTTGTTTCTCCCACTACGTGAGGTGAGTTCGAGTGGTGTAACCCTGAACCCGCGGGGAAAAAGCCTTGGACACGACTGCGAGAGAGGAACGGCCCTCGATACTGGTGGACTTGTTGGATAGTCTTTGATGGACCTGTTGGATGGTCTTATTTAACGTTACTGGATTGCACAGGAACAGTTTATGGCAAGTACGACTTCAGGGAAAGTCTTGGAGTTTCGTATGTAATAATTTTTTATATATTTATTTTTTATTATTTTATTTAATTTAATTGCCAGTATCTTTTATCATATTTTAAAATAATTCTGTTAAATTATTATTATTAAAATTTAAAATTTATAGGGTCTTTTTATATATGTTCGGCATCAATGACCTAGTTGTCACGATGCTAGATTAATATAGTATCAATCAATCAATCAATCTTGGAGTTTCGCAGTCTAGAGAATGCTGGCCAGCACACTGGGTAATTTACTTATGCCCTAGTGAAAACGTATTGTCTACCGAAATACGATTTGCTTTTCCCCCCGTCAAAACCTTGGCGTAACTCGACTTCAGTTGCGGATAGCGACCTCCGTATTCATCAGCCAAACATCTGCTTCGTCTCCAATTGCTAGTCGACGATGGATTTCTTCAGAACTCTAGTATGGATACCTTAGTCAATGGACTTCGATGGCGCTGACCAACCTTCACGAATTCAAAACCCCCATTCATCGAATCCCATCGACCTTAAACGTTCTAAGGATTTATTTTTCTTCATTATTTAAAGTTAAGTTTTTGTAAATATTATTATTATATTTTAAAGCTTTCTTTCTTTACGCCTACCAATATATACTGAAGGTATTCCTATAAGTATTTATATTTAATTTTTTTTCTATTATTTAATGCTAAAGGGCATAAGAGCCTGGAATCAGTCACAAACAAGACCCGCCCGTAACATCAGCCTTTCATTCTGATGGGGGATTTCAATGCAAAACATACTTTGTGGGGGGAAGGTAGGTGTGATCACCGTGGTCTTATAATTGAAAGATTAATAGATTGCAATGATGTAGTTTTAATGAACGACGGTTCTCCTACAAGGTTTGATGTAGCCCATAACTCTAGTTCAGCAATTGATCTTACAATATGTTCGTCATCATTACGATTAGACTATAAGTGGTCAGTGGATGAAAATCTCTATGGAAGCGACCACTATCCCATCCATCTTAAGTATGTACAAAATACACCCTCCCCATCTTTACCCAAATGGAAGATAAAGGAGGCAGATTGGCAGCTGTATGAAAAATCTACCAAAGTCAATCGTAAGGTCAATGAATTTCCTTGCCCCTCGGCTGCCTACGAATATCTCGCTAGTATAATGATTGGAGGGGCAATGATGTCAATTCCTAAAACATCAGGGAAACCCCGTCGTCCACTGGTACCTTGGTGGAATAATAAATGTGCCTTGAGTAGGAAAATTGCAAGAGCCAGTTACAAGCGATATCGAAGGCGTCCTGTCTTGGTTAATAGAATAATATACAAGAAAAACCTCGCCAAACAAAAGCAAGTTTTTAAAGAAGCAAGGAGGGAGTCCTTCGTTAGGTACATATCAGAACTAAAGTATAACTCGCCACTTTCTCTGGTTTGGGATAGAATCCGTAAATTACTAGGGAAATTTTCCCCTTCTCCTTTACCTATTTTGAAAATCAACTTGGTAGTTATATCGGATGCAAGAGAGGTGGCAGAGGCCTTTGCTCGGCACTTTTCACCCCCCAGATGCTGAAGCCTTGCCGAGGATGGGGGGCTTAGGGTTCAGCAGCTGGGCCCTGATGCCTGGTGGGAGCTGCCTTCTCGCTGGGCCTTGGTGCCCAGCTGTTGATTCAACTAAATTAGTCAGCCCTTTTCCTTCTACTAAAAACATTTCATCTTTCTCCCTTACTCCCCCAATAAGGTACGGATTCTATGATGATGACTATTTGCTTGGTTTTGGACATGATTTAGTCTAAATCTTGGGATTTGAAGGAGGGTGAGGATGGACGGCATGCCACCTCACCCGTAGAACTCGAGTACCTGACATGGTCGAGCGAGGGGAAAGTTTAATGTCAAACCCTATCCTCAGTGCCGGGTCTGATCTCGACGGACATCATGACGCCTTAGCACTGGAGATAGGGTGTATATCCAGTAATTACCCCTAGGACGACCCTAATTAAAGGGACGACCCGTCCTCTAAGTGTGACTCCATGGTGGGTATGGGGAATATCTGGATGAATGAACTTTTTACGTTATATGGCAACCACCCCTATCTCTGCTGACGACCCTATGCTTTTGTCAAAGGACTTGCCCACGGAACCCGAACTTCAGTCAGTCATGGTCGGTCCCCATGATCAATGTGGTACCCCTGGGCCGAATGACAGAGGAACACAGTTGACGACCCAAAGCAATGCGAGAAGATATACGACCAGGAAATCTCAACAAAAAGCATCTGGCTCCAGTATTGTCACACTGGAACCATTTGCCATGAAGAGAAATAAGAAGTATGAATAGCTCCTGGGGTCTTTGTACCCAATTCTTTTAATTAATATACCTTAATTTAAAGCTTTGAAGGTGACAATATAGATGTTTTTCAAGTAAACAGAGAAATAGTGAAATGTTGTGGCAGACAACCCAAAATAACACCTCAAAATGGAAATATGCTTCTAGTAGAAAGCATCTCCCCAGAGGAAAGCATTAAGTTGATGGGATTGTCAGACCTTGCGGGAGTTACGGTTGAGTGCACTCCCCACTCCAGCCTGAACTCCAGCAAGGCCTTGATTTATGCCCCTCAGTTGATGGCTTTCTCTTAGGAGAAACTTTTAACAGAATTAAAGACCAGGGTGTAATAAAGGTGGACAGGATGACGAGAAGGTGTTGATAATAGCAGAATACCTCAGCCTACCTTAATATTAACTTTTAATACTTTGAGACTTCCAGAATATGTGTCTGCAGCCTGGTATAGGTTTAAGATAAAACAGTACATCCCAAGACCCCGAAGGTGTTTCCATTGCCAGCATTTTGGGACACACCCTACAATCGTGTATATCCAAATTGGCAAGAAAATCCTGCAGTCTGTGTCAACTGTGGAGAAGATGAGAATGGTATGTGCACCAGGGAACCGAAATGTTGATTCACTGTGTTGAGGGACATGCATCATCATCTCAGCATGTGTGCTGTATATTTACTCAAAAAAGAAATCCAAGCAATCCGAGTGATAGAAAGAACAACATTTAAGGAAGCACGAGAGAGAGCCAAAGCAAAGACTGTAAGACCTGGTCTAAGTTTTGCTTCTGTAGTAGCAAAACTAAGAAACCAAAAGAAAGAGACAAATAAAAACAACCAAGTTAAGAGCACAAAAGGAAAATCAAATAAAGAATCATTAAAAAGCAGCTAACTGAATCATCCGAGTCAACTGACCTGATGAGAATGTAAAGACAAGGTTCACTAGAACCAACAAGAAGACACAAGTATGGAACTGAATAAAATTGAAGTGTCAGTAGAGACACCACCCTCCACCAATCTGCCTCATTGGAGGCTGTAAGGCCAGTGGTTGCTGGTCTGGTGCCAGCTTCTGTTGGTGCCAATTCCTCTTTGGAGGACAAACCAGCAGATGCTGGTCCCCTGGTGCCAGTCCTCACTGGTAATTCTGCCTCATTAGAGGCAGAGCTGGCTACTGCCAGCAGTACAAAGACTCTTGAGGTGGTCTTTTTAGAGAAAAACACCTCTGCTCTCTTCCATCTCGATAGAAATGGAGAGCAAAGAAACTAAGAAACCCTTCAGTGTCAAAGACATTGAAGGAAAAGATGTTGGCTCTACGAAGGCGATAACTCCTCCCAAGAAGCCAACAAAACTTTCCATTAAAATGCCTCCTCCTAGTAGAAAAAAGAAAGTCTCCCACCCCGTCTTGTAAAAAGGAACCACAATGTTGGTCCTAAACATGAATAAATTCACTTCCATTATTCAGTGGAACTGTCAGGGACTGCGAGCAAAGTATGAGGAAGTGAAGCTTTTGATCTATGAGCACTCTCCTGTAGGGGTGGTATGTTTGCTGAGACTATGCTAGGTGAATATACCCCTTGTCCTAGGGAATATGTTCACTATAGAACTAAATTTGATCTAGAAGTGGGAAATCATGGTGGATCCCTCATCTACATCCGTCGAGACACTCCACCACCTACGAAGTGAAAACTAAATACTCCACTTCAAGCTGTGGCTGTAAGAATTAATTTAAGAAGGAAATACACTTTATGTTCCCTTTACATTCCACCCAATAGCCATGTGTCCCAAGAGAACTTAATATACTTAATGCAGCAACTACCAGAGCCATTTCTTCTACTTAGTGACTTCAATAGTAGACATCCATTGTGGGGAGATGTAACATCAAATCAAAAAGGGAATATGATGGCATCTATAATAGAAAATGAAGATATAGGTCTTCTAAATACTGGAGAACCTAACCATTACCACATTCAGACAGACACTGTCTCCTGCATCGACCTCTCAATATGTAGCTCCAACTGCAGTGTTGACTTTAGTTGGAGAACAAGTGATGACTGGCATACCAGTGACCATTCTCCAATTGTGATCGACACCAATGATGGTCCACCTATCCCGAGATCGCCACGATGGTGTTTAGAGAAAGCAAATTGGAGAAAATTCAGACTTGAGTGAGTTGGAGGGGGATGGAAAAGATCTCCCAAGTGTAGATGATGCCATTGATCTACTCAATGGAACATTGCATACTGCAGGTCTACCACTCAATTCCTCTTTTTTCGAACTAAGGGACTGTTCAGGAGACGGCCAGTACCGTGGTGGTCAGAAGACCTAAGGCTGTTACACCAAGCTACAAGGTCATCATTGACCAGGTGCCGTAGACATCGCACCGTGGACAATGTCATAATTTACAAACAGTGTAGGGCACGATTTCGAAAAGCTATGAAAGCTGCCAGAAGACAAGTATGGGCCGGATATGTATCCTCTATTAACAGCAGAACACCAGTCTGTAGCATTTGGAAGAAAATAAGAAAAATTCAGGGTAAATTTACACCCAATCCTCCTCCAGTACTTAAATTGAATAATACTCATGTCACTGATGCCACAGAAGTTAGTAATACATTTTGTCAGAAACAACTTCGCTCGAGTCTCTGAGAAATCAGATAGTTCCCCAGGACATAATTTCAGAATGAATGGAAGGAAAACAAACAGGTACTTGACTTTTGTTTCAGCAAAGAAAGCTGAATCATATAAATATGCCTTTTTCTGAAAAAGGGGAGTTTGACACTGCTTTCTAGGAGCAAGAACACTGCCCCTGGTCCAGATGAGATTCCTTATGAAATGTTTAAACACTTTCGAAGAACACAAAACTTTTTATAATAAGTATTATCATAGAATATGGGATGAAAGCAGCTACCCTACCATATGGGAATTAGCTACCATGTTACCGTTCCTTAAGCCTGGAAAAGATCCCCTGTGTGCAGCAAGTTACCGCCCCATTGCTTTAACTTGCTGTTTGTGTAAATTGATGGAAAAAATGGTAAATGTAAGACTGATGTGGTATCTAGAGCACAATATTCTAACACCTTCTCAGTGTGGTTTTTTCGAAAATAGCACTCTACCCTGGACATCTTACTGCAACTTGAAACCTCTGTCTGTGAAGCCTTTTGCCTCCAACAACATCATGTGACAGTGTTTTTTGATATAGAAAAGGCATATGACACTGCTTGGAGACATGGGATTCTGAAGACTATGCATAATAGTGGTCTACGAGGTAAATTACCTTTATTTGTGAAATCCTTTTTACATTGTAGGTATTTTAAAGTTAAAGTTGGCATTACATTATCAAAGAAAAGGTGCCAAGAAGAAGGTGTTCCCCAGGGCAGTGTTCTCAGTGTAACACTTTTTGCTCTAGCCATAAACAGTGTTGCAGCTGTTATTCCAAGAGAGGTTTTAAAGACACTGTTTGTGGATGATTTGTCAATATCCTTTGCTGCCACCCGGATGACTGTAGCAGAAAGAAAGTTACAATTAACAATAATAAAATAGTAAGTTGGGCTGAGAAACAAGGTTTTAAAATCTCTGTAAGCAAGACTACTGCTGTCCACTTCTGTCGGATCAGGGGAGTGCATCCTGATCCAGACCTCTATTTGTATGGCCGTAGAATCCCATGTGTAGAACAAGACACTTCTTAGGCCTAGTTTTTGACAGTAGAGACTTGGGTCCCCCATATCACATATAAAAGCAAAGAGCCTAGAAGCTCTACACATCTTGAAGGTGCTTTCTCACACCAGTTGGGGAGCTATAGAAATCTTTACTAAGGCTTCATAAATCTTTAATCTTGTCAAAGCTGTCCAATACGGTTGTGAAATATATCTTCAGCTTCCTCATCTAACTTTAACTTTTAGATTCAGTACATCATTCAGCTATTCATATAGCCCACAGGAGCTTTTCGTTCGTCACCAATATCTAGTTTGCTAGTTGATGCAGGAGAGATGCCTCTTGAACTCTATCGCCAGTCATCCCCCCTGATCCCAACTCCTTGACGAGGTGGGGGGCTTAGGGATCCACTGCGAGAGAGGTATGCCCCTTTACGCCTACACTCTCTGCTGTGGGATCCAACTGAACATTGGGACCTTTAACTCCTTTACTCCTCCTCCTTATAAATTTTCCCCTTTCCCTTCTTCTTCTTTTGTTGACGACCCTGGCATGGTTTTGGAATATTGAATTGACTGCTCTTTTAACCTGATGGAGGGTGGAGTTGGACGGCATGCCACTCCACCCGTAAAACTAGAGTACCTGACGTGGTCGAGCGAGGGGAAATTTTATGTTAAGCCATGCCCACAGTGCTGGTCCGATCTCTTGGGACTGACGACCCTTAAGGCACTGGTGGGTATGGCGTATATCCAGGTGATGTCCCAGGGCAGTACATAGCGTAAACAGTATTGCTCCTCCCCCAGTTGGGCCTCCTTGGTGAGAGGGATCTCATCCTGGACGAAATATGTAAAACTTTTATATATATGGAAACTAAAACAAAAACCCCTACGACTTCTGGCATGGCAATGGACTGTTCTAAGGAAAACCCACCCAGGTAATGAAGAACAGGCTGGTATTAAAAACTTTAATACCATACAAGCCACAAAGAAAAGCAAATTAGATTGACCCAACTTGACTCACTTCGACTCCCTCTTGGGAGTGGAAGTTGGTCAAGGTTCTTGACCTTGGAAACTGACAGAAAAATATCAGCATTAAGATTGGAAAATTATTTGTTAAGTAGGCACCCAACCTCAGAAATGTCATTTAGACAAATAAAAGAACAGGAGTGGTTAATAGAAACCACTACAAAAAATCAATCTGAAAATTATTTAACCATAAAGAACATAGACAATATAAAAGTAACGATAAGAAAGCACGACAATATGAACAGTGTACAGGGTACTGTAGTACTTCCTAAAAGTGAAGAGCCAATAGAGAAAAATATTTTGCTGATTCCCTTAAAAAAAGGTACAACAATGTACAAGATTGTGAAGTATACAGTATAACCAGTAGACAAAGTAATGAAAAGACATTGAAAATAGCAAAAATAAAATTTGAAGGCCAAGAATTGCCTTTCAAAATTAAAATCATGGGCCAAAATAGAGAACTGAGACCTTATGTTCCAAAACCTCTACAGTGCCAAAACTGCAGTAACATATTGGGCATAACATGAAAAATTGAACAGAATATATCGATCTGTGCGTATTGTGGATCTGACAAACATACCACGCAGTGGAATGTGGTGAACCAAAATGTGTAAACTGTGGCCAAAACCACCATGCTAGGTCTAAGAGTGTATGTACTATATATACAATACAGAACTGAAATTACTTCAAGAGAGATCAGGAATGCCAATTAAGAGAAGCCAAACTAGAGTTGAGAGTTAGAGAATGCATGATCCCGCTAGGAAGCAAATGTTCTCTGCTGCAACGAGCTCAAAGAATGAAACAAAAATGGAAGCAAATAACAAACCCCTAATAGATTAAATCAGAAGAAAAAATAACTTTACAAGAAACTAATATAGCAAGAAATCAGATACTTGTGCAACTGTGTGTTCAATTCCATTTGAGATTGGAGGAAATGGAATCACAAAGAGAATAATACATCCATAACTGAAATATTACAAGCTAATAATGAGCTGGAAGCTTAAAGATAAAAAGAGGCCTTTAGAGAGAACAAATCCACCAAAACCAAAAAGCCAACAATTATTAGAGAGGTATCAGTTAAAGTAAAGACCAAAGATCCACAAAAAGTGCACAGACAAGAAAATAAAAACATACCTTGTCTCCTAAAGTAATAATAAAAGAAATGGATGGAAATACCCAGAACAATAAAGAAATAATAGAGGAGAACACCATAGACAAAAATGAGTATGTGAAGGGAGAAGAGATTACTCCCTCACCAGTAATTGGTGCCACTAAAAGTGAATGAAAAAAGGACACATAAGAACACATGTGATGTAATTGAATGTTTCATCGAATTATGCAACAAAACAAAATATAACAAAAGACAGTTTAACAAACACTATACGAAATTTATATAAAATATAGAAGTAAAGAAAAACCCACTAGTCTAGAGACTCACAAAAAAGGCTGTATGTGCATTGGGACACCTAATTTCCTATAAGGAAAAGCGAAATAAATGTCGTAACTAAAATTTTAGAAAAAATGCAACTAGATAAACCACAACAAGAAAGTAATGCTTGAACACTCTTAACATAGTATTTTCAATAATTATATAATACAATGGAACATAAATGGTCTTCAGACCAGATTACATTTGGGAGAATTACAACGCTTACTGAAAGAATACGAAACCAATGATGTATGTTTTACAACATGTCAATAAACAGTATCAACATTGGTATATACCTTAGTAATCTACTCTAGAGAAGAAGAAGGAAATTTAGGTACTGCTATATATGTACATAACAAAGTTATGTTATGGACCAAGGTACCTGTAAACTTTGCTTGACTTGCAAATATCGAGCATCAAAATACGAATAAAAAAACTATAATTATGTAATTTATAACATATACAACCAACCTAACAAAATTACGACATAGAAAAACTTGAGGATTTGTTTGGCAATGCCAGAGAACCTACATTGATAGTAGGGGATTTTAATGCTCACAACCCGATATGGGACTGTAATTGTACAATCTCAAATAGAGCAGGAGTAAAATTGAAGAGTTCATGGAGTCAAACGACTGTGCTGTATAATGATGACGAAATTAGTACATATTTTTTCAAAAACACATGGGAACATTTTCTTCAGTAGACTAACTCTTTGTACAACAAATATAATGACAGAATAGATTGGAATATAGTTGATGATTTGCACACCAGTGATTCATTTCCCCAATATTAATCCCATCATATTACATAATAATCCTGCAAAACATGTTCCTCCTATAACATTAATAAAGCAGATTGGGGAAAATATGAAATGCACACAAGAAATATCCAATCATTTGAATATTTAAAAGACCATAATGAAACTAACAAAATTCTCGTTGATTTCATTAAAAAGGCTGCTGGATCAAGCAATACCAAAGTCAAAGCCCCATCCCAACAAAGCACAAAGTCCCTTGGTGGTCTGATAAACTGACAGAAAAAACTTAATTAAAGTAACACTCAATAGGGAGACGACTAGATAATTTAAATAGAACGTTCAGTAAAATTAAATAAAAAATTACCAATATTAGAAGGAACTTACAAAAATTACTATATTATTACTAGGAAATTGATACATTAAAACCTATATATAACAAAATATGTGCAAAATTAAAAAGAAAGAAAATAAGTTAAATTCAAGGAAGACTAATTTCATGGAGGAAATATGTTTCAGATCTCTCTAATAATACTCCCATACAAAAAATATGGGAAAAATTCAGAAAAATAAATGGTACCCAAGTTAAACCACCTAGACATGCCATATTGAAAGATGGAAAAAAGATACTTACCCCCCCCCTCCCCAGAGAAATAGAGTAATATAATAGGAGAAAACTTAGCGAATGTAAGTAGCGATAAAATTTAGATGAACACTTCCGCACAAAAGAAAAATAATGAAGAACTAATAACAATAAATTTTGAAACACAAGAAGATATATATTATAATAGAAAATTTGTAATATGGAAGAGTTGGAATATGCTCTCTTGAACAGCAATAAATCTGCTCCTGGAGGTGACAATATTTGCTTTGAGATGATCGACACTTAGCTCCGCTGGCAAAGTCATACTTATTACAATTTTATAATCATTTATATGGCTTCAGAATCTATTTTCCTGATGAATGGCGTAAAGCTATAATAATTCCTATCCCCAAACCTGGAAAGGATCCAAGCAATGTTAATAATTACAGACCATATCTCTAACAAGTTGCTTATGCAAATTACTTGAAAAAATGGTAAATGCTAGACTAACATTGCACATTCGAGAAAACAAACATTTTAACTTCCCCACTCAATTTGGGTCACAGTGTAAACAGGTCCTACATTAAGATTCTCTCTCTATCCTAGAAGACCATATACGCAGAGGATTTGAACGAAAACAGATAACTGTAGCAGTTCCTTTTTTGACATAGAAAGGCTTATGACACTACATGGAGGTATCCTATATTGAAGACATTACAAAACCATAATGTCCGTGGACATTTACCCATGTTCATCCAAAGTTTTCTAACAAATCGAAGTTTTCAGGTGTATTGATGATGCGTTGTCCAGAACATTCCCACTTGAAAATGGTGTTCCACAGGGAAGTGTCCTTAGTGGCACACTATTTACCCTAGCAATTAATGAAATTAGTAAAAATCTACCCACCGGAATTAAAAGCAACCTTTATATGGATGATTTTGCTATATATTATTCAGCATCTCGCATTAAACAGCAGAGCGCATCATTAACAAATCTATAGTAAAAATAGATGAATGGACCTCATCTGTAGGATTTAGATTGTCCATTAATAAGACTCAGGCAATTTTATTTTATAAAGATAAAAGATGGAAGAAAGGTGAAGAAATAGATTTGAAAATCAGAATTGGCCAAACTGCAAAATTTTTAGGATTAATATTTGATACTCACTTGAACTGGAATGCCCACATAACATATGTGAAATCAAAATGTAAAAGAGCATTGAATCTAATTAGAAAATTATCAAACACTAATTGGGGAGCTGATAGACAAACCCTTACATTACTATATAAAGCAACAGTGCTGTCTATCATTGACTACGGAAGTGAAATATACGGCTCGGCTTCGAACGCAGTACTGAAAATGTTGGACCCAGTTCATAATGAAGGACTCAGAATATGTACAGGAGCTTTTAAATCGTCACCAACCTCTTCTTTACAGGTTGAATGTGGTGAACTACCTCTCTCTCTCCATAGAGAGTTAGTAACGATGAAAAGTGCCCTAAGAATTCAGTCAAGTGATTCACCAACCAAAAAATTATTTGAACTAAGGGATGTATTTATTAACAATCATTCACCACCTTTTCCAATTAGATCAAGAAGATTGTTTGAGTCACTGAATATAAATATCCAACTACCTCCAATAGTAAAATTACCTCCTCCTTGGATTATGAATAAAATAAAAGTTTGCACAAATTAAAATGGTCTATCAAAAAAGCATTCCTATACCCCAGAACCATCAGAGACAACATACAATAGAGCACATAAGCCGAAAAGGTCCACATTATGCAATATATACAGATGGATCCAAATCAAAATATGGAGTGGGATATGCTGCAGTGTCCCCAAGATAAAACATGCCAGTTCTCGCTTCCCAAAATAATGCCTCAGTATTTACAGCAGAGTTATGTGCAATAACATTGGCCATAAAAATAATCAAAGAACCACTACTTTAATAATTTCGTGATTTATAGCGACTCCAGAAGTGCTATAGAAGCCATTAATAGTTATAATCCCAAAAATAATATTGTGCAGCAGATAAAGTTTTTACTCTATAAATTATATAAAAAAAGGAAAAAAATATTGAAGTATGTTGGATCCCTGCCCATGTCGGAATAAAAGGAAACGAAGAGGCTGATAAAGCAGCCAAGGAAGCAATCCCACAAGGTGAGAACAAATATACATCCCTATTAGTGACACTGTAGCTTATATAAAAACAATAATTGTTAAATAAATGGCAAAATATATGGAACGAGAACCTGAAAGTAATAAACTAAAACAAATAAAACCTGACGTTACAAAATGGAGCTCCATATACCAGAGGCAGAAGAAAAAGACATGCGCAAGTAATCTGACACGTCTACGTATAGGCCACACTCGTCTAACACTGGCACTTAATGAAGCAGCCCACATGACCCTGCTCCGGAGTGCTCAGAGTGCAAGGTATTGATAACTGTTAGACATGTATTGTGTGATTGTCCAAAGTTTGACCAGCAGAGAATGTCAACTTTTGGAAGTAACCCAATAAAGAAATTTTGTCAGAATCTTTCACATTTCAGTCGTTCCGATTATGACGTTTCTAAGAAACTCTGATTTAATTAATAAAATATAATAAAAATAACTATATTTACAAAAAAACCTCAGAGCAATTAATGAATTTTAGATAAAATTTTAATTTTCTTGACTATTTGTTAATTTTATAACCTTTTTAGTATGTATGGAACCGTGAGTAAATGTATTTATTGCCTGTTTGTGTTCTAGTATGAAAATCTAAGCCTCTGTGCAGGTTTTTTTTTTTAATTTATTGAGTAGTATATTATATGACTTATTTGGTCCCAGTTCCTGGCCTTTGGCCTAGACCTGGCATTTTATCAAATCCTTCGGGCCAGCCCTGTGAGAGCTGAAAATCAGCTCAGTGGTCTGGTTAAACTATTCTTATAATAATAATAATCGCCAGTCAATCATTACGTTCTGGTACTGGTTTTCTACGAGCGCAAAGACTCCCCAAATCTCAGGCATTTGCTGTGGCAAATAGAAATATTTTTAATGGTTTTTACGAAAGTCATCCAAGGTATCCCATTCCTTTTAGCTATAGAATAAAAAAAACAAATTTTAGAGGATACAAATATTAAAAAATATCCCATTATTCCCTTTGTGTATCCCAGTACTCCTGTCTGGAGGTTACCGGATGTGAAATTCTGCAGGTACTTCAATGGAGCAAAGAGGAATAAATCTGATGAGGAAATAAGGGCAATATTTTTAGAGCATGTATCAGAGCATATAGATACATGTTTTATATTTACTGATGGCTCCAAGTCCAATGCCGGCGTTGGATATGGAGTTTTTAGCCAATCTTTTAACCGAAGAGGTGCACTTCCTTCTGTTGCCTCAAACTTTACAGCTGAATTGTATGGCATCCTAGTAGCACTGGAACATATTGTAACACTCCCAGTGTGTAGCTACACAATATTTTGTGACTCCAAAAAGTGCCTTACAGTCCCTGGAAGTCTTTAATACTGATCATCCCTTGGTGTTGAAGATCTTGCAGTGATCTTCTTGCACCAAAAATAGAGGCAGCATTGTTTCATTTTGTTGGGTTCCTGCCCATGTGAACGTATCGGGAAACGAAGAGGCAGACAAGCTAGCAATCAGCAGCGTAAATTTTAGTACCGAGAAAATGCCCTGTTCCATATCGTGATACATCTTCGATATATGGAAATCTGGTCCAGTATTTTATGGGACTTCAGTGGGACAGAGTAGGCCCCAACAAAATGAAGAAATTACTAGACAGACACACCCGGCCCTTTAAATATGACCTAATACCAAGGAAGTGGGAGGTTGTATTGTGTAGATTACGTATTGGCCGTACGCGTTTAACTCACGGCTATCTGATGGATGGGGAGAATGAGCCCTTCTGTGATGATTGCTTAGTTCCACTAACTGTTAGGCATTTGCTGGTTGAGTGTCCCAGTCTAGTGGAACTTAGGAATCGTTTTTTAGCTTATAGTAGTGAAGCAGGTGGTAATTATAGCATGGGAAAACTGTTGGGAGAAAGCATGAGTGTTAATAACGTTATCTCTTTTATCAAAGAAGCTGGTCTTCTCAAATATATCTGACAGCTGTGCTGTCTTAGTATATACTTTTTTCCCTTTTGTTTTTGTTTTATATTTTATTCAGATTAATTAACAATTCTTTTTATTAGAATTTTATTTGATCAGAATTTTATTCTTATTTTTATCAGAATTTTTTTTAAATCAAATTTATATGTATCTCTTTTAAAAAGATAAAATTTATATATTAAACAAGATTTTAAATAACGTTAAAAGATCACACTTAGCATTCGGCGTCGGTGACCCTGGTAGTTGTGACGCCAGAAAACCTACAATCAATCAATTAATCGGCACTTTTCAAGCATTTCAAGCCCCAGTCACTACTCCCCTGAATTTCGCAATATTAGAAACATGACAATAGTTAATCCGCCTGTTTGTTCAAATTCTGAGGCATATAACCTTCCATTTAGTATTGTCGAATTTGAATATGCCTTATCTTTGTCCTCTCCAACATCACCTGGAGAAGATGATATTATTTATGCAATGATTTCTCACTTACCTCTGGAGTCAAAAAAATTCTTTGTCGAGGATTTAAACGAATTCTGGTGCTCAGGGACTTCTTACAAGTTGTGGAAAAACTCTGTTATAGTTCCTTTTTTGAAACCCGGAAAGGACCCTAGTCATCCCAAAAAGTTCTAGCCTATTGCTCTTACCAGCTGTGTCTTCAAGATTTACGAACGAATGGTGAATTTTCGTCTGATACGGTTATTAGAAACAAAGAACCTGTTGTCGAAGAGGCAATTTGGCTTTCGCAAGAATAGAAGTACTTTGGATCCCTTATTATGTCTCACACGTGAGATACAGAATGCTTTTGCAGTCCAAAATCAAACCATTGCAGTGTTCTTTGATCTGGAAAAAGCATTTGATACTACCTGGAGGGCTGGTATTTTAATGCAGCTGGTTGAATGGCGTATTAGTGGTAATATGTTTAATTTTGCCAAAGACTTCCTGTCTGACCGGTACCTTAAAGTTAGAATTGGCTCTACCTTCTCATCAGAGTATCTTCAGGAAGAAGGCATTCCCACAAGGGATGTGGCTTAGCCCAACCTTTTTTAATATTGCCATTAATGTTTTACTTGAACATCTCCCTGTTGGAGTAACTGGTCAAGCATTCGCGGATGATATTGTTGTCGTCTGTAGTAGAGCTACTGCAGTTGAAGCTTGTACTAAAATTCAGTTTGCAATTAATGCTGCTACTTCCTGGGCTAATAGTAAAGGTTTCAAATTTTCTGCAGAAAAAACTAAAGCTATACGTTTTTGCAGAACACGAAGAAGGGAAGAGATTCCAACCTTATTTTTAGAAGGTTCTATCTTGCTGTATGAAGAAAAGTCAAATATTTAGGAATTATTTTTGACAAAAAATTGACTTTTGCTGAACATATAAATGAGACTGCAGTAAATGTTAAACAGCGGTGCAATATTCTTGAAGTTGTTAGTAACCTGAATTTTGGAGCCGACCGTACTACTTTATTAAGAATTTATCAGGCACTATGCTTGAGTAAGATTGATTATGGATCTCAGGTTTATGGCTCGGCATGTAAGACCTTGTTAGGCAAGCTGGATGTAGTACACAATATGGTATTGCGTATTTGTACAGGTGCTTTTAAAACGTCTCCTGTTGAGAGCCTTTATGTAGACTCTGGTTTTCTTCCTCTTTTCATTCGGAGGGAGGAACAAGGTCTCCGATATTTGTCAAGAGCACTAACCTCTCAATCTAATCCAAATTTTAAGTATATAAAACATCCTGTTGACAGAGCACCAACTAGACCTACATTGCCTAAGCCCACCCTTGAAATTAGATTAAACAACAGTGCGAGAGAGGTAGGCCTTATTCCTCCACTGGTTATGGAAACTACATTTTCTAAATTCTCTCCTTGGTGTAGACCTTTAGATATTTGCCAAGTTAGAGACAACAAAATGATCAGTTCAAGTGTTCAGCTTAAAAGTAGCTTCTTGGCCCATGTTTCTGAGCATAGTAACTCGATTGCTGTATATGCAGATGGATCAAAATCGCCAAATGGAGTTGGATGTTCTGTCATCGTCGGTGAGAGAACAATTAAAAAAAGCCTCCCTATTAAATTCTCAATTTTTAATGCAGAGATTTATGCTATTTTTAGCGTTTTGAAATTTATTTTTAGTACAGGTAGCACTGGGGACTCTTATATTATTTATTGTGATTCCCAGAGTTCCCTAGCTGCACTCCAGAAGTTGATGCCATCTAATCAACTCGTCCAAGAGGTGCAGGATTGGCTGGTCCTCCTGCATTCTCGAAAACGCATCGGTGTGAAGTTTTGTTGGGTTCCCTCGCATGTGAGAATTCGTGGTAATGAGCTGGCTGATACAGCCGCTAAGCAGGCAGCTTCCTCCCGGGCTTCCCACTCTGTGAGGGTTCCCTGTGAAGATTTTAAACTTTTTATTAAATCATTTTGTAGGACTAAGTGGCAGAATCACTGGTCCAACTTAAATAACAATTTAAAGCTGAATGTTGGCATTACAGTGAGGCATATATTTGTTGACTGTCCTCTTTATTTTAATCTTAGACGTCGGTTTGGTTCACAACAAACCTTTGTCAGATATTTAGGAGAGGGTGCTCCCACAGAGGAGATTTTTAAATTTCTTAAGGAAATCCATTTGTTTTATGATATTTAATTGAGTATTTTAATTTGAATTTAATTTTAATCATTTGATTTAATTATATAAGTGTACCTTCTATTAGTAAATATATCCAGTTGATATATATGCGCTGAATGGCCTTTGGCTCCGGCGCGTGGTAAATGGCCACAAATTTTATAAATTCAATTCAGCCCTGTGAGAGTCAAGTTTGACTCATTGGGCTGGTAAAACTCCTTTCTTTAATAAAAAATTCTGAAGAACTTTCTTTTCATTTTGTTAATTTCCACAATTGATGGTTATACAGTGGAATGAAATAATCAGCAAGGCTTAACAAATCTATTTTCACCACTTAAAATATACACAAAAGCCATTGCCACCAGATCAGAATAAAATATGTATTGCCACCACCACTGGATAACCCCCTGATCCCAACTCCTTGACGAGGTGGGGGGCTTAGGGATCCACTGCAGAGAGAGTATGCCCCTTTACGCCTACACACTCTGCTGTGGATCCAACTAAACATTGGGACCTTTAACTCCTTTACTCCTCCTCTTATAAATTTTCACCCTTCCCTTCTTCTTCTTTTGTTGACGACCTTGGCAAGGTTTTGGACTATTGAATTGACTGCTCTTTTAACTTGATGGAGGGTGGAGTTGGACGGCATGCCACTCCACCCGTAAAACTAGAGTACCTGACGTGGTCGAGCGAGGGGAAATTTTTATGTCAAGCCATGCCCACAGTGCTGGGTCCGATCTCATGGGACTGACGACCCTTAAGGCACTGTGGGTATGGCGTATATCCAGGTGAGTGTCCCAGGGTAGTTACCACTATGTAACAATATTACTCCTCCCCCAGTTGGGCCTCCCTGGTGAGAGGGACCTCATCCTGGACGAAAATATATATCATTATTCTATGGAAACTACAACAAACCCCACTATGACTTCTGGCATGGCAACGGATTATCCCCAAGACACCCCAGTTAGAGAAGAGCTGGATGGTATCAAAACTTGGATACCATATAGACCATCAAGAAAAAACAAATATCGTGTTGACCCAACCTTGACCCATTTCGACTCCCTCTTTGGTAGTGGAAGTTGGTCAAGATTCCTTTACTATGGAAACCGAAAAATAGAATATCGGCATTGAAATTGGAAAACTTTTTGTTGAATCGACATTCAACTGCAGAAATGTCATTCCGACTAATAAAAGACCAAACGTGGTTAATTGAAACCACACTAGAAAGCCATCAGAAAATTACTTAACAATAAAAAATATTGATAATATAAATGTACATATAAAAAAACATGACAACATGAAACAGTGTACTAGGGTACCATTGTACTCCCTGATGATGAAGAACCTTTAGAAAAAAATATATTGCTAGATTCCCTTAAAAAGAGATATAATAATGTCCAAGATTGCGAAATTTACAACATAAACAGTAGAAGAAGTAATGGAAAAACACTCAGAATAGCAAAAATAAAATTTGACGGCCAAGAATTACCTTTAAAAATTAAGATTATGGGCCAAAGCAGAGAACTTAGACCGTACGTTCCAAACCACTACAGTGCCAAAACTGTAGCAATAATGGACATACAAAGAAAAACTGCCGTAATACAGCGGTATGTGCATATTGTGGATCTAACGAACATTCCACACAGTGGAAGTGCGGTGAGCCAAAGTGTGTGAACTGCGGGCAAAATCACCATGCAAGATCTAAAGAGTGTATGTATTATATATACAACACAGAATTAAAATTACTTCAAGAAAGAACAGGAATGCCCATAAAGGAAGCCAAGTTAGAATTAAAAGTCAGAGGAATGTATGATCCTGCTAGGAAACAAACGTTTTCTACTGTAATTTCAAACAATGATACAAAAATGGAAAAGGATAAGAATATTAATAAAACCCTAACAGAAAAAACGGAAGGAAAAATAACCACTTTGCATAAAGAAAACAGTTTAGCAAAAAACCAAGAAACATGCACAAATATTTGTTCAAATTCTTTTGAGATATTAAAAGAAATAGAATCTCAAGATGATACATGTATCACTGAAATGTTAGAAGAAAGTTATAATGAACTAGAAGGTAAAGATAAAAGAGACCCCTGGAGAGGACTCCGCCCAAAACCAAAAACCAACAATCATTAGAGAATTGTCTGTTAAAGCAAAGACTAACTACCCATCGAAGAGCACAACCAAGAAGTAAGAATATCCCATTGTCTCCTAAAATAGTAATAAAACCAATGGAAGCAACAACCCAGAACATCAAAGAAACAGCTCAGGAACAAACCATAGACGAAAATAATTACGTGATGGGAGAAGAGATTACTCCATCACCAATAATAGGAGCAGCAAAAGCAAATGAAAAAAGACACCACCCACAAAAACACATGTGGATGTAATAAATGTTTCATAGAATTATGCAACAAAAAAACAGAAATATAACAAAAGACAGTTTAAACGAACACAATAAAAATTTTTATAAAATGTAGAACGTTAGAGAGACTACTAGTTTTGGACACTCACGGAAAGGCTGTCTGTGCATTGGACATCTAATATCTTATAAAGAAAAACAAATAAATGTCGTAAGTAAAATTTTAGAGAAAATGCAAATTGATGATCCACAAAGAGAAAATAGCACACTAACATAATATTTGTCAACAATTACATTATACAATGGAACGTAAATGGCCTCCAGACCAGATTACATTTGGGAGAATTGCAACGATTACTTAGGGAATATGAACCTATGGTAATATGTTTGCAGCATGTCAATAAAACAATAACAACTATAGGTAAATATACCTTAGTATCTGCATCTAGAGAGGAAGAAGGAAATCTAGGTACTGCTATATATGTGCATAACAAAGTATGTTATGACAAAGTACTTATAAACTTTACTGACTTGCAAATATCAAGTATTAAAATAAAAACTAAAAATGATAATTATGTGTTTATAATTTATACAACCAACCAAATAAAAACTATGACATTGATAAACTTAAAGATTTATTAAACAATACAAAGGAACCTACTTAATAATACTAGGCGATTTAAGAAGATTGCATGTGTGTAGACCATCTTATTAAAACCGCTCGCTCATCGAGTGCTAGAGGCATAGAACATTTATTGGAAAAATAAAACAAAAAAAAAAACAAAAGTCCCAAGGAGCAGTTACAAAGAGACTTAACATTAAGTCAAATATTAAGAAACCTGCAGCTTTACACGAGTATGCAACCACAAAAGTAAGAGGAAGTAATGTTCTGCTTGACAGAGGCCTTCCCCACAATCCCCCAACAATATTCCGCGCTTATATTATTCAGTGGAACGTAAATGGTTTAAAAACAAGATTACAAATAGGAGAAATTCAAAGATTATTAAACAATATGAACCTATAGCAATATGCTTGCAACATACAAATGAAAATGTCTCTAGAATAGGTAATTATACATTAGCATCACATTCAGTTCCTGATATGAATACATTAGGAACAGCAATTTACGTCAATAACCGAATTACTTACGAAAATATATTGACTAATAGTTCTGAATTCCAACTATCTGGAATTAAACTTCATATTAACAACTCTACTTTTAATTTGTATAATATTTACAACCAACCTTCATGTAATTATGATTTACAAAATCTACCTCAAGTATTACCGAATATACGTGATGATTTTTTAATAGTTGGAGATTTTAACGCCCACAGCCCATTATGGGATTCCTTTTGCAATGAAACAGATTCACATGGTAACAAAATTGAGCATATGATTGACAATCATAATCTTTGCATTTTGTTAAATGATGGAGACGATTAGCACTTACTTTTCGAATCCCATGGAAGTTTTTCATCCATAGACTTATGTATTTGCTCACCTAATATAGTGGACAGATTTGATTGGAATGTTTTTAGATGATCCATATACCAGTGATCATTTTCCAATTTTTAATATCCTGTTTGGGACATACCCCAACACCAACTGTCCCACGATATAATGTAGATAAGGCAGACTGGGACCAGTATAAATTTAAAAAACCAGCCAGATCCATCCATTTACAGCAGTACAAGGTCATGATGAGACAGTAGATTTCTTCACAAACTTTGTAATTACAGCTGCTGACGAATCTATTCCTAAGTCAACTACTAATCCCAAGAAACACTCAGTACCCTGGTGGTCTGACACACTATCCCACCAGATACAAGAAAAACATATTATAGGTAGAAGATTAGAAACCCTGCATAATAGATTTAATGTCATAAGTAAAACAGACCTCTAAATTTTGAGAGCACTGCGCCAAGAAACTTGTAGACATTACTATAGAAATCAGTCTACTAAAACCTCATTACAATCGGATCTCGGCAAGATTCAGAAGGGAAGCCATTAGAGGAAAAATAATGTCATGGCAAAAATATGTATCTAGCATATCTGATACAACCTCAATAAGTAAAGTCTGGGAAAAAATTTAGGAAAATTAATGGATCTCATATTAAGATCTCAGAGACATGCACTAATACATAATGGCCAACCAGTACATGATAGTAACGCCATTTCGAATATTTTAGGGCGTAACATCCAAGCAATAAGTAGTATAATCAATATAGATGATCACTTTCGAACCATTAAAGCCCGTGAAGAAGCTGTTCCATTGAATTTTGAAACATTAGAGGATATATATTATAACCAGATTTTCACAGAAGAGGAATTTGAATATGCTTTATCTAACTGTAACTCTTCTGCTCCAGGCCAAGACAACGTAAATTTTGAGATGATAAAAACCTGGCTCTGTTAGCAAAAACATACTTATTGAAGCTTTAATCATTTATGGGTAAATCACCGTGTTCCCAAAAGCACTGGAAAACATGCTATAATCATACCATTTTGTCAAACCAGGGAAAGATCCAAGCAATCCTAATAACTATAGACCAATATCCCTGACAAGTTGCTTGTGCAAAATTGCTAGAAAAAATGGTAAATTATAGACTAAACTGGTGCCTACGTAAGAATAAGACTCTGTCTTCAACTCAATTTGGCTCACAATCTGAAAGAACTACTTTAGATTCACTTTCCCATCTAGAAAATTATATACGGGAGGGTTTGTTGAACGTAAGCAAATTACAGTTGCATATTCTTTGATATCCCAAAAAGCATATTGATACGACCTGGAGATACTCAATTTTAAAGTCCTACACGAAAATGGTTTTAGAGGGCACTACCAATTTTTATCGAGAATTTTATCCATGAAAGAACTTTTCAAACACGAATAAATAATGTATATTCTGACTCCTTCAATTTAGATTGTGGAGTCCCTCAAGGGAGTGTTTTGAGTGGAACTCTTTTTGCTCTAGCTATCAATAACATCGTAAAGCAGTTACCACAGGGAGTACAAAATAGCTTGTATGTAGATGACTTTGCTATATATTTATTCTCAAGCAGTCTCGTCATCTACAAAGAATTCTTAATAAAGCTATCAAAAACATCCACAACTGGACTTTGTCAGTAGGCTTTAAGCTCTCTATAGAGAAAACCCAAGCAATTATGTTCTACAAAAATAGTAGATGGAAACAGAATCAAGACATAGATCTTAAATTAGGTGATAGCCTCATTCAGTTTAGTAATACTATAAAATTTTTAGGCTTGGTATTTGACACTCATCTTAATTGGAAAGCACACATAGCCTTTGTAAAAAATAAATGTAATAGTGCCTTAAATTTGATAAGAAAATTGTCTCATACTACTTGGGAGCTAAGAGACAAACATTGCTTATGATATATAAAGCAATAGTTTTTATCCAAAGTGGATTATGGAAGTCAATTTACGGGTCAGCATCACAAAGTACCTTGAAGTCCTTAGACTCTATCCACACTCGAGGCTTGAGACTTTGTAGTGGAGCCTTTAAATCTTCTCCAAACACTTCAGTATGTTGTGAAAGTGGCGAACCCCCATTATCCGTACATCGTGATCTTGTAACAATGAGAAGTGCTTTAAAGATAACGTCCACTGATTCCCCCACAAAAAAACTATTTGGCATGCGAGATATATTTATTAGTAATCATGAACCACCTTTTCCAATAAGAGCTAATAGGTTATTGGAATCTATTGGCCTTAGAGTAAATATACTCCCACCCTCAAATTCTCCACCTCCATGGATGATGAAGAAAATCAAAGTATGTTCTAACCTTTATCATCTATCAAAAAAGCAAAATTATACTTCAGATCGCTATAAACAGTATACATTAGAACACATTCGAAGTAAAGGCCCACATAAAGCAATATACACTGATGGATCCAAATCTTCTGCAGGAGTTGGTTGTGCTGCAGTGTCATCATACAAAATAAGTCAGAATTCATTGCCAATTGAAGCAACTGTCTTTACTGCTGAGTTAACAGCAATTATATTGGCAATCAATCAAATAAAATTGACAAATAATAAACTGAATAATAAATTTGTAATATATTCTGACTCAAGAAGCGCAATTGAATCCCTCAAGAGTTACTCACATAAGAACCCTTTAGTAAAGGAAATTAAACAAATCATCAATAAAATTATATTCACGGGGGGGTAACATTGAAATATGCTGGATTCCTGCCCATGTTGGAATCCAAGGTAATGAAAAGGCAGATGAAAAGGCCAAGTCTGGGATAAATTCACCAATTTTTGACAATAAATTGCCTGCTACAGATTATATAAACTCAGTGAAGCAGTGCATAAAACAAAATGGCAAAATCTGTGGGATAGTGAAGCAAACACCAATAAATTAAAGTGCATCAAACAGAAGTAGACTTGTGGAATACATCAGTACAAAATGAAAAACGAGCTGAAGTAATATTAACAAGATTACGAATAGGCCACACAAGACTAAAAACTCACGAGTATCTAATGTAAACTCCACAGGGAACATCCCTCATTGCAATGTGTGCAATGCAATTTTAACAGTCAAGCATATTTTATGTGAATGCCTAATTTTTCTTTTTAATAGAGAGAGAAATTTATATTTAGGCAATAAATCATTATCAGAAATACTATCAGAATCAGATCATTTTTTCCTTTATATAGAATATTAATATTTTAAAAAGACTAATTGATTAATAAGATTTAACATATACCATTTTGAAATAAGATGACTTTTTGTCCATTTTTTTATATCTATTTCAGTCTTTTATAAGTTCAATTGCATATTTTTGAATTCCAACCATCATATATCACTTAATAATCCCCTCATTTATCATTAATTTATTATAATTCATTAACTTCATTCCATACCATTCCATGTTGTAGACATAACATTTTATGAGCGTAATTTTAAATAATTTTCTCCCGAATAATTTCGGGCCAGCACTGTAAGAGTCTGATTAGACTCATTGGCTGTAAATCTTAACTTTATAATAATAATAGGCGATTTTAATGCTCATAGCCCAATATGGGACTGTAATTGCACAAACTCAAATAAAGCAGGGAGTAAAATAGAAGATTTAATTGATTCAAACGACATTTGCTGTATAAATGATGATGAAATATCCACATATTTTTCAAGAACACATGGAACTTTATCCTCGGTGGAGGTTTAACTCTATGTTCAACAAGCATAGTTGACAGATTGGATTGGAATACAGTTGATGACTTGCACACCAGTGATCATTTTCCTATATTGGTTTCCTTATTTGCATAATAGTCCTGTAAAACATGTTCCTCATTATAACATTTTTAAAGCAGATTGGGAACAATATAAAAAGCATACTAAAAATATCCCACCATTTGAATATTTCAAAGACCACAATGAAACTAATAAATTTCTAGTTGGTTTTCATTAAAAATGCTGCAGATAAATCAATACCAAAGACCAAACCCCATCCAACAAAACACAAAGTTCCATGGTGGTCTGATAGGCTAACAGAGTTAATAAACACAAAACACTCAATAGGGAGAAGATTAGATAATTTGAATAAAAAAATTCGCTAAAAATAAATACAAAATTTCCAATATTAGAAGGAACTTTGCAAAAAATGACTATATTATTGCTAGAAATTGATACTTTAAAACCACCGTATATAACAAAATATCTGCAAATTTAAAAAGGAAGTAATTCAAGGAAGAATAATTTCTTGGAGGAAATACGTATCAGATCTCTCAAATAATACTCCCATACAAAAAATATGGAAAAAATTCAGAAAAATAAATGGTACCCATGTTAAACCACCTAGACATGCGATATTAAAAGATGGGAAGAGAATACTTAATCCAAAAGAAATAAGCAATATAATAGGAGAAAACTTAGTAAAAGTAAGTAGTGATAAGAATTTGGATGAACACTTTCGTACAAAGAAAAATAGTATAGAATTAATAACAATAAATTTTGAAACAAGGGAAGATATATATTATAATAGAAAATTTGATATGGAAGAATTGGAATATGCTCTCTCGAACAGTAATAAATCTGCTCCTGGAGGTGATAATATTTGTTTTGAGATGATATGCCACTTAGCACCTTTGGCAAAGTCATACTTATTACAATTTTGATAATCATTTATGGCTTCGGAATTTGTTTCCTGATGAATGGCGTCTAAAGCTGATAATCATTCCTATCCCCAAAAACCTGGAAAGGATCCAAGCAATGTTAACAATTACAGACCAATATCTCTAACAAGTTGCTTATGTAAATTACTTGAAAAAATGGTGAATGCTCGACTAACGTGGCACATTCGAGAAAATAAAATTTTGACTCCTACTCAATTCGGGTCGCAATGTAACAGGTCTACATTAGATTCTCTCTTTTCTAGAAGACCATATACGCAGAGGATTTGAACGAAAACAGGTAACTGTAGCTGTCTTTTTTGACATTGAAAAGGCTTATGATACTACATGGAGGTATCCTATATTAAAAACTTTACAAAATAACAACATCCGTGGACATTTACCCAAATTCATCCAAAACTTTCTGACAAAACGCAGTTTTCAAGTGAGAATTGATGATGTATTGTCTAGAACATTTCCACTTGAAAATGGTGTTCCACAGGGAAGTGTCCTTAGTGGCACACTATTTACACTAGCAATTAATGATATTAGTAAAACTTTACCTACTGGAATTAAAAGCAACCTTTATATGGATGATTTTGCCATCTATTATTCAGCGTCTCGCATTAAACATGCAGAAACGCAATTATTTTAACGAAAACTAATAAAAAAAGAAAAATAGCATGAATGGACATCATCTGTAGGATTTAAATTAGCCATACATAAGACACAAGCAATCGCTTTCTACAAAGATAAAAGGTGGATGAAAAATGAAGAAATAGATTTGAAAATCAGAAGTCATAATATACCAATTGGCCAAACTGCAAAATTCTTAGGATTAGTACTTGACACTCATTTAAACTGGAAAGCCCACATAGCATACGTGAAATCAAAATGCAAAAAAGCTTTAAATCTAATTAGAAAATTATCAAGCACTACATGGGGAGCAGATAGACAAACCCTTACATTGCTATATAAAGCAACTGTACTGTCTATCATTGATTATGGCAGTGAAATATACGGCTCGGCCTCAGACACAACACTGAAATTATTAGACTCGGTTCACAATGAAGGTCTTCGAATATGCTCAGGAGCCTTTAGATCATCACCAACCTCTTCTTTACAGGTTGAATGTGTGAACTACCTCTCTCTCTCCATAGAGAGTTAGTGACAATGAAGAGTGCCCTAAAGATTCAGTGTAAGTGATTCCCCAACAAAAAAACTATTTGAATTACGCGATACCTTTACTAACAATCATATACCACCTTTCCCAATAAGAGCTAGAAGACTGTTTGAGTCATTAATATAAGTTCAACTACCTTCAATAGTAAAATACCCGCCTCACATGGAATATGAATATAGAATAAAATTTGCACTAACTTAAAATGAGTGTTACAAAAAATTACTCGTATACTCCAGAACACCATAGACAACATACAATAGAGCACATAAACCGAAAAGGTCCCCATTACGCAGTATATACGGATGGATCCAAATCGAATACGGAGTGGATATGCCTGGCCAGTTGTCTGAAGGACAAACATACCATTTCTCTCTTCCCAACGATGCTTCTGTATTTACAGCAGAGTTATGTGCAATAACATCGGCCATAGAAATAATCAAAGAACACCCCTTTAATAATTTTGTGATTTATAGCGACTCTAGAAGCGCTATAGAAGCCATTAAAAGTTACAATCCCAGAAATGATATTGTGCAACAGATTAAGTTTTTACTCCATAAAAATTATTATATAATAAGGGAAAAAATATTGAAATATGTTGGATCCCTGCCCATGTCGGAATAAAAGGAAACGAAGAAGCTGATAAAGCAGCCAAGGAGGCAGTCCACATGATGAGATCAAGTATAAACATCCCTATTAGTGATATATAGCTCATTTAAAACAATCATTGTAAATAAATGGCAAAATATATGGAGAGAGGAATCAGAAAGTAATAAACAAAACAAATAAAACCTGAAGTTAAGAAATGGAGCTCCATATATCAGAGAGAGAGACACACACAAGTAATCCTGACACGTCTACGTATAGGCCACACTCGTCTGACACAATGGGCACTTAATGAGCAGCCCACGTGACCCTGCTCCAGAGTGCCACAGTGCAAGGTGTTGATAACTGTCGGACACGTGTTGTGTGAGTGCCCAAGGTACGACCAGCAGAGGCTATCAACCTTTGGTAATAAAAGAATAAAAAGAAATTTTGTCAGAATCTTTCTCATTTTCAGTGGTTCCCGTTTTAACGTTTCTAAAGAAATCTGATTTAATTAATAAAATATAATAACCATACAAAAACCTCAGAGTAATTAATGAATTTTAGATCAAATTTTAAGATTTTATTGAATTGTTATAATTTTAATACACCTTTTTAATAAGTATGTATGGAATCGTGAGTAAATGTATTTATTGCGTGTTTGAGTTCTAGTATGGAAGTCTGTGCCCTTGTGCAGTTTTATAATTTATTATTATACTTCATGACCTATTTGGTACCGGTTCCTGGCCTTTAGCCTAGACCTGGCATTTTATCTAATCCTTCGGGCCAGCCCTATGAGAGCTGAAAGTCAGCTCAGTGGTCTGGTTAAACTTTTTTTATAATAATAATAATAACCACCATGGATAATGTACTCGACCCAAATAAGCCGTAAAAACTCCTATGTAAGTTTTTCCAAGGATGAAAAAACAGAATTGAAACTGAAGTAAATGCACCTTTACCAAGAGATGGCGTTAGAAGTTATTTCACTATTACCAACAGTAGGCGTTAAAATTTTGTTAATTTACATGACCATTTAAGTAAATGAAATTTGTTAGTTTCTGACAATATATATATATAATTATATATAGTATATATATATATATATATATATATATATGATATAGTATATTTATTTATTTATTTATTTATATTGACAGAAACTAACCAATTTCATTTACTTTAATAGTTCCTCGCTGGCCGAGTGGTTTTCGAGCTGGGCTGCCAATCCGGTGGTCTCAGGTTCGATTCCCGGCTCGGCCAACGCGGAATCAGAGAAATTTATTTCTGGTGATAGAAGTTCATTCTCGATATAGTGTGGTTCGGATCCCACAATAAGCTGTAGGTCCCGTTGCTAGGTGACCAATTGGTTCCTAGTTCACGTAAAAATATCTAATCCTTCGGGCCAGCCCTAGGAGAGCTGTTAATCAGCTCAGTGGTCTGGTAAAAACTAAGATATACTTCGTCATTTACTTTAATGGTTCATGTAAATTACAAAATCTTAACGCCATCTGTTGGTAATAGTGAAATTACTTAACTTCTAACGCCATCTCTTGGTAAAGGTGCATTTACTTCAGTTTCAATTCTGTTTTCATCCTTGGAAAAACTTACATCGGAGTTTTTACTGCTTAATTTGGGTTTTGAGTTTCATTATCCAGTGGTGGTGGCAATACATATTTATTCTTATTCTTTATTTATATATATTGGATTACTTCAGGGAACACACACACACACACACACACACACACACACACACATATATATATATATATATATATATATATATATATATATATATATATATCTATATATATATATATATATAATATATATTAACTATATATAAGTCTGTGTGTGTGTATATATATATATACACAATTTTCAATAGTAATAGCCACAATGCCCTCTTAACTTTTTGGACCCCTTGCACTTTTTTGGATATACTTGTCACAACAAAGCCTGAAGATCTAAGTTCAAAGAAATTTGAAGAAGAAATTATAAGGACCGGACATCACAATATCTTCCTAATTTTTTGAACTTGGATGTTCAGGTTTGTAGTGAGTGATAAGTGTATCCAAAAAAAGAGCAAAGTAATGGGATTTTCCCATTGCTATCTTGAGGGCGGAACCATCTCCAGGGACTGGCATCGGAATCCAGGGGGAGCTGGTTTTCTGGGGGGGGGACTCCCATGGCTTTTGTCCGGAAGCCCACCAATACGTTTGTGGTGGGAGTTGATTCCCATTAGTGGAATCAGAGCTCCCAGCAGGCGGATTGGCTTATACCTGGGCCACCACAAACGTATTGGTGCTATCCTGTATGGGTAGGGTATGGGGTGGACCATTGGGAGTCAACTCTCACTAGTGCCATTGGTGGAGAATGTGAATACCCGAGTGACTCACGATACTTTCTTGATATAACCAAGTAGTAAGAGTTTTATTTTTTTTTAGTAAACCAAATATGGATCCGGACTATGAACCCACATCCCCTGGGAAAATGGACTCACTGGCACCTTTGACGACTTCTTGCTCAAACAAAGACATCTTTGAACCCCCCAGATGCCAATAATAGTAGAGTGATGCATTTTTGAAAAGTTGATAACATATAAAAAATATTCCACTTCAGTGTAACTATGAGGCCCCCTGATCCCAACTCCTTGACGAGGTGGGGGGCTTAGGGATCCACTGCAGAGAGAGTATGCCCCTTTTACGCCTACACTCTCTGCTGTGGATCCAAACTGAACTTGGGACCTTTAACTCCTTTACTGTCCCCTCCTTAAAATTTAAATTGTACCCTTCCCTTCTTCTTACTTTCGTTTGACGACTCTGGCATGGTTTTTGGACTATTGAATTGACTGCTCTTTTAACCTGGAGGAGGGTGTAGTTGGACGGCATGCCACTCCACCCGTAAAATTCAAGTACCTGACGTGTTCGAGCGAGGGGGAAAGGGGAAAAGTCTTATGTCAAACCTTGTCCATAGTACTGGGTCGGATTCTCGACGGACTGACGACGCCTTAAGTGCTCGGGGATCAGGTGTGATAACCAGGAAGGAACCTCTAGGGGTGGCCCATTAATGACAATTGGGACATTCCCCCCCCTCCCTTGTTGGGCTCCATGGTGGGTGGAGGACTACCTGGCTGAAAACATCTCTCTCGTGTACATGTATACATTATTAGGCCCTAATGTTGATGACCCCAGCGCGGAATTAGACTTGGCTACCGGATTCGCTCAAGAAAATAAGCCCAACATAACAACGATGGCACCATATGAGCCATTAACAAGAAATAATAGAAAAAGAAAAATGTACAAACCCGACCCAACATTAGTTCATTTTGACCATATTTTTGGGACAGATAATTGGTCCAGATTTCTTGTTCTCAAAACAGAGAGGAAAATTTCCTCCTATGTTTTAGAGAACAAATTATTAAGCTTACTCCCTACTAGAGAAATGAGTTTCAGAGCACTGAAATTTAATGAATGGCTGATTGAGGCCACAACAAAAGCCCAGTCAGAAGCATATCAGAACATTAAAGAAATTCAAGGGATAAAAGTAACGGTGGAAAGCCATGACATGCTCAATTATATCCAAGGTACAGTTGTACTACCCCAAAATGAAAATGAGGAAGAATTACCAGAAAAGCATATTATATTAGAAATCACTAAAATTAAGATATGACAATATTCACGATCTGGAGTTATATCAAATTCCAAGTAAAAAAAAAACCAAGAAGTTTCCATCAAAATAGTAAAAATCAAGTTCACAGGCCAAAATTTACCAGCAAAGATTAAAATACTTGGTCAAACAGAGAAGTACGCCCTCACGTACCGAAACCACTACAATGTAAAAAATGTTGTAAATTTGGTCACACATTCAAGAAATGCCAAAATGAAGAAATATGTGCAGTGTGTGGTTCAGAAGACCATAGAACTGAGTGGAATTGCCCAAATATTAAAATGTTGCTAACTGGGTGGAACTTGCTCACCACATGCAAAGTCAAAAGAATGCCCATTCTATATGTATAATACGAATTAAAACTTCTGATGAGTAGAACTGGAATGGCAGCAAGAGAGGCTAAGCTTGAGTTAAAAGTTAGAGGGATACTTGACCCAAGCAGAAATCCCATCATATAAAATTATGTTAAAAAATAAGGTTCCCCAAATATCTGAAGCTTGTTTAGAAGTAGGAATCTAATACCTGAAACCACAATAAAAACAAATATGCTGCTCTATCATCCTTAGATGATCATGATGCCAATACTTCATGTATAGAGACAGCACCTTCCAATGCAGAAATTGCTGATGATTTCCCACCAGATCAGAGAGCAAGGGGAAAAAGGCGAGACCCTGGAAATGGGACCCCTCCGAAATCAAAAAAACTTGACAACAAAGAGGACTCCCATCCTCTAAAAAGTAATATAGATAGTATTGAAGTAGAAGCTGAAACCATTAATCACCTCACAAACTAACGATTTCTTAGAAAATAACAACATTGTCCATATAACTCCATCACCCATAATAGGACAAAGAGGAAAATCCTTAACTCATCCTCAACCCCAACCAAGTAGTAGTATTCATCATCAAGCTGCCTCTGTTGAAATAGACTCCTCTCCCAGTCTCAGTAAAACAACAAAACACATACCAATCACTCAAAATAGAAATGCCTTATCCACTCATGATAAATTATGTGGAGGTGTAATGAATGTTTCATTGTTCAGTTGAATACAATGAGACTTCCATCAACAAGCAGCCTCACTAATAGTGATTAATAATTTCATCAAATTCAAAACTAAAAAACCAACAGGAAAATCTTGAAAAACACTCCGAAGATTGCATGTGTGTAGACCATCTTATTAAAACCTCGTCATCGAGTGCTAGAGGCATAGAACAGTTATTGGAAAAAATAAAACAAAAACAAAAGTACCCAAGGAGCAGTTACAAAGAGACTTAACATAAAGTCAAATATTAAGAAAACCTGCGGCTTTACACGAGTATGCAGCCACAAAAGTAAGAGGAAGTAATGTTCTGCTTGACAGAGGCCTTCCCCCACAATAACATTCAGCGCTTATATTATTCAGTGGAACGTAAATGGTTTAAAAACAAGATTTACAAATAGGAGAAATTCAAAGATTATTAAACAATATGAACCTATAGCAAATATGCTTGCAACATACAAATGAAAATGTCTCGAGAATAGGCAATTATACATTAGCATCACATTCAGTTTCCTGATATGAATACATTAGGAACAGCAATTTACGTCAATAACCGAATTACTTACGAAAATATATAGTTGACTAATAGTTCTGAATTCCAAATATCAGGAATTAAACTTCATATTAACAACTCTACTTTTAATTTGTATAATATTTACAACCAACCTTCATGTAATTATGATTTACAAAATAAAATCTACCTCAAGTATTACCGAATATACGTGATGATTTTTTAATGGTTGGAGATTTTAACGCCCACAGCCCAATATGGGATTCCTTTTGCAATGAAACAGATTCACATGGTAACAAAATTGAGCATATGATTGACAATCATAATCTTTGCATTTTAAATGATGGAGACATTAGCACTTACTTTTCGAAATCCCATGGAAGTTTTTCATCCATAGACTTAAGTATTTGCTCACCTAATATAGTGGACAGATTTGATTGGAATGTTTTAGATGATCCATATACCAGTGATCATTTTCCAATTTTAATATCCTGTTTGGGGACATACCCAACACCAACTGTCCCGCGATATAATGTAGATAAGGCAGACTGGGACCAGTATAAATTTAAAACCACCAGCCAGATCCATCCATTTAACAGCAGTACAAGGTCATGATGAGACAGTAGATTTCTTCACAAACTTTGTAATTACAGCTGCTGACGAGTCTATTCCTAAGTCAACTACTAATCCCAAGAAACACTCAGTACCCTGGTGGTCTGACACACTATCCCACCTGATACAAGAAAAACATATTATAGGTAGAAGATTAGAAACCCTGCATAATAGATATAATGCCATAAGTAAAAGACCTCTAAATTTTGAGAGCACTGCCAAGAAACTTGTAGACATTACTATAGAAATCAGTCTACTTAAACCTCATTACAATCGGATCTCAGCAAGATTCAGAAGGGAAGCCATTAGAGGAAAAATAATGTCATGGCAAAAATATGTATCTAGCATATCTGATACAACCTCAATAAGTAAAGTCTGGAAAAATTTAGGGAAAATTAATGGATCTCATATTAGATCTCAGAGACATGCACTAATACATAATGGCCAACCAGTACATGATAGTAACGCCATTTCGAATATTTTAGGGCGTAACATCCAAGCAATAAGTAGTATAATCAATATAGATGATCACTTTCGAACCATTAAAGCCCGTGAAAAGAAGCCTGTTTCCAGTTGAATTTTGAAACATTAGAGGATATATTATAACCAGATTTTCACAGAAGAGAATTTGAATTATGCTTTATCTAACTGTAACTCTTCTGCTTCCAGGCCAAGACAACGTAAATTTTGAGATGATAAAAAACTGGCTCTGTTAGCAAAAAAAATCATACTTATTGAAGCTTTATACCATTTATGGGTAAATCACCTGTTCCCAAAAGCATGGAAACATGCTATAATCATACCAGTTGTCAAACCAGGGAAAGATCTAAGCAATCTAATAGACTATAGACCAATATCCTGCCAAGTTGCTTGTGCAATTGCTAGAAAAATATGTGAAATTATAGACTAAACTGGTGCCTACGTAAGAATAAGACTCTGTCTTCAACTCAATTTGGCTCACAATCTGAAAGATCTACTTTAGATTTTCCACTGTTTCCCATCTAGAAAAATTATATACGAGAGGGTTTGGGGAACGTAAAAGGGTTTGAATGTTTAAGCAAATTACAGTTGCCATATTCTTTGATATCCAAAAAGCATATGATACGACCTGGAGATGCTCAATTTTAAAGTCCTTACACGAAAATGGTTTTAGAGGGCCATTACCAATTTTTATCGAGAATTTATCCATGAAAGAACTTTCAAACACGAATAAATAATGTATATTCTGACTCCTTTAATTTAGATTGTGGAGTCCCTCAAGGGAGCGTTTTGAGTGGAACTCTTTTTGCTCTAGCTATTAATAACATTGTAAAGCAGTTACCACAGGGAGTACAAAATAGCTTGTATGTAGATGACTTTGCTATATACTATTCCTCAAGCAGTCTTCGTCATCTACAAAGAATTCTTAATAAAGCTATCAAAAACATCCACAACTGGACTTTGTCAGTAGGCTTTAAGCTCTCTATAGAGAAAACCCAAGCAATTATGTTCTACAAAAATAGTAGATGGAAACAGAATCAAGACATAGATCTTAAATTAGGTGATAGCCTCATTCAGTTTAGTAATACTATAAAATTTTTAGGCTTGGTATTTGACACTCATCTTAATTGGAATGCACACATAGCCTTTGTAAAAAATAAATGTAATAGTGCCTTAAATTTGATAAGAAAAATTGTGTCATACTACTTGGGTAGCTAAGAGACAAACATTGCTTATGATATATAAAGCACTAGTTTTATCCAAAGTGGATTATGGAAGTCCAATTTATACGGGTCAGCATCACAAAGTACCTTGAAGTCCTTAGACTCTATCCACACTCGAGGCTTGAGACTTTGTAGTGGAGCCTTTAAATCTTCTCCAAACACTTCAGTATGTTGTGAAAGTGGCGAACCCCCATTATCCGTACATCGTGATCTTGTAACAATGAGAAGTGCTTTAAAGATAACGTCCACTGATTCCCCCACAAAAAAACTATTTGGCATGCGAGATATATTTATTAGTAATCACGAACCACCTTTTCCAATAAGAGCTAATAGGTTATTGGAATCTATTGGTCTTAGAGTAAATATACTCCCACCCTCAAATTCTCCACCTCCATGGATGATGAAGAAAATCAAAGTATGCTCTAACCTTTTTTATCATCTATCAAAAAAGCAAAATTATACTTCAGATCGCTATAAACAGTATATACATTGAAGCACACTTCGCAAGTAAAGGCCCACATAAAGGCAATTATACACTGATGGATCCAAATCTTCTGCAGGAGTTGGTTGTGCTGCAGTGTCATCATACAAAATAAGTCAGAATTCATTGCCAATTGAAGCAACGTCTTTACTGCTGAGTTAACAGCACCTTATATTGGCAATCAATCAAATAAAATTGACAAATAATAAACTGAATAATAAATTTGTAATATATTCTGACTCAAGAAGCGCAATTGAATCCTCAAGAGTTATTCACATAAGAACCCTTTAGTAAAGGAAATTAAACAAATCATCAATAAATTATATTCACGTGGGGTTAACATTGAAATATGCTGGATCCTGCCCATGTTGGAATCCAAGGTAATGAAAAGGCAGATGAAAAGGCCAAGTCTGGGATAAATTCACCAATTTTTGACAATAAATTGCCTGCTACAGATTATAAACTCAGTGAGGCAGTGCATAAAAACAAAATGGCAAAATCTGTGGGATAGTGAAGCAAACACCAATAAATTAAAGTGCATCAAACAGAAAGTAGACTTGTGGAATACATCAGTACAAAATGAAAAACGAGCTGAAGTAATATTAACAAGATTACGAATAGGCCCACAGAGACTAACTCACGAGTATCTAATGATAACTCCACAAGGGAACATCCCTCATTGCAATGTGTGCAATGCAATTTTAACAGTCAAGCATATTTTATGTGAATGCCTAATTTTTAATAGAGAGAGAAATTTATATTTAGGCCAATAATCATTATCAGAAATACTATCAGAATCAGATAATTTTTCTTTATATAGAATATTAATATTTTTAAAAAAGACTAATTTGATTAATAAGATTTAACATATACCATTTTAAATAGAGACTTTTGTCATTATTATCTATTTCAGTCTTTATAAGTTCAATTCATATTTTTAATTCCAACCTCATATATCACTTAATAATCCCCTCATTTATCATTAATTTATTATAATTCATTAACTTCATTCCATTACCATTCCATGTTGTAGACATAACATTTTATGAGCGTATTTTTAAATAATTTTCTCCCGAATAATTTCGGGCCAGCACTGTAAGAGTCTGATTAGACTCATTGGGCTGGTAAATCTTAACTTTATAATAATAATAATAATCTGACTGCTCCTCTGATTTGATGGAGGGTGAAGAGGACTGACATGTCTCTCCATCCGTAGAATTCGAGTACCTGACGTGCCCGAGCGAGGGGAAAGTCTTATGTCAAACATGGCCCCCAGAGCTGGGTCTGATCTCGACGGACTGATGACGCCTCAAGTTCTGGGAGCCATGTGTATAACCAGGTTGTAGCCTCTAGGGTGGCACTTAAAGTTGCATAACACATCCCTCCCTTGTTGGGCTCCGTTTTACTGAGGAATATGGTGGGCGGAGGACTACCTGGCTGAAAAATTACAGTACTCGTATCTATGGATGATACATTGGCCCCCATTGTTGACCACCCTGGAATGGACTTGGAACTGGCTCAGGAAAATGTAAACAAAGAAGTAAACGATGATTCTAGATCCGTACCCAAATCAAATATAATAACTATGGAACCATACTTAATGCCACAAAGGAAATTCCTCCAGTAATAAATGAAAAAAGGAAAATATTAATAGTTTTCGAAACAGACGACCTAAATACAGAGCAGATCCTACGTTAGTACTTTGACTCATTATTTGGATATGGCACTTGGCCAAGATACTTAGTTTTTAAAACAGAAACCGAGCTGACAGCTGCTAAATTTGAAATATTTTATTAGCTCAGTACCCAACCAAAGAAATGACTTTTAGATCTATAACAAGAAAGAATGGATAGTGGAAGCTACCACAAAACTTCAATCAGAAAATTATCAAATGCTTAATAATATGAATGGGATAAATGTCACAGTCGAAAGACATGACAAGTTGAACAGCATTGAGGGAACAGTAATGTTACCACCCAATAATGATTGTGATGGCCTACCAGATGAGACATTGTTATTGAACTCATTAAAAATTAGATATCCTAATATTGAAAACGTAAAAGTATATGAAATCCCAAATAAAAGACAGCAGGGAAAAAAATTGAGAATAGCTAAAATTAAATTTGAAGGGCAGACACTTCCACCTAATATTAAAATAGAAGGCCAGAGAAGAGAGGTATTACCCCATGTACCAAAGCCTCTTCAATGCACAAATTGCTCTAAGTATGGACATACAAAAAACAAATGTAGAAATGAACCAATTTGTGCATTCTGGTGGTTCAGAAGATCATGAAACCACCTGGAACTGTGGCGTTCCCAAATGTTGTAATTGTGGACAAAGACCATCATGCGAGATCAAAGATATGCCCATTCTACATATATAACACTGAATTAAAACTACTAATAAGCAGGTCTGGCATGTCAATTCCAGAAGGAAAGCAAGAATTAAAATCAAGAGGTTTAATGGACCCTGCTAGAAATAAATCATATCGAGACGCTGTAGAAAAAGTAATGCCCAAGAAACATTTTATAATACCTGGAAAAACTAATGAAAAACAAACAACGAGGTCATCAAAACTTAGAAATTAACAAAAAATCTCTTGGAGAATCTAGCAATACAGTATCAATAAGCAACCCTTATGACGTACTAATGAAAGATGAAGAATTGCCATCTCTAGACACTGGAAATGAAGATTCATGCTGAACAACCATAATAAAGAAAACGAGAAAGAGAAATAATTTCCCCCCAAAAAACTCAATTAATACTACAATGACGTCAAGAAGAAGAAAATGCCTAAAATCAACAGGGAAAAACATCCCCTAATTTAGATAATAATGATGAAATAAGTCCTTCACCAGTCTTTCCAAGTAAATTTCAAGCAATGAATTCTTCTATAGTTTTTTCAAAGTAAATCTGAAGAACTAAACCCTTCGCCAGTCTTTCCAAGAAAATTTAAAGACAAATTTCAATCTGTCCAAGGAAGACAAAACGATAATTGTGAATGTCAGCAGTGTATCCAAGAAGGCGTAACACCTCCAACTGAATCTCACCATGAACGGTGTGGATGCCATACATGTTTTTTGCAAGATTGCAAAGAAACGAAACCTTTAAATAAAGAAAAATTGATAAACGTGATAAGGAATTTCTTAGCTAGAAAAGATAACATCTCAAGCCAGCTAGAATTACATACCAAAGATTGTATGTTGTATTAGACACTTACAGTACTATCGTGAGAGTAAAATAGCAGTGTTAGACAATTTCTTAGCCAAACGAGAAGAAATTAAATTCACCACTGAATCAGAAGATAACACAGAAATGTCAAAAACCCAAAAAGAAAAAGCTAATTAAGCGAATAATTACCCATATTTAAAAAAAAGTTTAAAAAAAATAATAATTTAATATATATATAAAACCAAATATACAAAATAATCTTTTAACTTTCGTTCCATTCAATTATACTATTATCCAATGGAACATAAACGGTCTGAAAACACGAATGCACTTGGGTGAAATACAAAGACTCCTAAAGCAACATGAACCAATGTGCATATGTTTACAACACGTTAATAATCCAGTCCCATCAATATGTAATTACTTTCTGGCATCCTCCGTTTCAGGAGAAGGCAAGTTAGGAACAGCAATATATGTCATAATCGTGTAACCTATGATAAAGTTACAGTTAACAATAATTCATTTCAAATATCTTCAATTCGCCTGCATATGATAAACAAAACTAGCATTTTAGTCTGCAGTCTATATAATCAACCTAATGAAAATTATGATATGGCTCAATTATCAAATATTTTATCACAATTCAATGAGCCAATTCTAGTTTTAGGTGATTTTAATGCTCACCACCCTTTATGGGATGCCAGTACCATCGACGCAGATAGAGCAGGTAAAGACATAGAAAATCTAATACTTAAACTACAACTACTGTTGTCTGAATGAAAAATAGAAATCCCAACATACTTTTCAAAAACTCATGGGACCCTATCATCTGTAGACCTGTCTATTTGTTCCACTTCGTTAGTAGACAGATTAGAATGGAATACTCTGGATGACCTTTATACTAGTGATCACTACCCAATCGTAATCACATGTCTTGAAGATAATCATCAACAATTTGTACCAAAATTTAATTTTAAAAAAGCTGATTGGGAAAAGTATGATTTAATTACTAAAAATGTTTCCCCTTTCCAAAGTAACAATGATCCACAAAATGAAAAAAATTAATGAATATTTTACAGATTTCGTAATTAGTTCTGGAAATAAATCAATACCAATGACAACTTGTAAGCCAAAAATAAATCCTGTTCCATGGTGGTCTAGAGAACTTTCAGATATTATCATACTGAAGCACAAGATGAGTAGACGATTAGACAGACTAAACCAAAGATATAACAAATTATATAAAAGTAATAGATATACATTGAAAGGGTTAGTATTAATAGCTAGGGAAATGGATTGATTATCAAACCTTTATTGAATAAAATATCGCTCAATTCAGGAAAAAAGTTATTAGCAATAGGAAATCATCTTGGCATAATTACGTCGCAGACTTCTCCGGTGACACTGTTAAACAAATGTGGGATAGATTTAGAAAAATTAATGGCAAATATAGTCGATCACCTAGATCCCCAATATTACATAATGGGAAAAAAGTTCATGATTTAAAAGATATATCCAACTATAATAGGTCGCCACCTAGAATCAGTAGGCAATAGCCTGAATTTAGATGAACATTTTCGCATTAGGAAAAAGAATGAAGAGAAACATATAATTAATTTCGAAACAAGTCAACAATTATACTACAATGTCCCATTTACATTAGAAGAATTTGATGCTGCGCTAAAAACTTGTAGTAACTCTGCCCCTGGAAAGGATAATATCTCTTTTGAACTCCTTATACATCTGAACATTAAAGCCAAAGAATACTTATTAAAATTTTATAATCACTTATGGAAAAAGAAACTACTTCCCAAAGCATGGAAACATGCTATTGTAATTCCTATACCCAAACCTGGCAAAGATCCAACATCAGCAAATAATTATAGACCTATATCACTAACTAGTTGTCTTTGTAAACTCATGGAAAAGATGGTAAATAATAGACTCATATGGTATTTAGAGAAAAATAAAGTTCTAGCAGCAACTCAATCTGGAAGTAGGAAAAATCATTCAACATTAAACTCATTAACATCACTAGAAGATCAAATCAAAAGAGGATTTGTACAAAAGAAAATTACTGTCGCAGTCTTATTCGACATTCAAAAGGCTTATGATACAACATGGAGATATTCAATCTTAAAATCTCTATATGACATAAATCTAAGGGGTGAACTCCCAATTTTTATACGAAATTTCCTAACAGAAAGAACATTCCAGACTAAAATTGAAACTGTGTTATCGAAACATTTGAAATAAAAGAAGGTATCCCACAAGGCAGCGTACTAAGCAGCACATTATTTGCATTAGCAATCAATAATATTGTTAAAATGCTTCCAAAAGATGTAAACAACAGCTTATATGTTGATGATTTTGCCATTTTTTTACACTTCAAACAACCTACGCCACATCCAAAGAATTTTAAATATCTCCATAGCTTAAAAGTTGAACAATGGGCATTATCTGTTGGATTTAAATTTTCTGTTGAAAAAACACAAGCAATAACATTTTATAAGGATCAGCGCTGGCTCAAAATCAAGTTATATCTCTTACCATGAATAACACTCCCATCCAATTTTATCCAGAAGTTAAATTCTTGGGCTTATATTTTGACAATCATTTGAACTGGAAGGCCCATGTGAAACATACCAAAGCAAAGGCCTTGAAAGCTTTAAATATATTAAAAAATTAGCCCACACTTCATGGGGTGCTGATAGAGAAACATTATTGAAACTTTATAAGGCTACAGTTCTACCAATATTAGAATATGGCAGTCCAATTTATAGTTCTGCTAGTGAGACAAACTCTCAAAATTGCTAGACCCAGTGCATCATCTGGGGCTTCGTTTAGCCACTGGAGCATTCAAATCATCACCAGTCCAATCGTTGATTGTAGAAAGTGGAGAAATGCCACTATCTTATAGATTCAAAATAACAACGATGTGCAGAGCTTTAAAAATTGTAAAATAGTCCAGCAAAAACCAAAGATTTATTTAAAGATCCAGATTGTTTCTGGAATACAAAAATTATCCCATCCTTCCCCGTTAGAGCTAATAGATTATTTAATGACAATGACCTTTATAATATTAAAGTTTACAATTTTAGCAAAATAATGCCCCCATGGTTGATAAGTGCTCCCCAGATATGTAGGAAATTGTGTACAATACCCAGTAATAAATTGAATAATCCCCTTGCTATGAAACAATATGCTCTGGAACATATCAAGATACACAATAATAATCACATATATACTGATGGTTCCAAAGATGATATGGGAGTTGGATTCGCTGTTTACGGAAACAATATAAAGATCCAAGTCTCCTTACAAAGCAAAGCATCAGTATTCACTGCTGAATTACTAGCAATAAAAACAGCATTAACAACTATATCTGAAAACCAGTTTAGTGAAGTAACCATCTTTAGCGATTCACTAAGTTCAATAACTGCAATAAGCTCTTATACTCCAAAAAACAAAATTGTAAATGAAATTAGACATATATTACATGAAATGAAAAGACAAAAAATATCTGTTACTCTATGTTGGATACCATCTCATATAGGATTAGAAGGCAATGAAAAAGCAGATACTTATGCAAAAGAGGCTAGAACACTCCCAATATCAGCAGAATTATTGCCACTAGAAGATTATATTAGGCACAGCAAGTCGGTTATTAAGAAAAAAATGGCAAAATAACTGGGGGGAAAACCATCCTACCAATAAATTAAGAGAAATAAAAGAAACTGTAGACCCGTGGCCATCATCCTATCAGAAATGCCGCAAGAATTCAGTAATATTGACACGGCTAAGAATTGGTCACACCAAACTGTCACATGGTTACCTAATGAGTAACCCCCAGCCCTATCCCCTATACCTATGTGCGAAATATGTAATGTACAAATAACAAGTAAAACATATTTTTAAAATCTGTCCAAAATATAAAACCCAAAGAGACATATTATTCAGAAGATATTCTTTTAAAGAAATATTATCAGAAAGTGACATTTTCACTATTTAATATTTTAAAATTCCTTAAATTAATAATTTATAATTTATACGACAAAATATAATATATAGTAATTTATAATATATTCCAGATAGTAATATTTATTTATTTATTTTTTTTTAGATAATATATATTCCAGATAATAAATATTTATCTATTTATTTAATAATAATTTATACTGATTTTAAATAACATGTCTAATCCTTCGGGCCAGCCCTAGGAGAGTTAATATTAACTCAGCGGTCTGGTTAAACTAAAGTAAAAAAAAAAAAAAACAAAAAAAAAAAAAAAAAATATACATCCTGAACAAATTGACGTATGTTCGGTAAGATCCTAAGATTGAACCAAAAACATAGTCTCAGATTCACACTCTGGAGAATAGACTACTTAGTTTCTCTCTTATTCCCTTGTTCATCCTGGTTTAACCCAGGAAAAAAATGAGAGAGAGAGAAGAGAATTGACTGTGCTTGCCTGCTCTTCTCGGAACTTACGGTGTTCTCACTGTCATACGATGCATTCATTTCCTACAACTGTTAATTTTGCATGAACGTGAGCGAAAGTTGATTGCGGTTAAATGCAGTAAAAGCTGGCAAGAACTTGCCATGTCATGCTGTGGTATCTTCTCCATGGTCAGACCTCGTGAAGAGGATTACATAGAAAACCTCCTCCTGACTCCTTCAGATACCTTGTCTTGAGGGACAGCGCTATCAATCTTGGGACCTGAAGAATAGCCATTCCTGGCTTTCACAGGTGGATCGAACCCACCAATGCAGCTTAGTCCCTTCTCTCCCCCTGCGCCTCTTGTCATGATTGAAAGAAGACTGGTGCATGAGTGCCTACCCAACACCGCCCCAGTTCCATGAGCAGCGCCCTTGGAACCAGAGACAGGAGAACGAACCTGGGGTCGAACTCCTGGCGTTTCCGAGACACTATTTTTGGGGTAGCATCTTGGTTCCCGCTCTGGAAGGAGGAGGTGAGCCAAAGAGACGGCCAACTGCTCCCTCCCCAGAAAAAGGATGCAGACCCTTAGAAGTCTCGCTTAGGGGGTGGAGAAACTACCTTCCTCTTCTGGAAGCCTTCCAAGAGGGAGGTGAGCAATACGGGAAGGGATGGTGCTATGCCATGGCAAGGGACCACACTCATCAAGAGAGAGCAGAAAGTTCATTCAGTAGAGCCAAGCACTCGTCTTGGCAGAGTGGGCTGGCCGAGCAGAGTCAAGTTAGCTGAGCAGATCACCACTACATAATTATGAGTGATAATCATCAGCCAAGAACTATAACTTCATCCCAATTAACTGTTCTGCTTCGAGGCCGAAGCTCCAAGAAGAAGAATAAAGAGGGATTCTGTGTCTACTGTCTTACATGTTCGGTCCCTAAGGTCTAAGACACTAGGGTAGTGCTTGGCTATCCACCTAGAAAGTGTTGCATGCAATTACCAAGCTCTGTATAACTCCAAACCAGACTAAAGAGCGAACTCATCCGTACCGGTAAAGGTTCGTCTTGATCCAGTTACTTGCTAGTTTGAAAAAATTCTCACCTTGTCGAGAAAACCCATGTCTTGCAAGATAATAATCGGGCAACCCTAGTCTTACCCTGCTCCTCGGCAACATGATGGAGCTGAGCACTCGGCGAGCAACAGAAATACCAAGGGATTCAGGCACTCGGCGAGACTCCCGATTATTGTGATAATTATCGGGGATGCCCATCGTCTGCCTGAGTGTTTGGAAATCACAGGAAACCATGTCACTCTGAGAATGCCAGAAATTCCATGGAATTTAATCACCTAGTGAGGTCCCGAGTTTTGTAACAACAACCATAAGGAAATGTCGTCTTGCCGGAGTATTTGGAAATTACAGAAGACCATAACACTGAGAATGCTAGAAATTGCAAGCAATTCGAGAATTCTGCAAGATTCCTGGGTATTGTAGTAACAATTAATGGGAATTGTCGTCTTGCCCAAGCGTTTACAGAACATAGAAGACTAAAAAATCTTGGAGAGTGCTAGGGCATAGAAAACTGCCATAATACCCAAGCATGAATGGCTTAACAGGGTTGCCATACTCCATGCAAGAATCATCAAAGAATTTGTGTCTAGAATCATGTTCTTCAGCCAGTTATGTGTAAATCAGGTTCTTCAGCCAGGTATGTGTAAATCAGGACCTTTGACAGTATTTGGTGCTTATATCTCGGGACATCAAATACTTGGGCCATTCTGATGTGCAACAACAGGGGATAGATCTACACCAAAAGTATATGGAGGTATGATACAATCATTAGGTTAATTAACCCTTTGAATACGACTGGGTCGTATACGATACGTTTCCTAAGGTATCCCAGAACACGGCTGTATCGTATACGGTCACTGGCAATTTCTTTTCATGTGGAAGACTGATGATTGAACTACTGGGCTGTTTTTTCTTGATATGATTACAATCTGCCAGTTCACATACTGTGAATTCATATAAATGTGTGCATTCCCCTAAAATTCATTATTTTTCATCAATATGTCGTAGGAGGAGGAGTCAAGCGTACGACATCTTCGAGCTTGACCGCCGGCAGATCGAGAGAAGAGCTCTCGATGACGATAATTATTTTGTAGACTTTCTCGGTTAATTTTCTAGATATGAAAATGAATGGGATTTAGAAGGCAATTAAATGAATAATTATACGCCTGGTGCAAGAGACAGTGATGAAATTTCAACTAACTGAAAATAACGAAAATCTGCTACCTAACGAAAGTAACGGTGTTGAAAGAAGTCGGATACAGCGACTGCGAGTTGACTCAGGTGATGTGGGAGTGGGTTGCCAGTAAGTTCCAGCCCCGAGACCCTCGAGTAGGTTCCTTCACGTGGTGAGGGGGTAAGGGATTCTGCCTTCAAGTTTGCGAAGACCGAATCCTGACGGAGCACCTACAAAACTTTTGGCATTAATTTGCGTGGACATTTCCACTTTCAAAAAATTTTTCTGCTTGGGTGAGTCTGGGAGGGGTTCGTGGTTTGGAGGGGGTTTGCATTCGAAGCTAATTGTGGTAGTTGTGGTGGTGAGTCGCCACCCAATACGGTTTGGACCCAAGAGATGGTGATGGGATTTTCCCATTGTTATCTTAAGGGCGGAACCATCTCCAGGGATCAGCCCATCGGAATCCAGGGGGGGCTGGTTTTTGGGATGGGACTCCTGGCTTTTGTCCGGAAGCCCACCAATATGTTTGGAGTGGGGAGTCTGTCCCCATTAGTGGGGGTAGAACTCCCAGCAGGCAGATTGGCTTATACCTGGGCCACTGCAAGCATATTGGTGCTATCCCGAAAGGGTAGGGTATGGGGCAGACCGTGGGGAAGCAACTTCTACGTGTGCCATTGGTGGAGAATGTCGGACCCTGTCTAGTCCGCGATACCTTGTTGGTCTTCCCAAGCAGTTGTTGTGTGTGTGTGTGTGTATATTCCCCCCCCCTTTTTTTTTTTTCCTTCAAACTAACATGGATAATATGTCTAGTACATTGTCCCCTGGATCCCCCGACTCTTTGGCCAACCGTTGAAACCAACCTTAGGCTTGGATAAGGACCTCCCTTTGCCATCCCCAACCTCCTCCAATGAAAACATCAAAGATTCTTTGATTGTTACTACAAGCCCTTATGTAGTTCAGAACAGAGAAAGAATAGCAGATTTAATAATAGAAAATAAGAATGCTAATCCTGATATTGGAATTTTACTTGGATCTCAAGAACCTGAGACTTATAATAAATACCTTTCTCTTGATCTCGACAAAAGCATAAAAGAACTGAATATATTTGATGTCCATAGAGATATTGTAAAATGCATTGGCAGAGAACCAAAGATAGCCTCTCAAGGTGAAGGAAGCTTGCTTGTGGAAGTTTCATCACCAGATGAAAGTAGAAAATTACTGTCTATTTAGTGCTGTAGAAGGAAGCACAGCAAAATGCACTCCTCACAAAAACAATGAATCAGTCTAAAGGAGTAGTGTATCGTATGAACTCTACATTATTCTGAGGACACTCTCCGGAAAGAATTTGCTGATCAAAAGGTGGTAGATGTGAGACGAATCAAGAAAAAAGTATTGGGAATATTACATCCAAAACACCTACTCTGATAATCACCTTTGATTGTTTGAGACTCCCTAAATTTCTGAAAAGCTGCATGGCTTCACCTGCCAGTTAGACAGTATATTCCCTCTCCCAGAAGATGTTTCCATTGCCAAATGTTTGGCCATTTGATAACAACATGTAGGAAAAAAGAAAGGAATGAACCAGCCATATGCTTTAACTGTGGAAGAAAAGAGCATGGGAATTGTGAACTTACTCCATGCTGCCCTAATTGTGGGGGAGACCATAATGCAGCACATAAAACTCATGTATCAAATATCTCATTGAAAAAGAACACTTTGTATCAAGACTCAAGAGCGCATTACCTTTAAGAAGCAAGACAAAGACTTTGCAGAAATTCAACACCCAGAAGTCATTTGTAGATGCAGTAAAGGAAATGAGGAAAGACAAAAGAAATTGAATCTCAAAAGTGTAATGAAGATAAAGAAGAAAAAATGGATGCTGGGAAAATTGTCAACAAGAGGGCTTTAAGTGAAGAGTCTGTAACAATGCCTGAAAATCAAAAGATCAAGCACCTTGAGAAAGGAGATACATCCGTAGAAAAAGTTGATTCAAAACAAAAAATGAGTAAACCTTCACCATCCTGTGGTTCAGCTGACCCTCATAGAACATCGGAATTAATGGAAAATAATGAGTCGTATCCCACTATCTTATCGTACAAAACAGCAGCAACAAATGTAGAACCTAAGGCAAACAAAATGTTAAACTCAGTTCAGCTTGGTTTAGACAATAAAATTAGACTAGCTGAAAAGGATAAACCAGATACTGCAAGGGTCGAAGATAATACTAAAGATACTGCTGTTTCAAATACCATCATAAGTGATCACTTGGTACATTCAAATGACCCTCTAAGTACTCCTTCGACATCTGGAACTGTACCAAAAGTCCGTCACAAAACTCAGATGTCATCTTCGAAGAAAAAACCTAATAAAACGATCTTGGACAGGGGATCATCCTCTATAAAATAGGTACTTTCTCTGCTATACTACAATGGAACTGCCAGGGACTTCGCGCCAAATATGAAGAGCTACTATGTTTGATTAATACTTATAATCCAGTATGCTTAGCACTACAAGAGACTATGCTAAGCAACAACAAAATGCTTACTCCTAAAGAGTTTTTTGCATTCCACTCCCAATTCCCTATACAGGGAAATTCGGGTGGAAGTGCTCTTCTTGTAAGACGAGATATTGCTCACTCAAAAATACAGTTGCAAACTCAATTACAAGCTGTAGCTGTCAAAATTCACTTAAAAAAGACTTACACAATTTTGTTCATTGTATCTCCTCCTAATAACCCAATACTTGAACGACAGTTAACACACTTGTATGAACAGCTACCCCGACCATTTCTGATATTGGGAGACTTTAATGGTCGACATGAACTTTGTGTGACATTTTAACAAATCAAAGAGGAAACCTTATCTTATCATCAATAGAAAATTCAGATATGACCCTTTTAAATACTGAAAAAACCCACCCATTTTCACATTCAGACTGGTGCATTTTCATGTATTGACTTATCTATCACCAGTTCTGATACATTCATTGACTTCAACTGGGAGGTATTGGAAGATCTATACGGCATGATCATTTTCCAATTGTCATCAGAACTGAGAAATATGAGCCAGTATACAGAATGCCTAGGTGGTGTAACCAATAAAGCAAATTGGCCCCTTTTCGAGGAACTCAGTTATACTGAACAGATGCAAAAGATATGCCAACAATAGGAGAAGCAGTGTTCTATTTAACAATGATTTTTACGTTTGCAGCAGAAAAGGCAATCAACCCAAAAACCAGTGGAAAATTGCATCGGAAGCCTGTTCCATGGGGGTGGAAGTTGTTCAATGCAAAATAAGACATAAAGCCATGAGAGCAGCTTATACTAGGTACAGAAGACATCGCTGTGAATGCTACTTGATCTCCTTTAAAAGGCTCGAGCCAAATTCAGATGGCAAATAAAGCATGCGAGACGAGAATCATGGGCACTTTTTATATCAACAATTACCTGGAAAACACCTATGAGCAAGATCTGGACAGTTATTAAGAAAATAGCAGGAAAGTACAATCCTAGTCCCCTTCCAGTTTTAAAAGTAAACGGTGACTTTATAACGACTCAAAGGCTGTAAGCAATGTTTTTGCAGAACATTTTGCAATGATATCAAGTAGGGATGAAAATTCTCCATTCTACAGTGAGAGAGTGTTAGCAGAGTCTGAAACAATTGATTTTACCTCTTTTAAATCTGAATCATATAATATGCCTTTTACCATGGACGGAATTTTTATTTGCTCTTGGTAACAGTAAAAACACTGCACCTGGACCTGATGAAATTTTATATGAAATTATCAAGAATACTTCAAAGGAAACTAAATTTTTTATTTTAAGTATTATTAATAGAATTTTTAAGAGAGTGGTTACCCTAGTTTGTTTGGGAAATAGCAATAGTTTTACCCTTTGTTAAAGCCAGGGAAAGATTCATCTGTCCCTACAAGCTATAGACCATAGCTTTAACTTCCTGTTTTGTAAACTTATGGAAAAAATGGTAAATTTTTAGGTTGGTATGGTTTTTAGAATCAAAGAAGATTATATCATCATCTCAGTGTGGCTTTCGCCGTATGCATTCTTGCACAGATGTATTGATACGTTTGGAGAATGCAATTTGTCAGGCATTTGCTTCCAAGCAGCATTATGTGGCGGTTTTCTTTGACCTAGAAAAGGCGTATGATACTACCTGGAGGCATGGAATTATGAAAGTCTTGCATGAAATTGGTCTGCGTGGAGAACTACCACTTTTTATTAGTGTTTTTAAAAAACCGTTATTTTAAAGTCAGAGTAGGTAGTACTCTGTCTAATTTGAAAGAACAAGAGGAAGGAGTACCACAGGGAAGTGTGTTAAGTGTCACTCTGTTTGCCTTAGCCATAAATGGGATAGCCTCAAAAATTCCAAAAGATGTAATGTCAACAATGTTCGTTGATGATTTATCTATTTCGTGTGCTGCATCTAAAAAGTCTGTTGCAGAGCGAAAAACTCCAGTTGGTAATAAATAAAAGTTAACAGTTGGGCAGCTGAGCATGGTTTTAAATTTTCCTCTGCCAAAACAGTTTGTTATGCATTTTTGCCGTATCAGAGGGGTTCATCCAGACCCAGATCTGTTTTTAAATGGACAGAGACTCGCAGTGTACAGGAAACAAAGTTTTAGGCCTCATCTTTGACAGCAGGTTGACATGGGAAGCTCATCTCAGGAGCCTCAAAGTCAAATGCATGAAGGCCTTAGATGTTTTAAAAGTCTTAGGTCATACAAATTGGGGGGCTGATAGAAAGCACTGTTACATGTTATAAAGCAATAGTTGCTTCAAAATTGGCATATGGGTCAGAAATCTACTCATCAGCTACGACAAGGAGATTAGATACTTTGAATGCAGTTCATCATGGGGGAATTAGAATCGCAACAGGAGCCTTTAGATCCTCTCCAATATCTAGTTTATTAGTGGATGCAGGTGAACTGCCCTTAGATCTGATAAGAAAATTTACCCTGTTGAAATATTGGTACCGCATACAGAGAACTCCTGAGTCCTTAGCTTACAATACTGTTTTAAAGGCAATTTTTGTATTTATGAAAAATATGCTTCATATCCAAAGCCTTTTGGATACAGGGTAAAATATGCATTAGAGGAGCTCAATGTAATAAAAGGAAAAGTAATTCCAGCAAAATTTTCAAGATTCCCTCCATGGAAGTTGCCCTCTGTGAAATATTGTAAATGGTTTTCTGGTTGCAAGGCAGACTGTTCAGGTGATATTGCTTAAGCAGAAATTCCTTTGCCATGCTGAAAAACATGATAACTCAAGGCAATTCTTTACCGATGGCTCCAAATCCAGTGCAGGCGTTGGGTTTGGATGGTATACCCTGACAGTAGTGTTAGTGGTGCATTACAAGTTGTGCTTCTATTTTTACTGCTGAACTTTTTAGCATTTTAACAGCCCTAAAGAAAATTGTAATTTGTTCATGAAACTTACCTGCAGATATATATATAGCTGTATTCTCTGAAGTCCGACAGAATTTCTAAAACTTACGACACACGTAGTGGGAGTTAGGGTGGTTAGTACCCATTCCCGCCGCTGGGAGGCGGGTATCAGGAACCATTCCCATTTTCTATCAGATTTCTTCTGTCGCCGGTGTCGTAAACACCTGTTTACACACCTCCGCCTCAGGATTTTGGAAAACTTTTCATATTGCTTGAGTATCCTCTTGACTTTTTGGTTTTTGATTGGATCGATAGCTTGGCATACGTGATGGACTGTTTTTGATTTTGGCTTAGATTTTTCCCTTAAAAATGTCTGGATGTAGTTCTGCTAGCGCCAGGGTGTGCTCGAAGGTGGAATGCAAGGTTAGGCTTCCAAAAGCCTTGGTTGATCCTCACACATTGTGTAAAGGGTGTAGGGGGCAAGAGTGTAGATTTGATTTACGCTGTAATGAGTGTGAAAGCTTAGATGATTTGCAATGGAAGACGTATGAATCCTACGTTAAGAAGTTAGAACGTGATAGGATTAGGAGGTCTTCCTCCAGGAGTAAGTCGGGTAGCAGACAGGGTATTAATGTATCCCCTTCTAACCCTCCTTTAGAATTTGTGTCTCCTAACCCTGTAGTGTTGCCTTCGGGTGGGCCCTCAAGTGGTGTCTGCGGAGGGTAATGCCCTTTCGCTTATTCTAGATTCATTGAAGACGCTGGAATCTAAAGTGCTTGCCCTTGAAAACAGGCAAAATAAGTGCAGTGATAGTGCCCCTAGTGAAGTGGAGGGGGCGTCAGATCGGCCCTATAGCGCCTCTAGGCTGGGACCTCTGCCGGACTCCCAGGACTCAGGGAGAGGGCATGTCGAAGGCCGAAGGAGGGTTACGGGGAACCCCCACCGATCTGGCGTCCCTTCAGCAGTTCCTGTGGACGCTTCCCAGGCTGCTAAGGAGCGTGCTCGAGCACGTATCCTTAAGGATTGTTTTCTCGTCTTCCGACGCGTCCCCCCCCGCCCCCCGCAAGGGTGGGAATCTCGATCGATTCGCGACCTCTGAAGAGGACCCTCGTTCAAACAGCTTGGAACGCTTCAACGTCATGCTATGTCTGAGTGGCATTCTTCTCCGGAAAGCGTAGCCTTTCCTCCCCAGAAGAAGATAGGACGTCATCCGACGATGACGCCCTCGAGCGCCCCAGTCGCTCTAGAGCCCAAGGCTGTTTCCTGGGAGAAGGAATAAGGCGTCCCCTCTCTGCCCCTCTCCTTCTCGCAAGCGCAGCTCGTCTCCGCGTAAGGAGACATCTCAGACGGAGATCATCATTGCGATGCAGCGGCAACTGGACGCTTTACTGACACAGAAGGAGACGGTCCCGCGTCGAAGGAAAGACGATAGACTGCCTATCAAGAGATCTAAGCAGCCTTCTCCAATGGCTCCTTTTTCGTCCTCGTCTTCTGATATTTCGCCCTCTAGACGTCGTTTGGCTCCCAGGGTTCATCTAGAGGTGACGTTATACGCCAAGTTAGAGAGAGTGCTCTGCATGCTCCTCTCCCTTCCCGTAGAGAGGACGCTCGGCGTTCCGACTTCGACGCTTCTGCTGACGACGATTTGCGTTCTGCACGTCTTCGACATGACAGTGTTGACGCTCAACGTATGTTAGTCGGGCAGTGGATCAAGTTTTCTTCTTCGGCTGGACGTTCGGAAGGACGCTTCGCGGGACGGTAGAAGAGTCTCTTTGATGGACGCTCCGTTGGACGCTTCGCTGGACGCTAGGTTGGACGCTGAGTTGGTCGCTCGAGAGAACGCTACTTTGGACGCTCAGATGGACGCTCGTAGACGTTCTAGTAAGACCTCGGTGGACGCGAATGTGGAAGTTCGCTGTCACTCGGATGTGGTTCCCGAGACTTTGGCACGTTCGCCTCTAAATGTGACTCCTGATCCTGTTACTGTTAAGGATCCGTTACCCTCGTCTTCTTTTCATCGTTCAGATAGGAGACTTGGAGCTAAAGGACTTCTGCCTCTTCCTTCGGACTTGTACTCGGGTAGGGAAGAAGGAGAACTTAGCGGTTCGTCGGAGGATGTTGATGATGATCAACCTGCTACGTCTGCCTCGTCAGATTATCAAGTTTTGGCACGACTACTTCGTGATTCGTTTGGCGATACTTTTCAGCCAGCTGCTCCTCCTTCTCCTCCTTCTCAGTTTTCGTCGTCGAAGACAAGTAAGTCTCCAGGTTTTCGTGAAGATGAAGACGTCGTTATCTACGAAAAGAGCTTTCCGGAAGGTAAACGCCTGGATGGAGTCTAGAAAGCAAAAGGAAGAAACTACTTTCGCCCTGCCTCCGTCTAGACTTAGCGGTAAGGTAAAGGCAGGGATGTGGTATGAGACAGGCGAGGAATTAGGATTGAAGGTTCCTACGTCGGCTCAAGGTGATTTCGCCAGCGTGGTGGATGCCTCAAGGAGGGCCCTTTAGCATCGGCTAAGGTTTTCTTGGACGACTTCCGAACTGGAACCATCTTTTGAAGGGACTATTTAGGTCCTTAGAAGTGTTCAACTTTTTAGACTGGTGTCTTGGAGCCTTAGACAACCAATCTCGTAAGCCAGACTCGATCAGCTTGGGGGAGCTGTCCAGTGTATTGTCATGCATGGACAAGGCCGTCAGGGATGGCTCGAGGAGTTTAGCCTCTCATTTTTCAGCAGGGGTTCTTAAGAAAAAGGGTCGCTTTATTGCAAACTTCGCGGCTAAGTCTGTCTCTCCCGCACAGAGGACAGAACTTTTGTATGCTCCCTTCTCGAGTCATCTCTTCCCCAAGCTATGGTGAAGGATCTGGCAGTGAGTCTGCAGGAGAAAGCCACACAAGACCTGTTGGCTCAGTCTTCGAGACGTCCGGCTGGCCCTTCAACGTCGTCTGGAACACAACAGTTTAGAAAGCAGAAGCCCTTTCGTGGAGGGACTTCCGCTAGATCGTCTCCTCGAGGAAGAAGCCTTCCTAGAGGTAGAGCCCCTTCCAAGTCTAGGGGTAAGAAGTGAGAAATCGTGCCTTCAGTCACCGGTAGGCCAGCCAGGCTGCAGTTGTTTGTAGAAGCCTGGAGAGTAAGAGAGGCAGACACCTGGTCTCTCGACGTCATAGAGAAGGGTTACAAGATCCCTTTCATAAAGCCGCCCCCGTTGACTTCCACTCCCAGGGACTTGTCCCCATCGTATCCGCTAACAAAGCGAATGATTCTTTTCGACCTGCTCGAGCAGATGCTCGAGAAGAGAGCAGTGGAACAGGTTTTAGACCTGGCAACGCCAGGATTTACAAGATTGTTTCTTGTACCGAAACAATCGGGAGGGTGCGGCCCGTCTTGGATGTAAGTCGTTCTAAAACCTCTTTATAGAGAAGCAGAGGTTCAAGATGGAGACACCTCAGTCAGTTCTGGGGGCCTTAAGACCTGGAGATTGGATGGTATCACTCGACCTCCAGGACGCCTACTTTCACGTCCCGATACATCCCCAATCGATGAAGTACCTTCGGTTCGTATTGAAAGGGAAGGTCTTTCAATTCAGGGCTCTCTGTTTCGGACTGAGTACGGCCCCTATCTTCACCATCTTAATGAAGAACGTGGCGAGGTGGCTCATCTTTTCCAACATCAGAATCTCGCTCTATCTAGACGACTGGCTCAATACGAGCCTCCTCGCAGACCCGGTGCCTGAAGGATTTTGAAGACGACTCTGTCTTTAGCTGCGTCCCCTGGACTTCTGGTGAACTTCGAGAAGTCACATCTGACCCCAACACAGTCCATCGTGTATCTGGGGATTCAGATGGATTCAGTGCTTTTTCGGCTTTTCCGTCCCAGGAACGTCAGCAACAAGGCATAGAAAAAGTGTCAGCCTTCTAGGGAAGGATTCATGCTCGGTGAGGGAATGGATGAGTCTGCTGGGGACCATTTCCTCGTCTGGAGAAGTTTGTTTCCCTGGGGAGGCTACACCTCCGACCTCTTCAGTTCTTTCTGTCGGACAGCTGGACAGAAAAGGACAACTTCGACATGAAGTTAAACATCTCGGAAGAGGTGAAGAACCATCTAAGATGGTGGCTCGATCCGTGGAAGCTGTCAGAGGGCGTATCCCTCAAGCTTCAGAACCCCGACCTAGTGTTGTTCTCCGACGCGTCATCCACGGGGTGGGGAGCAACTCTAGGGGGGGAGGAAGTGTCAGGTACCTGGAGAGGGGAACAGGTAACCTGGCATATCAACTTCAAAGAGCTGGCAGCGGTTCAATTAGCGCTCAGTTCTTTCCAGTACAAAGTCTCCCCGTCGGGTGGTTCAGATCAACTCGGACAACACCACAGCCCTGGCATACTTGAAGAAACAAGGAGGAACACACTCTCCGCTTCCCTGTTTGTTTTCTCTAGCAAAAAGAGATCCTTGCTTTGGGCGAAGGAGAGAAGTCACAATATGACAAGATTCATTGCCGGAGTCGAGAACGTCCGGGCAGATCTCCTCAGTCGACAAGGACAGTTATTGCCGACGAGAGGGTGGACTCTCAATCAAGAAGTATGCAGGAACTGTGGGGTCTTTGGGGATGCCCCTTAGTGGACATCTTCGCAACAATTTTTTCAAGGACGGCGAGACTTCCTCTGTATTGCTCCCCGGTTCTCGATCCGGGAGCAGTAGCAGTTAGACGCCCTTCTATGGGATTGGACGGGCCTAGATCTCTACGCTTTTCCCCCTTCTTCAAGATCCTGGGGGAGGTGATGAGAAAATTTGCAGCATCGGAGGGGACGAGGTTTGACCTTAATCGCCCCCTTTTTGTTTTGGCCCGCAGCGATCTGGTCACAGAGGTGATGTTCTACCTAGTGGATTATCCGAGATCTCTTCCGTTAAGGAGAGATCTACTCAAACAGCCCCACTTCGAGAGGTACCACAAAAACCTCTCCGCTCTGAGTCTGACTGCGTTCAGACTATCCAAAAGTTGGCCAGAGCGAGAGGTTTTTCGAAATCAGTGGCTAAAGCTATCGCCACCGCGAGGAGACCATCATCAATCGCGGTTTACCAATCGAAGTGGGCAGCCTTTAGAAGTTGGTGTAAGAGAAAAGGAGTTTCCTCTACACTACCTCTGTGAGCCAGATCGCCGACTTCTTGCTTTATCTGAAACAAGATCTAAAGTTGGCAGTGTCAACTATTCTAAAGGCTACAGAAGCGTTCTATCTGTAGTCTTTCGCCATAGAGGTCTTGACCTCGCTAACAATAAGGATCTCCATGATCTATTGAGATCTTTTGAAACGACCAAGGTACCACTACCGAAGCTACCTTCGTGGAACCTGGATGGTCCTAAAATATTATTTGATGTCAAATCGTTTTGAACCTCTTTCATCTTCGTCTCTACGGATTTGACGAAGAAAACTGTATTCCTAACTGCTCTGGCGACGGCGAAGAGAGTTAGCGAAATACAGGCTATCAGCAAACACGTCGGTTTCAAAGGGCATAATGCAGTCTGCTCTTTGAATATGTCGTTTCTGGCCAAAAACGAAAACCCTTCCAATCCGTGGCCTAGAACATTCGAGATCAAGGGTTATGGCAGAGATCATTGGTCAAGAGCCAGAAAGAGTCCTGTGTCCTGTTTAGGGCTCTTAGAGAGTATATTCGTAGAACGAAGGATTGCCGAGGTTCTGCAGAGAACTTATGGTGTTCGGTCAAGAGACCAAACATGCCCATGTCCAAGAATGCACTGGCATTCTTTTTGAGAAACACCATTAAAGAGGCGCACGCTTCTTGCAAAGACAGTGACTTGAAGATACTTAAAGTTAACGCGCACGAAGTAAGGGCTATTTCGACCTCAATAGCCTTTCAGAAAAACATGGCTCTTAAAGACATTTTAAGTGCTACTTTTTGGAGGAGTAACTCAGTGTTCGCCTCTCACTACCTACGGGAGGTGAGAACGACCTATGAAAGCTGTTACTCTCTCGGACCATAACGTCGCCGCAGACACTATTTTGGGGGCAGGAGGTAGCACTCATCCTTTCCCATAGAAAAGGGTAGGTGAGTTTTTAATATTGGTATGTTTATGGTTGTAGGGTCGGCTGCCGAGTACAGTCGTCCCTTCCTTTAGCCTTTGGTATATGGGAGTTTGTTGTTAGGCTAACTTAGGGGTGGTGGTTTTTTGCCTACGTTGCCCTCGGAAGTATGGTCATGGTCTAGTCACATTGTGGTCCGTCCCCGTTGACAGATCATCTAGAGCGCACCAACTACATAGGTCCACTACCTTGTTGGTAACTCTAGTGAAGGCAGAAGCAGGCTTGGGTGACAGTAATCACGAAGTCAGCTATGCTAACAGGTAAGGAACCAAGATGTCAATCATATACATTTATATGTTTTCTAAAATCCTTTTTTCTGTCTCTCCCACCGCCAAAGGTGGGATTCAGCTATATATATATCTGACAGGTAAGTTTCATGAACAAAATGATATTGTTAAGATACAATAAAGTTTGTCATACTTACCTGGCAGATATATATAATTTTAGTACCCCCCACCCACCTCCCCTCAGGAGACAGTGGAGATAGAAATCTGATAGAAAATGGGAATGGTTCCTGATACCCGCCTCCCAGCGGCGGGAATGGGTACTAACCACCCTAACTCCCACTACGTGTGTCGTAAGTTTTAGAAATTCTGTCGGACTTCAGAGAATACAGCTATATATATATCTGCCAGGTAGTATGAACAAACTTTATTGTATCTTAACAATATCATCTTTAGAAGGAGATAATTTTACCATTTTTAGTGATTCCAAGAGTGCCTTGGAAGCTTTGGCATCTTTTAATCCAGTACACCCTGTGGTACTGGAAATAACAGAGTGGTTGTTTTTATTAAAACAAAAACAGAAGGTAGTTAACCTCTGCTGGTTCCTTCACATGTTGGTATTGTTGGAAATGAACGAGCTGATGAATTGGCTAAGTTTAGGTACATCAAAAAATCCAAAAAGTATAGCAATTCCCTGTTCAGACTACATTCCTGAAATTAAAAAGACTGTAGAATCAGTTTGGCAATTCTATTGGACAATAGAGAGTAATAATAAAATGAGAGAACTCACTGATGTAATCAACCCCTGGCTTTATATGTTAGAAGACCGTCGGAAAGAGACTGCATTATGTAGGTTACGGATCGGCCACACACGGATTACTCATGGGTTTTTAATGAACAATGACCCTGAACCATTTTGTGAGGATTGTCTTGTTCCCCTCACAGTAAAACATTTAATAGTAGAATGCCCCAGCTTAATATCAGCAAGGAACCGTCATTTTAACGTAGTTGGAAGAATGGATCTTAAACTAGATGCCATTATAGGCAGAGATTTTAATGAGGATAAGCTTTTTAGTTACCTTCGAGAAGCAGGTCTTCTTGAAAAAATTTAGGTTAGTTTGGTCAAGATGTTTGAGTTTGTGTATGTGTTAGTATGTGTCAGTGTATATCATTTGCTTTTAAGTCTTTTTAGATCAGGAAATTTTAATGTACATAAAATTTACATCCAATTGATATATCTATTACCATATATAATGTTTTAGTACTTTTAATATCTATTTATTTTGACAGAACTCTGTAGAATTTGGAAGTTTGCGGGGTGCCTATGTTGCTTGTATTTTTTGTTTACAATTAATTTGAAATAGATGTGTAGGTGAGATAGGTATTTTGTGTGTTTTTGGGTTCTCTGTAGTTCTCTGACAGTTTATATAAACATATTTATAGCATTTTAATTGACTTTTTCCTTTGCAATTCCTTTTAATGATACGGCGTCAATAACCTCGTCGTTGCGACGCCAGTAAGAATTAATAAATCAATCAATCAATCCTTTAATAAATACCTTATTTAAAGCTAGAAGGTGACAATATAGATATTTTTTCAAGTGCATAGGGAAATCGTTAAATGTTGTGGAAGACAGCCAAAAAATAACACCACGCAGAATGGAAACATGCTCCTGGTAGAAACCACCTCCCCAGAGGAAAGTATCAAGTTGATGGGATTGTCAGACCTTGCGGGAGTTACGGTTTGAGTGTACTCCCCACTCCAGCCTGAACTCCAGCCAGGGCTTGATTTATGCCCTCATTGATGGCTTTCTCTGAGGAGAGACTTTTAACAGAATTAAAAGATCAGGTGTAATTAGGTTGACAGGATGTCAAAGAAGGTTGATAATAACACAATACCTCAGCCTACCTTATATTAACTTTTGAAACCTTAAGACTTCCGGAATGTGTCTTTGCAGCCTGGTATAGGTTTAAGGTAAAGCAGTACATCCCGAGACCCAGAAGGTGTTTCCATTGCCAGCATTTTGGACACACCCTACAATCGTGTCGATCCAAATTGCAAGAAAATCCTGCAGTCTGTGTCAAACTGTGGAGAAGATGAGCATGGTATGTGCACCAGGGAACCGAAATGTGTTCACTGTGGTGAGGGACATGCCTCGTCATCTCAGCAGTGTGATATATATTTACTTGAAAAGAAATACAAGCAATTAGAGTGGTTGAAAGAATAACATTTAAGGAAGCACGAGAGAGCCACCAAAGCAAAGACTGTAAGACCGGTCTAAGTTTTGCTACTGTAGTAGCAAAATTAAAAAGCCAAAAGAAAGAGACAAATAAAAACACCCAAGTTAAGAGCACAAAAGGAAAATCAAATAAAGAATCATTAAAAAGACAGCTAACTGAATCATCTGAGTCAACTGATGATGAGAATATAAAGACAAGGTTCGCTAGAACCAACAAGAAAGACCCTAGTGTGGAATTGAAGAAAATTGAAGTGCCAGTTGAGATACACCCTCCACCATCTGCCTCTTTGGAGGCAAGGCCAGTGGTTGCTGGTCTGGTGCCAGCTTCTGTTGGTGCCAACTCCTCTTTGGAGGACAAACCAGCAGATGCTGGTCCCCCGGTGCCAGTCCTCGCTGGTACTTCTGCCTCATCAGAGGCAGAGCTGGCTACTGCCAGCAGTCCCCCCTTGTACAGGAACTTTCTGTAGTGGGGGGGCTTGCGTGTGCAATGAAGAATTGAGCAATGGTGGTGGGGTGATTTATTCATCCCGGTAGGTACTGCCATGCCACTAAGGTCAATTCAGAGCATCCTGACTAATCCTGGTACCTCTGTATCACCTCCTCCTATTTTCACAATTTCTCTCCTTCCTCTGTCCGGATGGATTTTGTTGATGACCTTAGCATGAATTTGGACTTGCTCTTACTGTTCTCTGGAGTTGAAGGAGGGTGGAGTGGGACGGCATGCCTCTACCACCCGTAGAACTGGAGTACCCAACGTGTTCGAGCGAGGGGAAACTTTTATGTCAAACCTGCATCAGTGCTGGGTCTGATCTCGATGGACTGATGACCCTCAAGGTACTGGATGTGGGGTGTATATCTAGGTTGTACCCCTAGGGTGCCCCAGTAAGGGAATTGCATCCTCTAAATGTGGCTCCATGGTGGGTATGGGGAAAACCAAAATAGACGAATTTGCTATATATCATTCTATGAGGAACTTGAAACCCCAAAATCCTGATGACCATTGCACGGAACCAGACATGGAAACGGACTATTCAGTCCAGTGTGGTTACACTGGCACCATATACTCCCCCATCAAGGGAGAAGAAATTTTGTAGGAAGAAAATCATTAGAAGAATCTGGAGGATGTGTCCTAATGAGTTTTGATAAATATCTAACCATTACATTTGAGGATAAAGTTATGAATATTTTTGAAGTACATAGGGATATTGTAAAATGCTGTGGGAGGGAACCTAAGATATTGCCACATGGTAGAAATAAGCTTTTAGTAGAGACTAGATCAGTAGAAGAAAGTGAGAAATTGAAATCTCTGAGTTTACTGCGGAGTTCAGAGTGAATGTAAACCACACGATACCTTCAATCATACCAAAGGAATTATATATGCTCCTCACCTTATGATTCATCCTGAAGAGGAACTGGAAGATGAACTTAAAGATCAGGGGTATTGAAGGTGGAAAGACTGAAAAGAAAGTAAACGGGGCATTGTGTCCTATGCCACAGTTGTTACTTTAACCTTTAATTCTTTTAAGTTACCAAATTTTATTAAAGCAGCTTGGCTTGGTACAGATATAAAGTGAACAGTACGTGCCGAGACCAAGGAGGTGTTTTTACTGTCAGGATACGGGCATATTATTGGATCCTGTAGATCCAAGTTGCAAGGAAACTGCAATTTGTATAAATTGTGGAGAAGTTGAGCATGGTGATTGCCATGCTGAACCAAAAATGCATTCATTGTGGGGAAGCACACCAGTCCTCCTCGAACTCGTGTGAGATGTTTTCCTTTTTGAGAAAGAAATACAATATACTAGAGTCCTTGAGAAAGTTACTTTTGCAGAAGCCAGAAGAATAGTACTGAACAAATATATAAGACCAGGAGTATCTTTTGCAAGTGTTGCTGCAAATAGACAACAATTGAGAAGGAGGAAAGTTCTTCAAATACTGCTCAAAATTCATTTAGAACAGGTGGAAAAACTCAAAATCCCATGTAACAGAAAGTAGCAACAAAAACAACTTGGGTACAGCTCAAAATAAATGTCTACAACTTCAATAGCAGTCAGCCGGTTTGGCTGGCTGGCACCGGTCCTCTTTGGAGGCAGCATCAGCTTTGGCTGGAGCACTGGCCTCTTCGAGGCAGCATCAGCTTTGGCTGGTGCACCAGGCCTCTTGGAGGCAGCATCAGCTTTGGTGGAGTGGTTTTGGCAGCTAGCGTCTGGAGCAGGCGGAGGCAGCTGGCTGGGGCATCAGCTTCTTTGGAGGCAGCTTCAGCCTTGGCTGATGCATCAACCTCTTTGGAGGCAGCATCAGCTTTGGCTGGTGCATCAATTTCTTTAGAAGCAGCATCAGTTTTGACTGGTGTGAGTAATTTGGAATTTTACGTCTGTCCTTGCTGATGTGCATGCCGCTTGTGGGGAGTCGCCCTCCTTAGCTGATGCAATGGCTTCTTGGAGCCTGGAACACCAGCTACGGAGGCAGCCAACCAAGAACCAAGAAGTTGCTTCCTGTATGCAGGTAGCAATGCCCAGTCCCAAAAAAGAAAGGAGGCTGAGGGTGGTCAGGCAGTCTCCCTCTAAGAAAAAAAAAAAAAACAAACCCAAAAAAAGTAGGATTCCCCAAATCCTGGCAACCCTACGAAGACAAATATCTTCAAAGAGGCCTATTATCAAGGCCTCTAAACTCAAGTAATTTCTTAAATTTTCTTCAGTGGAATTGTCAGGGCCTGAGAGCTAAATGGGAGGAGCTCAAAATGTTAATTTTTTGAGTTGTCTCCTGTGGTAGTGGGCTTTGCAGGAGACTATGCTCAGCAGTGATTATTCCTTGCCCTAAAGAATATGTTGCTTACCATTCACATCTAAATCAAAACAATAGAAAACCGGGGTGGAGCAATGTTATATGTTCGCCATGATACTCCACACAAGCATTTTCCTGTTAATTCTTCTTTGCAAGCTGTTGCAGTGCAAGTGTTTCTGGCACGTAAATATACAATTTGTTCTGTATAACTTCCACCAAATGTAGCTTTCCCTAGTACTGATTTTTGTATCTCATCAGACAGCTTCCTCTGCCTTTCATCATCCTAGGTGATATGAATGGAAGAAATCCTTTATGGGGGGATTTAATTACTAATGAGAGAGGAAACTGCCTGTCATCCATTATTGAAAGTGAAAATGTTGGTGTTCTAAACACTGGAGAAACCCACCATTTTCATGTACAGACCGGTACTTTAACAGCCATAGACTTGTCAATATGTAGTGCCGATGCCATTATGGACTTTAATTGGCGAGTGATCGATGATAGGTATAGTAGTGATCACTTTTCCAATTGTTTTAAGCACTGGATCAAGTCCTCCATGTTCAAGATTACCCCACCCCATTGGAGTGTAAAAAGAGCTGACTGGGCAAATTTTGAAGAGCATAGTTCAATCGAAGCTACAGCAGATGAATTTGGATGCATTGAGGATGCTATGGAATTGGTTAATTACTACTTTATTTGCAGCTGGACTTCAGTCAATTCCAAGAACATCAGGTCTATTTATGCGCCGACCAGTTCCATGGTGGTCAAAGAAATGCCATGAAACCCATAGAACTATGAGATCTTGGTTTACTAGGTATAAAAGACGGAAATGTAACTATTATCTGGTAGAATTTCGTAAGGCTAGGGCAAAGTTTAGGTTTGAAATTAAAAATGCACGAAGAAAATCTTGGATAAACTTCATTTCTTCATAAATTGCAAACTCCCATCACATTAGTGGTAAGAAGATAAGGAAAATAGCAGGAAAGTTTGTACCTAGCCAACCACCTGTGTTATAAATGGCATAATGTAGGAGATCCAAAAGTAGTGTCAAATGAGTTTGCCCTACATTTTGCTAAAATATCTAAAAAAGATAATGAGAAACCGTATGCAAACAGCAGAAAGCAAATGGAACCAGCATTATCTTGATTTCACAACAAATAAAGAGGAGTCATATAATATTCCATTTACTATGAGAGAATTTGAATGGCTCTCTCAAAGTGTAAAGAATCTGCTCCTGGTCCTGATGAAATTTCATATTCTATGATCAAGCATGCTGCTCAGAATACTAAAAGATTTATCCTCAGTATAATAAACAGAATTTATAAAGAACATTACTACCCTTTATGTTGGAACTAGCAAGAGTCCTTCCTTTTGTCAAGCCTGGAAAGGATAGTTCTTTCGTAGGAAATTATCGTCCAATTGCCCTAACATCTTGTTTGTGTAAACTAATGGAGAAAATGGTGAATGCAAAATGGAAAGCTCGTTTAGTGTGGTATTTAGAGCGAGGAAACTTTTTTCTCTCGGCCCATGTGGTTTCCAGTATGCGATCCACTGTTGATATCTTGGTTAGAATGGAGTCTGCAATATGTGAAGCTTTGCCTCTGAAGCACCACTTTATCACGGTTTTCTTCGACTTGGAAAAAGCGTATGTACTACGTGGCGGTATGGAATTCTGAAAGTAGTCCATGAATATGGTGTAAGAGGAGAATTAGCTATTTTTATCAAGCTATTCTTAAAAAATCGTTATTTTCAAGTACAAGTAGGAGCAGTTCTGTCTGAAGTCTGTAAACAAGAAGAAGGTCCTCAGGGCAGGTGTGTTAAGTGTAACACTTTTTGCTCTAGCAATTAATGACATAGTAAAGCAAATACCTGCTGATGTTATGCACACACTCTTGTGGATGACTTTTCTTTATCTTTTGCAGCTGCACGTATGTCAGTAGCAGAACGTCATCTACAAATAGTATAAATAAGGTAGTGAAATGGGCTGAAGTGCATGGTTTCAGATTTTCTTCATCAAGACTGTAGCCATGCATTTCTGTAGAATTAGAGGGATACATGCAGATCAGATTTATATGTAAATGGCCAGAGAATATCTTGTGTTAACAAAACAAGGTTTTTAGGAATGATTTTTGATACTCGGTTGACCTGGCTTCCCCATATCCTAAATCTCAGGGCTAAGTGCAAGAAAATCCTTGGATATCTTGAAAGTTTTGTCAAGTACATCTTGGGGAGCAGATAGACTCCAGTTATTGAGATTGTATAAAGCCTTGGTTTATCAAAATTAAACATATGGATGTGAAGTTTACACCTCGGCTACCCCAAGTCGCCTCAAGATTTTAGACTCCATTCACCATACTGGAATTAGGATTGCTACTGGAGCTTTTAGGACTTCCCTATAGAGAGTATGTTAGTAGATGCTGGGGTGGAAATGCCCTAGCCTTACATTACCAGACTCTTCTGGCTCGAAGCTGGTTCAGATTCCAAAGACTTCAGGATCCCTAGTATGCCAGTCGCTAAGAAATGGAAGATTTGATAGCTTTTATGAAAGTCATCCAAAGATGCCACGTCCATATGCCTTCAGACTGAAATCAACCTTCCAGACTGAAATCACCCTCCAAGGCCTGAACATGTGTGTACTACCGGTCAGGCATCTGTAACTCCCCCTTGGAAATTCCCAGCAGTAGAGTTTTGTAACTACTTCATCAACCAAAAAAGAATGTCTCTGATAAAATATTACGTTATACCTTTTTAGATCATATGTCACAACTGACAATTTTATCCCAGTTTTTATGATGGATCCAAAACCGAGTGCAGGCGCTGGTTTTGGCATAGTTTTTCCGTCCTTGAGCGTAGTGGAAGGCTTTCAAGTAATGCATCTGCATTTACTGCAGAATTATATGGAATTTTAAATACTGTCAAAGAAGTTTTAAAAAGTAATGATAAGAATTTTATTGTGTACTGTGACTCTAGAAGCGCTCTAGAGTCACTGAAAGATTTTATTCCAAACATCCAGTAGTTTTAAGTATTCTGGAATGGTTATTTTTAGCTAAGCGGAGGGGTTTAATATTGAATTTGTTGGGTTCCAGCACACGTTGGAATATCTGGAAATGAACGCGGCTGATGCAATTGCCAAGGAGGCTGTTTCTCGTATGAGCCAGATCATTAAGCTGCCGTGCAGAGATTTATATACTCCAATTAGAGAGAAGCATAAAGTACTTTGGCAAAATATTTGGTCAAATATAACTACAAATGTAAAAATGAGAACAATTGCACTGCAATCAATCCTTGGCATACGATTTTATGCCCAGAAGGTTTGAAAACAGCTCTGTGCCGCCTGCGTATTGGACATACTAGGCTGACACATTCCTACTTGATGAGTCGTGATCACGAACCATACTGTGAGGATTGCCTAGTTCCACTGACTGTTATGCACTTGCTGGTTGAGTTGCCCCAGTTTGGTGGAACAGCGCAATCAATATCTATACTATGGGAAGGAGAATAATGTTTTTAAGTTATCAAAAATTTTAGGAGCAAATGGGATTTTTATTTTAACATGACTGGCTTGTTTGGATTTCTTTTTAACTCTGGTATTTTAGATAAACTGTTAATGCTTGTGTGCGCCTTGCTTTTATTCTTATTGAAATTGTGTGGTATGTATGCGAGTGTGCATGTACATATGTTTATGGTATGTATGTATGTGTGTGTGTATATGTATGTATGTATGTATGTAATAATTTTTTATATAATTTATTTTATATTTATTTTATAATTGCCAGTATCTTTTATCATATTTTAAAATAATTCTGTTAAATTATTATTATTAAAATTTATAGGGTCTTTTTATATATAGTTCGGCTCAATGACCTAGTTGTCACGATGCTAGATTAATATAGTATCAATCAATCAATCAATACTGCCAGCAGTACAAAGGCACTTGAGGTGGCTCTTTAGGAGAACACCTCTCTCTCTCCATCTCGATAGAGATGGAGAGCGAAGAAACTAAAAAACCCTTCAGTATCAAAAACACTGAAGGAAAAGATGTTGGCTCTACGAAGGCGATAACTACCTCCCAAGAAGCCAACAAAACCTTCCAACAAAATGCTCCCCCTAGTAGAAAAAAGAACTCTCCCAGTCTTGTAAAAAAGGAACACAATGTTGGTCCTAAACGTGAATAATTCACTTCCATTATTCAGTGGAACTGTCAGGGACGCGAGCGAAGTATGAGGAAGTGAAGCTTTTAATCTATGAGCACTCTCCTGTAGGGATATGTTTGCAGGAGACCATGCTAGGTGAATATACCCCTTGTCCTAGGGAATATGTTCACTAATAGAACTAAATTTGATTTAGAGGTGGGAAATCATGGTGGATCCCTCATCTACATCCGTCGAGATGCTCCACACTACAAAGTAAAAACTAAATACTCCACTTCAAGCTGTGGCTGTACGAATTAATTTAAGGAGGCAATATACTATAGTTCCCTTTACATTCCACCCAATAGCCATGTCTCCCAAGAGAACTTAAGACTACTTGATACAGCAACTACCAGAGCCATTCCTTCTACTTGGTGACTTCAACAGTAGACATCCATTGTGGGGAGATGTAACATCAAACCAAAAAGGGAATATGATAGCATCATTAATAGAAAATGAAGATATAGGTCTTCTTAATACTGGAGAACCTACTCATTACCACATTCAGACAGGCACCGTCTCCTGCATCGACCTTTCAATATGTAGCTCCAACTGCAGTGTTTTAGTTGGAGAACAAGTGATGACTGGCATACCAGTGACCATTCTCCAATTGTGATCGACACCAATGATGGTCCACCTATCCCGAGATCGCCACGATGGTGCTTAGAGAAAGCCAATTGGAGAAAATTCAAAGACTTGAGTGAGTTGGAGGGGGATGCAAAAGATCTCCCAAGTGTAGATGATGCCATTGATCTACTCAATGGAACATTGCATACTGCAGGTACACTCAATTCCTCGAACTAAGGGACTATTCAGGAGACGGCCAGTACCGTGGTGGTCAGAAGACCTAAGGCTGTTACACCAGCTACAAGGTCATCATTGACCAGGTGCCGTAGGACATCGCACCTTGGCAATGTCATAATTTACAAACAGTGTAGGGCACGATTTCGAAAAGCTATGAAAGCTGCCAGAAGACAAGCATGGGCCGAATATGTATCCTCTATTAACAGAAGAACACCAGTCTGTAGCATTTGGAAGGAAAATAAGAAAAATTCAGGGTAATTTACACCCAATCCTCCTCCAGTACTTAAAGTGAATAATACTCATGTCACTGATGCCACAGAAGTTAGTAATACATTTTCAGACACTTCGCTCGAGTCTCTGAGAAATCAGATAGTTCCCCAGGACATAATTTCAGAATGATGGAAGAACAACAGGTACTTGACTTTTCAGCAAAGAAAGCTGAATCATATAATATGCCTTTTTCTGAAAGGGAGTTTGACTCTGCTTTATCTAGGAACAAGAACACTGCCACCTGGTCCAGATGAGATTCTTATGAAATGTTTAACGCATTTCGAAGAACACAAAACTTTTTATAATAAGTATTATCAATAGAATATGGATGAAAGCAGCTACCCTACCATATGGGAATCAGCCACCATGTTACCGTTTCCTTAAGCCTTGGAAGATCCCCTGTGTGCAGCAAGTTACCGCCCCATTGCTTTAACTTGCTGTTTGTGTAAATTGATGGAAAAATGGTAAATGTAAGACTGATGTGGTATCTAGAGCACAACAATATTCTAACACCTTCTCATGTGTGGTTTTCGAAAAATGCACTCTACCCTGGACATCTTACTGCAACTTGAAAACCTCTGTCTGAAGACCTTTGCCTCCAAGCAACATCATGTGACAGTGTTTTTTTGATATAGAAAAGGCATATGACACTGCTTGGAGACATGGGATTCTGAAGACTATACATAATAGTGGTCTACGAGGTAAATTACCTTTATTTGTGAAATCCTTTTTACATCGTAGGTATTTTAAAGTTAAAGTTGGCAGTACTTTATCAGAGAAAAGGTGCCAAGAAGAAGGTGTTCCGCAGGGCAGTGTTCTCAGTGTAACACTTTTTGCTCTAGCCATAAACAGTGTTGCAGCTGTCATTCCAAGAGAGGTTTTAAAGACACTGTTTGTGGATGATTTGTCGATATCCTTTGCTGCCGGATGACTGTAGCAGAAAGAAGCTACAATTAACAATAAATAAATAGTAAGTTGGGCTGAGAAACAGGGTTTTAAAATCTCTGTAAGCAAGACTACTGCTGTCCACTTCTGTCGGATCAGGGGAGTGCATCCTGATCCAGACCTCTATTTGTATGGCCGTAGAATCCCATGTGTAGAACAAGCCACACTTCTTAGGCCTAGTTTTTGACAGTAGATTGACTTGGTCCCCCCATATCAAACATATACAAAAGCAAAGAGCCTAGAAGCTCTACACATCTTGAAGGTGCTTTCTCACACCAGTTGGGGAGCTGATAGAAATCTTTTACTAAGGCTTCATAAATCTTTAATCTTGTCAAAGCTGTCATATGGTTGTGAAATATATTATTCAGCTTCTTCATCTAACTTAAAACTTTTAGATTCAGTACATCATTCAGCTATTCGTAATAGCCACAGGAAGCTTTCCTGTTCGTCACCAATATCTAGTTTGCTAGTTGATGCAGGAGAGATGCCTCTTGAACTCTATCGCCAGTCATCATTACTTCGGTACTGGTTTAGAGCGCAAAGACTCCCCAAATCTCAGGCATTTGCTGTGGCAAATAGAAATATTTTTAATGGTTTTTTATGAAAGTCATCCAAGGT
>NC_061104.1:35556820-35634653 GCF_015104395.2 Macrobrachium nipponense
GTGTGGGACCAGGACTAATCGCTTCATGCCCTAGGGGTTGTTTCTCTTTTTCTCATTCGGAATACGGAGACAAGGCTTGAAAGGCGAATAGGAAATAGATGAATATAAAAACATTGGGGAAATTTCTGACGACAGACAATTGTTAGGATGTCTAGTAGTCCTTTTTGCAATAACCTTTACTGCTTAGGCCAAAAATAACAAAAGAATTCACCACTTGTAGACAGGAAACGCATAATCTGCTAGAATAATTTTCACAGGTGATGGCTCTGGGAGAACAATTATTATGTCTCCTTTTATTCATTTAACCTGGTCCCATATAAATGATTTACCTTTTTATATGGCACAAAAAGATATTCTAATTTTTCCTAGTGTTGATTTATCATTTGGCAGCAGCTTCTCTCTCTCTCTCTCTCTCTCTCTCTCTCTCTCTCTCTCTCTCTCTCTCTCATCTCTCTCTCTCTCTCACACAAACACTCCTCCCGGTAAGTACGGTATTTTCTCTCTCTCTCTCTCTCTCTCTCTCTCTCTCTCTCTCTCTCTCTCTCACAAACACTTTCCCGCTAAGTAACGTATTTCTCTCTCTCTCTCTCTCTCTCTCTCTCTCTCTCTCTCTCTCTCTCTCTCTCTCTCTCTCACATAAACACTTTCCCGGTAAGAAACACGGTATTCTCATTATCATGGAAGTGTCGGAGATAATTATTTTTTCTAAATAGCAGTCTTAGAATAATGGTGTAACAAATAATGTAAATATCTGAGAAGAATTCCTACATACATCTAAAAAAAAAATGTAATCTTGAATAGATAAAATTCCTATTTATTTCCAAGAATGTATAATAAGTTATTAGAAGTTATTCTATATCGTTGAAATATAAAGCATGATTGACATAAAGTACTAAATATATTCGTAAATCTCCCATAGTCAAGAGTTTTATAAGTCTAAGTGTGTCTGAATGGTAAAATCGAGACAAGACAAATTCCATGCTAGTCTTATATAAGAGCTCCCAAAGCGTTCATAAATCATAATTTCTGAAACTACGTATGGTATTTCTTGTCGACTGGTTACTTGTTTATTGCTATGAATATTAGTCAGAAATGGGGTTAATATATAATCAGTGATGTCCTCATTTACAACCATTATTGTAATTGCGCCTATTGGAGTTATTGTTGTACAATTAGAGGGTATGTATCTTGGTAAATCTCTCTCTCTCTCTCTCTCTCTCTCTCTCTCTCTCTCTCTCTCTCTCTCTCTCTCTCTCAAAAATAATAGATCTCAATTTTGTAAGCGGAAACATAAAAATGATCAATATTTTCATGATTTGTTTTCTGGCGGATATGCAAATAACTATTAACACTAATATTCAACTGTGCTGTAGATGTGTTTCGGGGATTCAAAATGAATAAAAAGAAAAAAAAATGTTTGTCGTCCGCAATTAGTGAAGTACTCATACCTCTGGCAACAGTAAACCCCGATATATAGTACATATGATATGTTTATTTATTTGTGATGTTACATAATTACATATTATATATATTACGGATGACTACTATCAAAATGTTATCATAAAACTAAAACAGGTTAATTTGTAGGAAAACAACAAAGAAACGAGCTGTTACAATGATTGTTTACGTTTTCGTGCGTCTGGTAGCATACTACAGATGACTCCCGTCTGAAAACCTCCGGGTTCTGGGGACCTGTGAGATCTCATCCCAGGCGTATTCAAAGGGTTAACTTAACCAAGATACCCAAGTAAGCTCAACGTGGTGCTCTTATTGCCTAACAGACCAAGTCAAATAGAGTTAATACCAGATTATTTGGAGATATTAACTCAATGTTGATGATCATGGAGGATCAAGAAAAAGTGACGAATCAGTGAATTAACTCGTTCAAATGATACCTTCCTGTCTACCTATGTAGGTCTACACATTATAGATAGCCAAGTCATATTTATTGCGTAAAAGGCATCACGAGCAGCCACTGCAAGGTTGTAGTGGATGTTATCATGAGAAGATAGAAAGAGATAGGCATCTACAACTGACATACTTACAGTAGCAACAAAAAAAAAAAAAAAAAGGTGGGTAGCAAGAAAGAGATAGGCATCTACAACCGACATACTTAACCCTTTGATTACGCCTGGGATGAGATCTCACAGGTCCCCAGAACCTGGAGGTTTTCTGATGGGAGTCACCTGTAGTATGCTACCAAACGCACGAAAACGTAAACAATCATTGTAACAGCTTGTTTCTTTGTTGTTTTCCTACAAATTAACCTGTTTTAGTTTTATGATAACATTTTGATAGTAGTCATCCGTAATATATATAATATGTAATTATGTAACATCACAAATAGATAAACATATCATATGTACTATATATCGGGGTTTACTGTTGCCAGAGGTATGAGTACACTAATTGCGGACGACACACATTTTTTTTTCTTTTTATTCATTTTGAATCCCCGAAACACATCTACAGCACAGTTGAATATTAGTGTTAATAGTTATTTGCATAATCGCCAGAAAACTAATCATGAAAATATTGATCATTTTTATGTTTCCGCTTACAAAATTGAGATTTATTATTTTTGAGAGAGAGAGAGAGAGAGAGAGATTTACCAAGATACATACCCTCTAATTGTACAACAATAACTCCAATAGGCGCAATTACAATAATGGTTGTAATTATATATTAACCCCATTTCTGAATTATATTCATAGCAATAAACAAGTAACCAGTCGACAAGAAATACCATACGTAGTTTTAGAAATTATGATTTATGAACGCTTTGGGAGCTCTTGTATAAGACTAGCATGGAATTTGTCTTGTCTCGATTTTACCATTCAGACATACACTTAGACTTATAAAACTCTTGACTATGGGAGATTTACGAATATATTTAGTACTTTATGTTAATCATGCTTTATATTTCAACGATATAGAATAACTTCTAATAACTTATTACAGGTATTCTCCTACTTACGATGGGGTTAGGTTCCGAAAAACCCATCGTAAGTTGAGAAAATCGTATCTCGGATATAGCCTAGCCTACACTAGTTAATCACTACCATATAGGCTAGGCTATATACACATATATGGAAGATTAGCCTACACTACACAGTATACCTATACATATAAGGTATAGTAATTATTAATATCAGCTAGTTCGGGTGTTTCAATGCAGATTGACTTATGATAATTAAGTATAAAAAGAAACTTAATAATAAGAACAAGGATCAGACTGTAGCGTAAAGGGTACTCACCAAGATTCGGTCCGTTGTCGCATAACGTGATCGGTTGGCAGGCTGTTCATGGCTACTATAACTAAAGATCGGAAGAGGAGAATGATGATAAAGCAGCTGGATCATCAATTCGCTCTTCCTCAGATAAAATTTCTTCTTCTGTAAGTTCAGGTGTCTCGAGGAAACAACTGTTCCGAGACGTACAGGATCGAGTCTCAAGTGAGGGGGTAGGGCTGGGGGAAGCGGAATGCACTGGAGTCGTTCTCTTGAAGAAAAAATCCATTGTAGGTTGCACAGTGCGTTTTTTTCGTTCTTCATAAATTAATCGGTAACATGCAACACTGTCTTGATGAGCCCTCTGAACTTTGGCAAACCGTTCCTCGTCCCCATCCATTTCACTTAAAAGTTTCAGTCCTTGATCAAATAAAGCAAACGCCTCTGCCAGTTTTTTAGTCGTAAACGTTGCGCTCGGCTCTTTTATTTCTTCTTCCTCTTCTGCTTTTTTTTTCTCTTCTGCAAGTGCAATTAAATCCTCTGCCGTTAGCTCTACATCTGCACATCTATAAGTTCTTGGATATCTTCCTCGTCAATTTCTAAATCTAAACTTTTCCAAGTATCAAGATCTTTTTATTGATTTCCACTTCTTCTTCATTCTGATCGAAACCTTTAAAACGAGTTCACATACACTTTCAGCAGATTTTTCCAGACCCCATTCATACACTCTTTATTTACCTCCTTCCACGCCCTTCCAATGTTCATAATGGAGTTAAGAACACCTAATTCTTTCTTTCCAGAAAGTTCTGAGATCTTTCTCCTCGTTATCCGTAGCCTGAACAGCCTGCGCAAACGTGTTCCGAAGATAATACGCCTTGAACGTAGCCACAGCACCCTGATCCATGGGTTGTATGAGAGAAGTTGTGTTTGGTGGCAGAAACACAACTTTTACATTCTCGTTAATATCTCCGATGTGCTGAGGGTGGCCAGGAGCATTGTCGAGAATCAGAAGAATTTTGAAGGGGATGTTATTTTTTCTACAATAATCTTTCACTTCCGGAATGAAGCAATGAACGAACCAGTCCTCGAACAATATTGCAGTCATCCAAGCTTTTTTATTATGACGGTAATGCACAGGAAGTGTCTGCTTGTCGATGTTTTTTAAAGCCCTTGGAAAATTTTTTTTTCTTTTTTTTTTTGAGGTGATAAATCATAAAGGGCTTAAGTTTATACCCAGCCACATTTCCCCCAAGCAGAAGAGTCAATCGATCCTTGTATGCCTTAAACCCGGGCATCACCGTTGCTTCTTTGTGGATGTAGGACCGTTGTGGCATACGTTTCCAATAAAGTCCGGTTTCGTCAACATTAAAGATTTGCTCTGGCAAGTAGCCTTCATTAACGACGATCTCGTTTAAAACATCCTTAAATTTAGCGGCCCCGTCGGCATCAGCGCTTGCTGCTTCACCGCTAATTTTCACACTGTGAAAATTATGGCGGTTCTTGAAACGACGAAACCATCCAGCACTTGCTGCAAAACTTTTGTTGTGGTTATCATCATAATTCTTCTTCAGCTCTTCAAAAAGCATGCGCGCCTTTGTCTGAATGGTTAAGAGGGTGAGCGGCATACGCTTTTGTATTTGATCCTCCATCCACGTGACCAGTAACTGCTCCATTTCTTCCAAAGGCCCTATCCTCTTCTTTGATATAACCGTTGAATGAACTGAAGCAGATGCCTTTACAGCATCCATTACGCGTTTCTTGTCCTTGGGAGGATGGTGAGATACCGTCGATTGCGATAAACGTTCGTCACGTGCGATAACCATGACTGCCTTTCCCGCTTCACGCTGGTTTCCGTTATTTTCATTTTCTGCTCCAAAGTGATGGATTGCCTCTTCTTTTTTGCACTACCAGCAGGACACCTATTTGGTTGTTTGGCAGACATAGTTTTTTTTGTTTTAATTTTCGGTACTTAAAAAAACTCTCAAATCACAAACGAACACCGACCTAATGTTTCTTGGTTCAAAACGAGCGCAAGTGAGGTCGAACTCATTGCCGCTGTACCTACGCCAGCCTCTCGCTCTCGGGCCAACATATCGTACAGCGTAGTACGCTGCTGCCAGCGCTCGCTGTGCGCGAAATTTAAAAAATACGCATTTTCAACTTTTTTTTTTTTTTTTAGTATTAATTGCTAACCCCATCGTAAACATCGGATTATCGTAAAACGAATTATCGTAACTCGAGCACTACCTGTATACATTCTTGGAAATAAATAGGAATTTTATCTATTCAAGATTACATTTTTTTTTAGATGTATGTAGGAATTCTTCTCAGATATTTACATTATTTGTTACACCATTATTCTAAGACTGCTATTTAGAAAAAATAACTATCTCCGACACTTCCATGATAATGAGAATACCGTGTTTCTTACCGGGAAAGTGTTAATGTGTGAGAGAGAGAGAGAGAGAGATACTGAGAATACCGTGTTACTTACCGGGAAAGTGTTTATGAGAGAGAGAGAGAGAAGCTGCTGCCAAATAATAAATCAACACTAAGAAAAATTAGAATATCTTTTTGTGCCATATAAAAAGGTAAATCATTTATATGGGACCAGGTTAAATGAATAAAAGGAGACATTATAATTGTTCCCCCAGAGCCTCTCCATCACCTGTGAAAATTATTCTAGCAGATTATACGTTTGCTGTCTACAAGTGGTGAATTCTTTTGTTTATTTTTGCCTAATTCAGTAAAGGTTATTGCAAAAAGGACTACTAGACATCCTAACAAGTGTCTGTCGTCAGAAATTTCCCAATGTTTTTATATTCATCTATTTCCTATTCACCTTTCAAGCCTTGTCTCCGTATTCCGAATGAGAAAAAAGAGAAAAAACTAGTGCATGAAGCGATTAGTCCTGGTCCCACACAAAAAGGTACGCGCGCTGCATGGGTCCGTATAAGTACTCGCTCTAGCCAGGATTATTCTTAGCCTAAAGGAATCCTTACCAATAACACCCGGCCCCAACGTTCCTGCGTTGCTAATCACTTTTATCACAAGTGGAGGAAACTGAGTTAATTTCTTTACTGGAACAGTAACAATATAAAAAAATAGTAAATTATATACTCAAACATGCACGCACAAACACACAAAATTGCGCGCGGCGATATATATATATATATATATATATATATATTATATATATCTATATATATATATATATTATAATATATATATCTATATATATAGAATATGGACATTTGGTCGGTGACAGTCGTATATGCATGGCTCATGTAGCAGGTATGACGGTCGACACAAGCAGTATTTGAGATGCCAGAATCCTTTTGATGAAAATGACTCGGTTGTTGTTTTCTGCTGTCGTTTACCTGCCACCTGCATTGAGTTTTGTTGTACCGGAACGCTGGAATACTACCTTGGGAATAGCGCCTGGAATTACACCGTATCCCTCTGATAGATTCCAATTCATTGTTGATAGATGATAGCGGTCAAAAGTCAGGAGAAATCGTATTAGCAGCCGGTGATGAAGGAAGATTCCAAAAGCCGCCATTGTCAGTGAAAGAAGGAACGGGAGACCGTCAGGACTTGAGATAATCCCGTGGCCCTATTTTCAAGCTAATATTCCGACGTCCACGCCCACCAAATTCGATAAAGGCGGAAGGTACAAAGAGCTGGAGACAAGGCAGGTCATTTCTGTCAAAGGACACGAGCATCTCAGATACCACCCACGTCGTTTGTCACACCTGCATGTGACATGTAAACACGATTGTCACTATATATATATATATATATATATATATATATATATATATATATATATATATATATATATATGGTTATGATATGTATGTATGAATGTGTGTCTTATAAATCAGAGCGTATACATTCATACATACATACATATTTGTATATATACATACAAACATACAAATAAACACATATAGCTGATATATATATATATATATATATTATATATATATATATATATATATATATATATATATATATATATGAATGTGTGGCATGTATGCATACAAACTTACAAACAGACACACATACCTGATATATATATATATATATATATATATAATATATATGTGTGTGTGTGTGTGTGTGTGTATGGATGCGCATTTGATTGTACATATGCATGGATGCATATTTGTATGCATGTATGGAAGTATGTACTTATATCTCTAGAGGCCACGAAAAAAGCGCATACAACTGCACAATTATATATTGTGATCAACAGTGGTATGTGTTTGTTTGTATTTTTGTATGTATACATGCATATATGTATGAATGTATACACTTGATATATAAGTACATACATTCATACATACATATATATTTACATTTAAATATTTATTTATTTATTTGTATGTGGACGCTTGTATTGTATGTTTGCATGCATGCATATTTGTATGTAGTATAAAGGTATGTACTTATGATCGACGAGGCCACGAAAACTCTGCATACACTACACAATTATATATTTTGGTCATAAGTGGTTTATAATATTGATCCTGGTGAATGTGGGTAGGTAACAATCGTGTTTACATGTCACATGTTTTCAGGGATACGTAGACATAAATGCTATTACCGCAGAACCAGATACGCCTAGGTTTTCATCTACCAATATGTCTGTAGATTTATTATAAAATCGAGAATACAATCCGTTTGGGCATCACAAAGTTCAAATATTTTCACTCCAAATCGACTTCTTTTATTTGGAATATTTTGCTGAAACTAAGCCTTCCCTTCCATACCATCAAACTTTCATCTATGCATAAATCTTGGAAAGGAAATTTTTCCCTGATTTTGCTACGCACATTGAAGAACACAAGTTTATTTATCTATTTTATTTCATTTTTATCTGGGTCTCTCCTGTGAATTATCAACGAAATGTTTTTTTCCCTTGTGAATTGTCAACGAAATGTAGAGCTAGAATTCAATGAAATCTGTCCCTTGCCATCAGCCTTCTCATTCTCCTTTTGTCTAGTTTGCCTCAAGTTTAATCAAGTAATCAACGATGCTACGTTTACTTAGATGCGACATGATCTTAATCACACACAGGAAGCTTACCATTTCGTTCACAGTAACCTGGGAAAACTTTCGCCTATATTTTGGTACTGCATCTCCAATTGTAATCAACAAGGAATCTTTGATAACGGTTTGTCTCTCTAATAGTCAGCCACATAAAGTCGTTATCGAAAAATTTAAAAACATGATCTACTTTGGAGTACTTCCTTTGAATTTTCATTCGCATTACATCTTGACGTAATGCCCTGCCACTGCCGTCAAATACGAAATCTCGGGGCTGGAACTTACTGGCAACCCATCCCACATCACCTGAGTCAACTCGCAGTCGCTGTATCCGACTTCTTTCAACACCGTTACTTTCGTTAGGTAGCAGATTTTCGTTATTTTCACTGTCAGTTGAAATTTCATCCCTGTCTCTTGAACCAGGCGTATAATTATTCATTTAAATGTCTTCTAAATCCCATTCATTTTCATATCTAGAAAATTAACCGAGAAAGTCTACAAAATAATTATCGTCATCGAGAGCTCTTCTCTCAATCTGCCGGCGGTCAAGCTCGAAGATGTACGCTTGACTCCTCCTCCTACAACATATTGATGAGAAATAATGAATTTTAGGGAAATGCACACATTTATATGAATTCACAGTATGACGACAACTGGCAGATTGTAACCATATCAAGAAAAAACAGGCCAGCAGTTCAATCATCAGTCTTCCACATGAAAGGAAATTGCCAGTGACCGTATACGATACACCCGTGTTCTGGGATACCTTAGGAAACGTATCGTATACGACCCAGTCGTATTCAAAGGGTTAAGTAGTAGCAAAGTGGGTAGCAATCTTATGTAGTGAGAAAGCATAATTGTCTAAGGACCTCAGATTTAGCACACTTATCTACCAGAGGGGCAATTAGTACGCCAGGCATCACAGACCCAACAGCTGCATGAAGAGAGGCGTCCCAAACATATGACGTGAAAAACTGTAGAACTTCAGGGTTATCAGTTGCACCCATCTTCGCACTGGTCACCTACTTGAAGATTTGACTTTCAGCAAAGGGATGCTTCTCCCTGATCATAACTAAATAACATGAACCCTAAATTGGTTTCATTAACAGTTGGTATGCTGAAAGGAGTACTACTAAGCACTGCAGGGGCACCCAAAACCTTAGGTTAAGTAGATAGCAAAGTTAGCATCATGGTAATGATGCCATGTCACATGGACTTGTTACCAGTCAGTCTTGCAATCTTTAAACTACGTGTAAATGAGTCATTGGATCAGACACCTCATTTGTACACCACTCCACAAATGTAGGAGCACTAATTCCACCAATAGGTTGTGGAGTAAACCGGTGAACTATTGCAGAAGCAGCACTTGGGAATAGTTAACCCCTATAGCTCTGGAATAATACAAAGTGCGGAATGTTGCCAATACATAAATGTTGATAGTCTCGACACCTCTTGCAGAAGCTCCCTTGGCAGACATGAAGTCCTCTAGTGCATGAGTGAAGGTGGAAGTGAAATCAGTATCATTCTTGTGTCCCATCCTTGAGAAGATGTTTGCAACATTAATCACTTCTGCACCACCAGAATAAGCTCAATTATGAAAAGTTCCCTTCCTAGCACTAAAGGTGGTCGTAGCCTTGTCCACGCCCAGAGCCGGGAACAATTCTAAGCTCAAAGATCCTTCACTTGATCCTTCTTGGGTGTGTAAATCCTCAGTCTCTTCACTTACAGGCATATTCCTCTTCATACTCCTGATAGTTACACAACTAGGAAACTGGTGGGGATTATTTTTCTCTCATCTCTACCATAGGACTAATCCTCAATGGTTTGGCTGTCACTACAGGACAAGGAACAAATGGCACACTACCAAATTCATCACCCAACAGAACAGCCAGTGAGTCCTTCACATCAAAATAAACATTACCTGTCACCAATTCACATGATCCCCACCAATGGCCCGGCACCTTCATGTGGTGGTGGGGCTTGTGTGGTGCAAGGATGAACTGGGCTACAGTAGCGGAGTAGTGCCCTACCCTGGCAGGTCTAACCATGCTACACAGGCTAGTTCTGAGCATCCAGACTAATCATCTCCCACCGAGAGCATGCTTGTAGATGCTGATGAGGTGCCACTGGATCTTCATTACAAGCGTCTGCTGGTTCGGAGCTGGTATAGATTCCAGAGGCTACCTAAGTCTTTAACCAGCATTTGTATGAGAAATGAAAGGCATTGGCAGTTTTATGAAAATCACCCCAAGCAACCTCATCCATTCGCTTTTAGAGTCAATACCATTGTTCGTGAATTAAACATGCCGAGGGTCGAGATTTTACCAGCAAAATATTCAGTTAGTCCCCCCTGGAACTTCCCAGAGGTAAAATTCTGCAGATATTTCAATTTTACCAAAACAGAATTGTCCAGTGAGGCCACGCGGTCAATATTTTTAGAACATTCCTTGCAACATGACGACTCCACTGCAGTTTTCACGGACGGCTCAAAGTCAGATGCTGGCGTCGGCTTTGGTGTAGTCTTCCCTGATGTAGAGAGGAGTGGCAGGTTATCATCGTGTTGCATCAATTTTTACAGCAGAGTTATATGGAATTTTAAAGGCTTTAAAGGAAGTTTTAATTCGGAATGAAAGTAATTTTATTATATATTGTGACTCAAGAAGTGTTCTTCAGTCACTGGAATCTTTTAACCCTTTAAAACCCTCTGATTTTAGATATATTGGAATGGCTGCTTTTACTAAAAAGAAGAGGAAAAGAAATAAAGTTCTGTTGGGTGCCCTCTCATGTTGGGGTGGCTGGGAATGAGAAAGCTGACCAACTTGCAAAGTCTGCGGTCAGCTCCCCAGAACCCACAAGATGCCTACTACCATATCGGGATTTGTATCCTCTAGTAGGTCAGAGAATTAAAAAATGTTGGCAGTCCCAGTGGGAGGATATTTTAAACAATCAAAAAATGCGTAGTATCACGTCTTCAGTGTCTCCTTGGTCATATCCATATGTGCCAAGGAGACAAGAAACGATGTTGTGCAGATTGAGGATTGGACATACAAGACTCACCCATGGGTTATTGATGTCGCTGAAAATCCTCCGTTTTGCGAGAACTGTACTGTGCCCTTGACTGTGAGACATTTGCTGGTTGAATGTCCCAGACTTGGGAATTTGAGACATAGTTTCATGTCTTGGGGTCGTGACAGAGTAGGTAATTTTATCCTAGCTACAATTCTTGGAAAGGATTGTAATATAGAGCAGTTATATATTTTTATGAGGGAGGCTGGCCTCCTTAACCAAATTTAAATTATACATAGATTGTCTATGTAAGAACTTTTATATATGAACAAAATTTTTATATAATATATTTATAGATTTTTATATGAAATTTATCAAAAATTTAGTTTTTTTATATTTAATTTATTTCGGTGTCAATTACCCAGATGTTGTGACGCCAGATATAATACACAATCAATCAATCAAGCTCGGTCCACTTTAGAGCCTTCTCCTATTTTCAATCCTTAACCTCTTCCCCTATCAGGAGTGACCATTAGTTGACAACCTTGGACCTACATTGGATTACGGCTCTGACTGCTCCTCTGATTTGATGGAGGGTGAAGAAGACTGACATGTCTCTCCACCCGTAGAATTCGAGTACCTGATGTGCCCGAGCGAGGGGGAAAGTCTTATGTCAAACATGGCCCCCAGAGCTGGGTCTGATCTCGACGGACTGATGACGCCTCAAGTTCTGGGAGCCATGTGTATAACCAGGTTGTAGCCTCTAGGGGTGGCCACTAAAAGTCGCATAGCACATCCCTCCCTTGTTGGGTTCTGTTTTATTTAGGAATATGGTGGGCGGAGGACTACCTGGCTGAAACAATATAATACTCGTATCAATGGATGATACATTGGCCCCCATTGTTGACCACCCTGGATCTACTTGGAACCAGCTCAGGAAACTATAAATAAAGAAGTTAACGATGATTCCAGATCCACAATCATATCAAACATAGTAACTATGGAACCATATTCAATGCCACAAATGGAAATTCCTCCAGTAGCAAACGAAAAAATTGAAAATATTAACAGATTTCGAAATAGACGACCCAAATACAGACCAGATCCTACATTGGTACACTTTAACTCATTATTTGGATTTGACACTTGGCCAAGATATTTGGTTTTTCAAACAGAAACCGAACTGACTGCTGCTAAATTTGAGAATCTTTTATTAGCTCAGTTAGACCTATAACAAGAAAGGAAATGGATAGTGGAAGCCACCACAAAAATTCAATCAGAAACTTACCAAAAGCTTAACAATATGAATGGGATAAATGTCACTGTTCAAAGACATGATAAGTTGAACAGTATTGAGGGAACAGTAATGTTACTACCCAATAATGATTGTGATGGGCTACCAGATGAGACATTACTATTGAACTCATTAAAAATTAGATATCCCAATATTGAAAACGTAAAAGTATATGAAATCCCAAATAAAAGACATCAAAGTAAAAAATTGAGAATAGCTAAAATTAAATTTGAAGGGCAGACACTTCCACCTAATATTAAAATAGAAGGCCAGAGAAGACAGGTATTACCCCATGTACCAAAGCCTCTTCAATGCACAAACTGCTCTAAATATGGACATACTAAATACAAATGTAGAAATGAACCAATTTGTGCATTCTGTGGATCAGAAGATCATGAAACCACTTGGAACTATGGAGTTCCAAAATGTTGTAATTGTGGACAAGACCACCATGCCAGATCAAAGATATGCCCATTCTACATATATAACACCGAATTAAAACTATTAATAAGCAGGTCGGGCATGTCAATTCAAGAAGGAAAAGAAGAAATTAAAATCAAGAGGTTTAATGGACCCTGCTGGAAATAAATCATATAGAGATGTTGTAGAAAAAGTGATGTCCAAAAAACATTCTAAAATACCGGGAAAAACTAATGATAAAGAAACAATAAGGTCAACAGACATAGAAATGAACAAAAAGTGTCTTGGAGAATCTAGTAATACAGTACTAGTAAGCAACCCTTATGAAATACTGATGAAAGATGAAGAACTGCCATCTCTAGACTTTGAAAAGGAAGATCAAGCTTATCAAACAAGGAGAAAACGAGAAAGAGAAATAATTTCTCTCCCAAAAACATCCCCTAATTTAGATAACGATGAAATAAGTCCTTCACCAGTCTTTCCAAGTAAATTTTAAGTAATGAATTCTTCTATAGTTTTCCAAAGTAAATCTGAAGTAATAAACCCTTCGCCAGTCTTTCCAAGAAAATTTAAAGACAAAATTCAATCAATCCAAGGAAGACAAAACGATAATTGTGGATGCCATACATGTTTTTTGCAAGATTGCAAAGAAACAAAACCTTTAAATAAAGAAAAATTGATAAACGTGATAACGAATTTCTTAGCTAGAAAAGATAATATCTCAAGTCAACCAGAATTACATATCAAAGATTGTATGTGTATTAGACACAATACTATCGTGAGAGCAAATTAGCAGTGTTAGACAATTTCTTAGCTAAACAAGAAGAAATTAAATTGACTGCTGAATCAGAAGATAACACAGAAATGTCAAAAACCCAAAAAGAAAATTAAAGCTAATTAAGTGACTAATTACCCATAGTTTTTAAAAATTATATATATATATACATATAAAACCAACTATACAAAATAATCTTTTAACTTTCGTTCCATTCAATTATACTATTATCCAGTGGAACATAGACAGTCTGAAAACACGAATGCACTTGGGTGAAATACAAAGACTCCTAAAGCAACATGAACCAATCTGCATATGTTCACAACACGTTTCAGGAGCAGGCAAGTTAGGAACAGCAGTTCATAATCGTGTAACCTATGATAAAGTTACAGTTAACAATAATTCATTTCAAATATCTTCAATTTGCCTACATATGATAAACAAAACTAGCATTTTAGTCTGCAGTCTATATAATCAACCTAATGAAAATTATGATATGGCTCAATTATCAAACATTTTATCACAGTTCAATGAGCCAATTTTAGTTTTAGGTGATTTTAATGCTCACCACCCTTTATGGGATGCCAGTACCATCGACGCAGATAGAGCAGGTAAAGACATAGAAAACCTAATACTTAATTACAACTATTGTTGTTTGAATGAAAATGAAATCCCAACATACTTTTCAAAAATTCATGGGACCCTATCATCTGTAGACCTGTCTATTTGTTCCACTTCGTTTGTAGACAGATTAGAATGGAATACTCTGGATGACCTTTATACCAGTGATCACTACCCAATCGTAATCACATGTCTTGAAGATAATCATCAACTATTTGCACCAAAATTTAATTTTAAAATAGCTGATTGGGAAAAGTATGATTTAATTACCAAAGTAACAATGATCACAATGAAATTAATTCATATTTTACAGATTTCGTAATTAGTTCTGGAAGTAAATCAATACCAATGACAACTTGTAAGCCAAAAATAATCTGTTCCCATGATGGTCCAGAGAACTTTCAGATATTATCAAACTGAAGCACAAGATGAGCAGACGATTAGACGGACTAAACCAAAGATATAACAAATTATATAAAAGTAATAGATATACATTGAAAGGATTAGTATTAATAACTATGGAAATTGATTATATTAAACTTTTATTGAATAAGATATCTGCTCAATTCAGGAAAAAAATGATTAGCAATAGGAAATCATCTTGGGATAAGTACGTCTCAGACTTTTCAGGTGACACTGTTAAACAAATGTGGGATAGATTTCGAAAAATTAATGGCAAATATAGTCTATCACCTAGATCCCCAATATTACATAATGGGGCGAAAAAAAAAAAAAAAAAAAAAAAAAAAAAAAGTTCATGATTTAAAAGACATATCAAATATAATAGGTCGCCATTTAGAATCCGTAGGCAATAGCTTGAATTTAGATGAACATTTTCTCATTAGAAAAAGGAATGAAGAAAAACATAATTAATTTTGAAACAAGTCAACAATTATATTACAATGTCCCATTTACATTAGAAGAATTTGATGCTGCGCTAAAAACTTGTAGTAACTCTTCCCCAGGAAAGGATAATATCTCTTTTGAACTCCTTATACATCTGAACATTAAAGCCAAAGAATACTTATTAAAATTTTATAATCACCTATGGAAAAAGAAACTACTTCCCAAAGCATGGAAACACGCTATTGTAATTCCTATACCCAAACCTGGCAAAGATCCAACATCAGTAAATAATTATAGACCTATATCACTAACTAGTTGTCTTTGTAAACTCATGGAAAAGATGGTAAATAATAGACTTATATGGTATTTAGAGAAAAATAAAGTTCTAGCAGCAACCCAATCTGGAAGTAGGAAAAATCATTCAACTTTAAACTGATTAACATCACTAGATCAAATGAATAGAGGCTTTGTACAAAAGAAAATTATTGTCGCAGTCTTATTCGACATTCAAAAGGCTTATGATACAACATGGAGATATTCAATCTTAAAATCTCTATATGACATAAATCTAAGAGGTGAACTCCCAATTTTTATACGAAATTTCCTAACAGAAAGAACATTCCAGACAAAAATTGAAACAGTATTATCAGAAACATTTGAAAAAAAGAAGGTATCCCTCTAGGCAGCGTACTAAGCAGCACATTATTTGCATTAGCTATCAATAATGTTAAAATGCTTCCAAAAGATGTAAACAACAGCTTATATGTTGATGTTTTGCCATTTTTTACACTTCAAACAACCTACGCCACATCCAAAGAATTTTAAATATCTCCATAGCTAGAATTGAACAATGGGCATTATCTGTTGGATTTAAATTTTCTGTTGAAAAAACACAGGCAATAACATTTTATAAGGATCAGCGCTGGCTCAAAAATCAAGTTACATGTCTTACCATGAATAACACTCCTATCCAATTTTATCCAGAAGTCAAATTCTTAGGCCTATATTTTGACAATCATTTGAACTGGAAGGCCCATGTGAGACATACCAAAGCAAAGGCCTTGAAAGCTTTATATATATTTAAAAAATTAGCCCACACTTCATGGGGTGCTGATAGACAAACATTATTGAAAATTTATAAGGCTACAGTTCTACCAATATTAGAATATGGCAGTCCAATATATAGTTCTGCTAGTGAGACTACTCTCAAAATGCTGGACCCAGTGCATCATCTTGGGTTTTGTTTAGCCACTGGAGCATTCAAATCGTCACCGTTCCAATCGATTGTAGAAAGTGGAGAAATGCCACTATCTTATAGATTCAAAATAACAACGATGTGCAGAGCTTTAAAAATTGTAAATAGTCCAGCAAAAACCAAAGATTTATTTATCCAGATTGTTTCTGGATTACAAAAATTATCCCATCCTTCCCTGTTAGAGCTAATAGATTATTTAATGACAATGACCTTTATAATATTAAATTTTACAATTTTAACAAAATAATGCCTCCATGGTTGATAAGTGCTCCCTGTATATGTAGCAAATTGTGTACAATACCAATTCATGAATTGAATAATCCCCTTGCTATGAAGCAATATGCTCAGGAACATATCAAGATACACAATAATAATCACATATATACTGATGGTTCCAAAGATGATATGGGAGTTGGATTCACTGTTTACGGAAACAATATAAAGATCCAAGCCTCCTTACAAAGCAAAGCATCAGTGTTCACTGCTGAATTACTAGCAATGAAAACAGCGTTTACAACTATATCTGAAAACCAGTTTAATTAAGTAACCATCTTTAGCGATTCAATAAGTTCAATAAATACAATAAGCTCAAAAACATAATTATTAGTGAAATTAGGCATACATTACATGAAATGGAAAGGCAAAAGATATCTGTTACTCTATGTTGGATACCATCTCACATAGGATTAGAAGGCAATGAAAAAGCAGACACCTATGCAAAAGAGGCTAGAACACTTCCAATATCAGCAGAATTATTGCCACTAGAAGATTATATTAGACACAAGATCCAGACTGCTATTAATGCTTCAACATTATGGGCCAGTGCTAAAGGGTTCAAATTTTTAACAGAAAAAACCAAAGCTTTACGATTTTGCCGATTAAGAAGAGTGGAAGAGATCCCTACGCTGTTTTTAAATGATTCGATTTTACCTTATGAAGGTAGCATTAAGTATCTAGGTGTTACATTTGATAAAAAATTAACTTTTACTCAACATGTTAATGAAGTTGTATGTAACGTGAAGCTTCGTCTTAATATTCTTAAAGTTGTGTCTAATTTTAATTGGGGGGCAGATCGAATTACCCTTTTGAGGATATACCAGGTTTTATGCCTAAGCAAAATGGATTGTGGTTGTCAAGTTTATGGTTGTACATGCAAGACAACACTGCAGAAATTAGATGGTGTTCATAATATGGCTTTACGTATTTGTATGGGAGCCTATAGAACTTCACCAGTAGAAAGTCTATATGTTGAGTCAGGTTTTCCCCCACTATTTATCCGTAGGGAGGAATTAGGCTTGAGAGTCATATCAAGAGTACTTACATCAAAGCTAAACCCTAACTATAAGTATGTTAGAGAACCAACTAATAGAGCCCCAAATAGACCTAGACTGCCAAAGCCGCTTGAAGTTTGACTAGCAAGCTCTGCCAGGGAGGTGGGATTACTACCCCCTGCGGTAGCTGAAATTTTGCCCTCAAAGTTTCCTCCTTGGAATAGACCACGCTTAGAAATCTGCCCAATTAGGGACAGCAGGAGCAACAGTTCTGGTGATCAGATGAGAGGAAGTTTCTTGGATCATGCTTTTGAACATGGTGATTCTCATCATATATATACTGGTGGCTCGAAGGGTTTTGATGGTGTTGGTTGCTCTGTAGTGACTAGTGATAATATCATTAAAAAGAAGCTTCCACCTAATTCCCATGTTTTTACAGCTGAACTGCTGGCAGTTTTGACTGCTCTTAAATATATTTTTTATAGTTCTTGTACTAACGAGGTTTTTACCATTTTTACCGACTCTTTAAGTGTTTTATCTTCTCTTAAAAGCCTAGTCTCTTGCCACCCTTTAGTGCAAGAAGTACAAGATTGGTTTTATCTTTTAATGAAATGAAGAGGTTTTTCTGTTAGGTTTTGTTGGGCTCCGTCCCATGTTGGAATTGTAGGGAATGAGCGAGCCGACGCTGCTGCTAAGGCTGCAACTAGGCTTGGGCACATTTCCAACATGGGCGTCCCTGTTTCTGATTTTAAAATTACCATTCGATTTTATTGTAGAGACCAGTGGCAGGCCCACTGGTCTACTTTAGATGATAATCTTGAATTAAAGTCGATTAGGCCTTCTGTTCATCCTTGGCCTCATAGCCGGATGGATAGAAGGTCTGAGATAGTTTTAGCTAGATTACGTATTGGCCACACTAAATATACTCACGGGTATCTAATGATGAGTAGAATGGATAGGCAGGTTCCTCGCTGTTCCACCTGTCATGTGGATTTGACTGTGGTGCATATTTTGGTGGATTGCCCTCATTTTGAAACCAAACGTAGAGCTTGTTTGCTGGTAAATATGACTCTTGCCGATATTTTAGGTGAAGGTGCTCAGGCAGAGCAAATAATGACATTTTTAAAAAAAATATTAATCTTTTTTATGAATTGTAATTTTCTCTTAATTGTTTTAGGTTCTTGTTTGGTTTTTATGAATGAATGATTTGTATGTTAGATCGGTTGTGTGTGTGTTTGTTTGTACGACAGTGACTTTTTTTATTCTTAAGATATATATGCGCTGAATGGTCCCTCGGCTCCGGCGCTTGGCTATGTGCCAAAAATTTTATAATCTAATCTAAGAGAAATAAAAGAAACTGTAGACCTGTGGCCATCATCTTATCAGAAATGCCGCAAGAATTCTGTAATATTGACACGGCTAAGAATTGGTTGCACTAAATTGACACATTGTTACCTAATGAGTAACCCCCATGCCCCTATACCTATGGGCGAAATATGTAATGTACAAATAACAGTAAAACATATTTTTAAAATCTGTACAAAGTATAGAATCCAAAGAGACATATTATTTAGAAGGTATTCTTTTAATGAATTATTATCTGAATTTGACAAATTTTTACTTTTTAATTTTGTAAAATTCCTTAAATTTAATCATTTATACGATAAAGTATAATATATAGTAATTTATAATATACTCCAGATAGTAAATATTTATTTTTTAGATAATTTATATTCCAGACAGATAGCAAATATTTATTTTTTAGATAATTTGTATAGATTTTAAATAGTGTGTCTAATCCTTCGGGCCTGCCCTAGGAGAGTTAATATTAACTCAGTGGTCTGGTTAAACCAAAGTAAAAAAAAAAAAAAAAAAATCTATTCATTCATAGGCATAGAATTCCATGAGTTGGTGAAACAAGGTTTCTTGGCTTGATTTTTGATAGCAAGCTGACCTCGATTCCACATTAAGGCAAAATGCTTGAAAGCAATGAATTTGCTGAAAGTCGTTTCTCGCACTTCGTGGGGTGCAGACCGAACTTAGATGTTGAGATTATATAAAGCCTTGGTCTTTTCAAAATTAGTTATGGGTGTGAGGTGTACACTTCTGCGAAGCCAAATAGCCTTAAAATGCTCAACTCAATTCATCATTGAGTAATACGGTTGTGTACTGGAGCATTTAAATCATCTCCCACTGAGAGCATGCTTGTAGATGCTGATGAGGTGCCACTGGAAAGCATCTGCTGGTTCAGAGATGGTATAGATTCCAGAGTCTACCTAATTCTTTAACCAGCATTTGTATGAGAAATGAAAGGCATTGGCAGTTTTATAAAAGTCACCCCAAGCAACCGCATCCATTCGCTTTTAGAGTAAATTTTATTGTCCGTGAATTAAATATGCCAAGAATCGAGATTTTACCAGCAAAATACTCAGTTACTCCCCCCTGGAACTTTCCAGAGGTAAAATTTTGTAGAAATTTTAATTTTACCAAGACAGAATTGTCCATTGAGGCCATGCAGTCAATATTTTTAGAACACTCTTTGCAACATGATAACTCCATTACAGTTTTCACAGATGGCTCAAAGTCAGATGCTGGTGTCGGCTTTGGTGTAGCCTTCCCTGATGTAGAGAGAAGTGGCAGGCTATCATCAGTTGCATTGATTTTTACAGCAGAATTATATGTAATTTTAAAGGTTTTAAAGGAAGTTTTAATTTGGAATGAAAGTAATTTTATTATATATTGTGACTCAAGAAGTGTTCTTCAGTCGCTGGAATCTTTTAACCCTTTAAACCCTCTGATTTTAGATATATTGGAATGGCTGCTTTTATTAAAAAGAAGAGGGAAAGAAATAAAGTTCTGTTGGGTGCCTTCTCATGTTGGGGTGGCTGGGAATGAGAAAGCTGACCAACTTGCAAAGTCTGCGGTCAGCACCCCAGAACCCACAAGATGCCTACTACGATATCGGGATTTGTATCAGAGAATTAAAAAATGTTGGGAGGATATTTTAAATAATCAAAAAATGCGTAGTATCACGTCATCAGTGTCTCCTTGGTCATATCCGTATATGCCAAGGAAACAGGAAACGATGTTGTGCAGATTGAGGATTGGACATACAAGACTCAACCATGCGTTCTTGATGTCTCGTGAAAATCCTTCGTTTTGCGAGAACTGTACTATGCCCATGACTGTGAGACATTTGCTGGTTGAATATCCCAGACTTGGGAATTTGAGACATAGGTTCCTGTCTTGGGGATGTGATAGAGGAGGTAATTTTATCCTATCTACAATTCTTGGAAAGGATTGTAAAATAGAGCAGTTATATATCTGTATGAGGGAGGTGGGCCTCCTCAACAAAATTCAGACTATGCAATAGAATATCTATGTAAGAGTTTATATATTTGAACAAATTTATTCATATAAATATATTTTTAGAGTTTTTATATTGAATTAATTTTAGATTTAATTCTACCTTTTATCTAAATTTATTTCGGTGTCAATAACCGAGATGTTGTGACACCAATTTCTAACAGACATAATCAATCAATCAATTATCCCCTTTTCTATTAAAACCAAGTGAAAGGAATTTATAAACAGATATGTACATTGTTATGCCAATAAATATTTTTAAAAAAGGAAACTCATATGAATATACTGTAGTTATGCAATTGCCTATCTAAAAAATGGAAAAGTATAGAAACACTGTTAGGTCTTCAACTTTTTTCAAACAAATAATGGAAAATCATTAATATATATCATCACTGTCAGTGTCATCCTCCCTAATATCAATATCATCATTGTCACTTTCGTCATCTCCAATATCAATAACAAAACTTTCAAACATATGCTCTCTTGCAACATCTTTCCTCCTATAATCATCATCTAATTTCTTAACGTGGTTAAAACATTTCTTCCAGTCTTCTGTTGTAAGTCTCGTAAGCTGCTCAACAGTTTTCAAAGATTGATTTGCATTTAGAGTTATTTTTTCTTATATCTCCCTTTATTTTTAGCCCATATAAGTTCAATGGGGTTAAACTGACAATAATATGGTGGCAGTCTGAGCACATCATGACCATTTGCATGGGCTATCTCATCTATCGCATATCTCTGTTTTTCTTTGTGACACTTGGCAATCTGCAGCAGTTTTGGCTTTGTTGCTGATGAGTCGTGGGTGACGTTATTGGAAGAAAACCACTTTATGACTTCACTTTTTCTGTTGCTGGTTGTTGGCACTTTATTTTCTATTTTGCTATGGTAGGGAGCATTGTCCATTATGATTAGAGATCTATCTTCTATATTAGGCAATAGTTGTTCCTTAAACCACTTTAAAAACCTTTCATGGTCCATGGAATCATGGTAATCCCCTTTGGCACTAATTTTTGACCTAAACAACAATAGCGCATCTTTGACAAACCCCTTCTCACTCCCCACATGCATCACAATAAATCTTGACCCTTTCCAGTCTTAAGTTTGGGTCCTATTTCGCCTTCACCCGTTGTCCAGCACTGACGTACACATTCATTCTGGTTTATCCAAGTTTCATCCAGGAATACTTCAGGTTTACGTTCCGATGGACTACAGTTCCTGTTCTTTTCAATTAACCATAGGTATTCAGTTCTCGCTGCTACTATATCATCATGTTCCATTAAAATAGCTCTTCCACTCATCACTTTTTTGTACCGGAATCCTAGCCCTCTCACAATTTTCCATAACATTGTTCTTCCACCATTAAACTTTACCGGGCCTTTCTTCACTTTTTCCAGCAGGGCATCTAAAGTTGGAAGCTCTCCTCTCTCGTAAAGACAAAATCTCCTTCCGAATACACTCATTTTCAAAATTATCCACCTTGCCCTTCACTCGGATCCTCTTCCTGGGATATACAGGTGAAGCGAAGGGGACGTTGCCACACTCGGATGACTGTCGCTTGATTTTTTTCACTGTGTTGGTTGGTACTCTTGTAGCTTTGGCAGTCTTCTCGAATACTTCATTTCTTGAGTCTACTCCCCACTGTGAGCTGAAGTAACGATGAACATTCATGATAATGTTGCGAGCTTGACTTGCAAATCTGGAAACGGTGCAACGAATGGTGCTGTCATCTCGAGACATCTGCTTGAAAAGAAAAAGAAATTTTTCTTAGTTCGTTGCTGTTTATGGCTCCACTGAGATTATTATTTCATATCACTCAATTAAGTCTCTGATATCTCTTTCATTTGAAAATATATTCATATAAGAAAATTAGAAACAATATGTTGAAACCAACCTCATTAAAACTTAGGATGAGCTGACGAGTGCGAAGTAAGTCCGTAGATTTAAAATTCTTTCCTGGACTGAATTTCCCGCCCGCTGCCAGCCTACACCTCCAACGATACCAGGTGCATCCATCTGATCATTTACTTTTTTTTTTATCAGTTATGTCCAGAAATACAGACATAAATGATATTTGAGTAAAAATGTTCGAAAGTCATAATGGGAGTTCTATGCATTTCTTTACAGAAAATGTAATGACATAATAATTCGGTAAATACATATTCTCGAAACTGCAAACTTCTCATATCGCCAATTGGCAACTGCCAACGCGGCAACGGCTCTAGGTAAGAGGACCAGACCCCACCATAACTTGTGTCTCTCGGCACTATTGTCAAACCGAGTCAAGTACGGATGCAACATAATAAGACATATTCTTCATTTTCTCTTTACATATTACACACATCTAAAATCTGAAAGCACCAGTGTATTCAGGGTGATTTTATTGTTTAAAAACAAGATTTTATTTTATCTTGATCTCATGAATTATGCAAAATCCGATGATGAATAAAAACAGGTATAAAGAATTAAATATTTCTCTCTTCACTTCTATTCATTGTAATTCCTTTGTATTTTAACTTATTGATTTCAAGAAAAGATTATCTAATTGTACATTTAATACTGAATCCTTTGGTATGACCAAAACTTTCCTACTTTTGTAAAACATGAGATAAATGAAGAAATGTAAACATATTGTTAGTTTTTTAAGCTACAAATGAAAATATGACCCACTGAGCGTGCAGTCTGCCTCCCGGTTCCAGCCAATCAGAGGCCGCCAAACAAACGTCTTGTAGGCACAAGAATCTACCTTATGTGAATGGACTATGGTTTCTGTAAAAATTAGTAATTTCTTTAAAGGGGAATGAAAGATTAATATTGCCATTGCCAAAGAAGTGTTGTATGGAGATAGGAAAATTGTGTTGGGATATATTGCCAATGAATCAAAAGGTTTTGAAGCTTTTGTAGAGTTGAGCAAATCAGAAATCACTTCACCATTGCAATGGAAATAAGTTTCATCTTGTAAAAATATCCAGTTGACTTATGTGCAAGTGGCATGTTGGTCCACAATCTGATCAGTAGCTATACCTGTTGGCATGGCCTAGAATTTCTAACACTAGCTGTTATGACAAAGTGATGTCAGTATCCTTTCAACAAATAATACATCTAACAGCCATGATACCATTTGTGACAGGTTATGCTACAGTGGGTCATTGCTTAGTTGCGGATCTGCAGTTGCAGGATCATTTAGCAACGGGTGTTTCCTTGGACCGCTTCTCAGTCAATATCACTGGTATGAATTGCAGCATCGCTGATTTATCCTTGTTGCAATTATGATGTTTATTGGTAGGCTAAGCCTCAGCCACGGTGCAATAATCATCAAATTTCATGAAAAATAAAATATTTTTTGAAGTAAATAGTATTTTTCTTAACTATACAAACCTGAGATTCTTTACATGAGGAATTACTTTCAGCGTAGGCTGGAATACGGCCAATAGATTCTTGAACAACGTGCTTAGGCTGTAACTTCCGTCTGGTAGGTGGGCAGGATGAGGAAAATACAATTTACTTTAAAAAATTGAGAATTTTCCCTACATGATATACAAACCCACAGTTCTTGACATTAGGAAGACTTAGTGATTGGTGGGAGGAATGTTAGTGAGCCTCTAGAACTGACTTTAGTTCAGCACACCAGGGCTATTCCTCCTGGTCCTTAGAGCAAGGATTGCCTTGCCTCTGACAACTTGATCGGAGTATAGGAGTTGCATGATTAAGAGTCAGACTTTTGGACCATCTGGAAATTATTGAGGAATCATAACTCATCCAAAAAAGGGCTGGGAAGAACATTAAAGAGTTGGAGGCATTAATGTAAAGTTCTGAGAAGGGTTTGCAGTATTGCCAGTCTCCTTCCTCCCCCTTGCTTGCTAGAGAAGGAGTAGGATTGTGTCTATAATTCTAATAATAAAAATAGAAATGAAACTCAATTTGCGAGCTTGCCACATCAAACGCCCGACCAGCAAGTGTAAGCTAAAGTCCATCCTCAGCCTTAAGGAAGAGGAGTAGAACAATGAGGAGGGGAAAGTGGAGAAGCCAGTCACTTTCGCATCCTTTTTACTCTAGAACCGTACACCAAAGGGGAGATGCAACTTGTCCTTTTGAATGAGCCGGGTAAGCCTTGTGAGCATCCACCACTGTCCAAGAAAAAGGGGTTCCATGGACCTGTGGACAGACCCAAAGGAAGAAGGATATAAATGTGGTCTTACTGAGACCACATCTATCTTTTGGTCTAACAGATTCTTCGGAGTGACTGAAAGTACCAAGCCACTGGCACTGCTCGCTATCTGAGAGAGCATACAGTGGATGTCTCCAACTGTATAGGAGTAGTTTCCCATGATATCGTAGGACTCTGATGAAGATGTGTAATTATACATTTCTGCATTGGAAGTCAGCAGTAGATAAAGGTATCAACACATAATGAAGGGTGTCGATCCTTTGTAGGTACAGCAACACAACAATAGCACAAAGTATGTAATGGCTAATCTGAATCAACCTATACAAAGTCCAAAGCACAGGAGACCATGAAGGATTTCAACAGATGCCGAATGATTGCTCATGAGACTGAATCACAGAATAACACCTGCCTTTTGAAGGGTGATGTTGAGAACGAACCATGCAAATCATCTATCTTCTTTGCTAACGATGTTGAGAGACAAGATGATGATTCTTGTAGAAACTGAGGTCTCTGTGATGGCAAAACAGAAGTTTCTCATCAGTAGTCGAATCTCAACTAAGGAGAAACAAACCTACTTAGTGAATGTGGACCAACATCTTCACAGTTGAATTGGAGAGAAGTAAATTATCACGATTCTGATCATAGAAAAGTCCCGTCGATGACACTAACCAGTGAAGACGGCTCTAATCCCTAATTTTTTACAGAGGACTGAAAAATTATTCCGCTATTTTATTGCTGCTTGGCGAGAAAGACGGTGCTGGCAATGATGACAGAGAGCCTTTCATAAACATAAAGTCTAATGAGATATATATCTGAAAATTCTCACAACGGCATATGTGGAACTCGAGACATGGACCTTTTGTGAGGATTCAGATCCAACCAGAGACCTAAGTCTGTGATGGCAGGGCAGAGAGATTTGAATTGGTAGATAATCCTCGATACAGGAAAAATGATACTAGGATGAACAGGATTAGAATGATCGAGCGCAAGCTAGATATACTCGAGCATCTCCATTTTAATTGATATGGGAAAACCCTTTTGTTCGGTGATAATGCAAATGTTGTAGTGTTGTTGCCAAATATTATCACTAGTCATCTAAAAATCAAAACTGGAAACCTTTGGGAGGCTGAAAGACTGTCCTGAGTTTCAGGTTAATTAGGAGAAGGTACTATTCATCTCAGTCACATACCAGAAAAATTAACTTGCAGATATGCGCCTATTACTTGGACGGTGCAACTGATAACAGATGCATGTTGAGAGGAGAACATAGGATATATTCATAGGTTCCTGTAGATTGCGCTCCATCCTAATTCTTTTTCATTCAAGAGACAAGAATAAGGACTAGAAGCAGACAACCTTCATCCTCTAATGATGAGAGCAAAGGTGAAGCTGTCCCGAAGAGAGACTTCTATGATGATAACAGGACACTGAAGACTACTAGTTCAAGCCGAACTGGTTTTTACTAAATTAGTAGCTTTGGAAAGGTGTTTAAACCTCTTGGTGCTATCCATCCTGATCAGATTGACATATGTTCAGTAAGATCCTAAGATTGAACCAAAAACATAGTCTTTCAGATTCAAACTGGAGAATAGACTACATAGTTTCTCTCTTATTCCCTTGTTCATCCTGGTGTAACCCAGGAATTGGAGGAAAAAAAGAGAGAGAGAGAGAGGAGAATGGACAGTGCTTGCCTGCTCTTCTCGGAACTTACGGTGTTCTTACTGTCATACGATGCATTCATTTCCTACAGCTGTTAATTGCGAACACGACCGAAAGTTGATTGGAGTTAAATGCAGTAAAAGCTGGCAAGAACTTGCCATGTCATGCTGTGGTATCTTCTCCATGGTCAGCCCTCGTGAAGAGGATTACATAGAAAACCTCCTTCTGTCTCCTTCAGATACCTTGTCCCTCAGGACAGCGATATCAATCTTGGGACCTGAAGAGCCATTCCTGGCTTTTGCAAGTGGATCCCACCCACCAATGCGGCCTAGTCCCTCCTCTCGCCCTGCACCTCTTGTCATGATAGAGAGAAGACTGGTGCGTGAGTGCCTACCAAACACAGCCCCAGTTCCATGAGCAACTCCCTTGGAACCAGAGATAGGAGAACGAACCTGGGTTCTAACTCCTAGGGATTCCGAGATACTATTTTGGGGTTCCCACTCTGGAAGGAGGAGGTGAGCCGAAGAGATGGCCAACTGCTCCCTCCCCATAAAAAGGATGTAGACCCTTAGAAGTCTCGCTTAGGGGGTGGAGAAACTACCATACTCTTCTGGAAGCCTTCCAAGAGGGAGGTGAGCAATACGGGAACGGAGGGTGCTACGCCATGGCAAGGGACCACACTGACCAAGAGAGAGCAGAAAGTTCATTCAGTAGAGCCAAGCACTCGTCTAGGCAGACTTGGTTGGCCGAGCAGAGTCGAGTGAGCTGAGCAGATCACCACTACATAAGTATGAATGGTAATCATCAGCAAAGAACTATAACTCCATCCCAATTAACTGTTCTGCTTCGAGGCCTAAGCTCCAAGAAGAAGAATAAAGAGGGATTCTGTGTCTACTGTCTTACATGTTCAGTCCCTAAGGTCTAAGACACTAGGACAGTGCTTTGCTATCCACCTAGAAGGTGTTACATGCAGTACCAAGCTCTCTATAACTCCGAACCAGACTAAAGAGCGAGCTCATCTGTACTGGTAAAGGTTCGTCTCTTGATCCAAGTACTCAAGATAGCGAGTGATATTTTGAAAAACTTCCCACCTTGTCGAGAAAACCCAAGTCTTGCAAGATAATCGGGCAACCTTAGTCTTGCCCTGCTTCTCGGCAACATGATGGAGCTGAGCATTCGGAGAGCAACAGCAATACCAAGGGATCCAGGCGCTTTGCGAGACTCCCGATTATTGCGATAATTATCAGGAATACCCATTCTCTGCCTGAGTGTTTGAAAGTCACAGGAAATCATGTCACTCTGAGAATGCCAGAAATTCCAAGGAATTTAATCACCTAGTGAGGCTCCCGAGTTTTGTAACAACAATCATAAGGAATGGTCGTCTTGCCCAAGTGTTTGGAAATTACAGAAGACCATAACACTGAGAATGCTAGAAATTCCAAGGAATTTGAGTTTTTGGCGAGATTCCTGGGTATTGTAATAACAATTAATGGGAATTCTCGTCTCCCCCAAGTGCTTACAGAACATAAAGACTAAAAAAAATTTGGAGAGTGCTAGATCATAGAAGACTGCCATAATACCTAAGCATGAAAGGCTTAGCAGAGTTGCCATACTCCATGCAAGAATCATCAAAGAATTTGTGTCTAGAATCAAGTTCTTCAGCCAGGTATGTGTAAATCAGGACCTTTGACAGCATTTGGTGCTTATATCTTGGGACATCAAATACTTGGGCCATTCTGACGTGCAACAACAGGGGATAGATCTACACCAAAAAGTATATGGAGGTATGACACAATTATTAGGTTAATTAACTTGGGTTAATTAACTTAATCAAGATACCCGAGTAAGCTCAACATGGCGCTCTTATTGCCTAACAGACCAAGTCAAATAGAGTTAATACCAGATTATTTGGAGAAATGAACTCAAATGTTGATGATCATGGAGGATCAAAGAAAAGTGTCGAATCGGTAAATTAACTCGTTCAAACGATACCTTCCTGTCTACCTATGTAGGTCCACACCTTATAGATAGTCAAGTCATATTATTTATTGCGTAAAAGTTATCATGAGCAGCCACTCCCCTCGAGTAGGACTCCTTCCAGTGGTGAGGGGATAAGGGACCCTGGCTTCTATGGGAATGCTTTTGCACATAGGTGCCTCGGGTCCTGACGGAACATCCTACAACCCTTTTTCTCTCTCACTTTTAATCCTTCTCTCTTCTCTTTCTTTCCTGAATCCTTCTCTCCAACCTCTAAATTTTGACTTTTTTGGACTGCTTTGTCGACGACCTTTGGAATGGACTTGGCCAATCTTTGACAGTCCTTGTGATTTGATGGAGGGTGGGGTTGGACGGCATTCCTCCTCACCCGTAGAACTGGAGTACCTGACGTGTCCGAGCGAGGGGAAACTTTTATGTTAAACTCTGCACTCAGTGCTGGGTCTGATCTCGACGGACTGACGACCCTCAAGGCACTGGGTGTGGGGTGTATATCTGGGTAGGACTCCTAGGGTGCTATATCACCCTCTAATTGTGGCTCGATGGTGGGTATGGGGCCAACCTGGACGAATGTTCACACCATAGTCTGATGGATTTTTATTTAACCCCCTCTGTTGATGACTCTCGCCTTATTAAGGATTCCGCATTAGGCTCTCCACTCGACCAAACACCGGGACACTGGGGTGTAAATACTGGTGGTGTAAATGATAATCTAAGAGTTGTATATTGTAGTAATATAAGTGATAAAGTCGGTTTTGACATATTACATAATTACATGAAACAGTTTGGCAAGGTAGACAGAATAAAATTACGAATTGTTAAAAGTCCCATCTCTTACGAAAGTTACATTACCTTTTGCAAAGCTGAATATGCCTCCAAAGCTCTAGAAAATCTTGATGGTAAAAATGTCTTTGGTTCAGTTTGCCATGCGAAGTTGTTTAATATAAACAATTTGGAAGAGGATGAGACAGACTATGTGCCCAGCAAATTTGAGGTTGATAGCCAAAAACCACCTGGCAAAAGATGACCAAAATTGATTTGGCATGTTGCAAATTACAAACAGGGCAAAGAAAACTTTCTAACAGCATGCAAGTATTTACAGAGGAAGATTGGTGCCATTCCTAAAGGCAATATTTAAAGATATGGTAAAGAAGTCTTGATCAAAGCAAATAACGATATTCCAGATTAAGATGCTATCAAAATTCCAACCAACTGAAGATGGTAATATTTTAGATGTATCTCCTCATCGATCATTTAACATTAAACGGGGTATAGTTTATAGCAGAGACCTATATGAGTTTGAAGAGGAGGAAATATTAAAAATGTGTCCTACATATGTCATTAAAATTAGAAAATTGAAAGGCACTCAACATGCCATTGAATTGACTTTCACCTGCTCCTACTTACCGGAATATATTGATATAGACCACTCTCGGGTTTGGGTTAAGCCATTTAAATATCGACCAACCCAGTGTTATAAATGCTTTGAATATGGCCAACGTATCAAACTCTTGTACAAACCAGGAAAGTGCTTTGTGTGCTCTGGTGAACATGTAAAGGACACTGCAAAGCTGATAAATACTGTCTCCACTGTGCTGGCAATCATTCTCCCAATTGGAGGGGCTGTCCTCAATATATTTTCCAACAAGAAGTTGTAAACACTGCTCATAATAACTTTATCAGCATAGGAGAAGCCAAACGCTTGGTTCGAGGTGCTAACAAAAGTGCTGCATCCTCATTTGCTTCCACTGTTATGGGAAATAATGCCTTCCATCAGCATGCTAAACCCATCATTAAAAATAACACACCCTCTCAGGATATTTCAACTTCTGTGGTATGTAATGAAACTTCAAGTAAAGTGGTAAAAAGCTGTGATTGATGAACCTCTCCTGACCTGCAAGCAAATGCTGTCTCAGAGTTGAGCTCACTCGGTTAAGCCCAAAGAAAAAATAAAATCTAGAGGAAATCTTAACAAATCATATGACAGTTTTCAGTCACCCCCGAAGTCAAAGAAATGTAGAACATCCTCTCCTAAAGAGTTTAAAACTCCAATTTCCAATAGATTCAATCCACTTGATGACCCCTTCCAGCCATTATCAACCTCAAAGCCATTGGAAAAGATGTCTCGGTCCTGCTCAAATTTAAGTATGACAGACCTCTCCCCTCAATCATATGCAGAAACAGCAACTTCTGAAATGGAGGGAAAACATGCTGACTCACTAAATATAGTTAAAAAATTTAGATAAATCTAATCTCAAACTGAAGAAACAGATGTGCAGGAAAAATTTTCAAACTTCCCCTCATCTAATAAAAATAAAAGTCTCCCAGGCACCAGACTTAAGAGACGTTTCAAATCCAAAAACATTCAGCTGTGGTAACTTTTGAAAACCCCAGCTAAATAATGACTTGGCTGGGCACAAGAATCAAAGTTAAAATTCCAATTTAATATCTTGCAATGGAATTGCAAAGGCCTTAGGACTCGTTCTGAAGAGTTAAAATTACTGTTGAACCATCATGATCCAGATGTAGTTTGCCTTCAAGAAACTAAGTTAGGCAACTCATTATACAATCCAGGATAAAATTTTATAAAATGTTTGTGATGAACCCCAGAGATGGTGATCGAGCTCAATGGGGGGTTGCAATTATTGTTAAAAAGTCTTTGCAACATACAAGTGTTCCTTGAACACAAACCTACAAGCAGTCGCCATTCGATCATGCTTTGAAAAAGAGATTACTATTTGCTCTATTTACCTTCCATCTAGGTCAGAAATTACTTTGAATGATATTCAGGCACTAGCTAATCAACTCCCCACCAGTGGCCCGGCACCTTGATGTGGTGGTGGGGCTTGTGTGGTGCAAGGATGAACTGGGCTACAGTAGCGGAGTAGTGCTCTACCCTGGCAGGTCTAACCATGCTACACAGGCCAGTTCTGAGCATCCAGACTAAGATCGGTCCACTTTTGAGCCTTCTCCTATTTTCAATCCTCAACTTCTTCCCCTGTCCTGAGTGACCATTAGTTGACAACCTTGGACCTACATTGGATTACGGCTCTGACTGCTCCTCTGATTTGATGGAGGGTGAAGAGGACTGACATGTCTCTCCATCCGTAGAATTCGAGTACCTGACGTGCCCGAGCGAGGGGAAAGTCTTATGTCAAACATGGCCCCAGAGCTGGGTCTGATCTCGACGGACTGATGACGCCTCAAGTTCTGGGAGCCATGTGTATAACCAGTTGTAGCCCTCTAGGGGTGGCCACTTAAAGTTGCATAACACATCCCTCCCATCCCTTGTTGGGCTCCGTTTTACTGAGGAATATGGTGGGCGGAGGACTACCTGGCTGAAAAATTACAGTACTCGTATCTATGGATGATACATTGGCCCCCATTGTTGACCACCCTGGAATGGACTTGGAACTGGCTCAGGAAAATGTAAACAAAGAAGTAAACGATGATTCTAGATCCGTACCCAAATCAAATATAATAACTATGGAATCATACTTAAATGCCAACAAAAGGGAAATTCCTCCAGGTAATTAAAATGAAAAAAACAAAAAAAAGGAAATAAATTCTTAATAGTTTTCGAAACAGACGACCTAAATAACAGAGCAGATCCTACATTAGTACACTTTGACTCATTATTTGGATATGGCACTTTGGCCAAGAATACTTAGTTTTTAAAACAGAAACCGAGCTGACAGCTGCTAAATTTGAAAATATTTTATTAGCTCAGTACCCAACCAAAGAAATGACTTTTAGATCTATAACAAGAAAAAGAATGGATAGTGGAGCTACCACAAAACTTCAATCAGAAAATTATCAAATGCTTAATAATATGAATGGGATAAATGTCACAGTCGAAAGACATGACAAGTTGAACAGCATTGAGGGAAACAGTAATGTTACCACCCAATAATGATTGTGATGGCCTACCAGATGAGACATTGTTATTGAACTCATTAAAAATTAGATATCCTAATATTGAAAACGTAAAAGTATATGAAATCCCAAATAAAAGACAGCAGGGAAAAAAATTGAGAATAGCTAAAATTAAATTTGAAGGGCAGACACTTCCAACCTAATATTAAAATAGAAGGCCAGAGAAGAGAGGTATTACCCATGTACCAAAGCCTCTTCAATGCACAAATTGCTCTAAGTATGGACATACAAAAAACAAATGTAGAAATGAACCAATTTGTGCATTCTGTGGTTCAGAAGATCATGAAACCACCTGGAACTGTGGCGTTCCCAAATGTTGTAATTGTGGACAAGACCATCATGCGAGATCAAAGATATGCCCATTCTACATATATAACACTGAATTAAAACTACTAATAAGCAGGTCTGGCTATGTCATTCCAGAAGGAAAGCAAGAATTAAAATCAAGAGGTTTAATGGACCCTGCTAGAAATAAATCATATCGAGACGCTGTAGAAAAAGTAATGCCCAAGAAACATTTTATAATACCTGGAAAAACTAATGAAAAACAAACAACGAGGTCATCAAACTTAGAAATTAACAAAAAATCTCTTGGAGAATCTAGCAATACAGTATCAATAAGCAACTCTTATGACGTACTAATGAAAGATGAAGAATTGCCATCTCTAGACACTGGAAATGAAGATCATGCTGAACAAACAAGAAGAAAACGAGAAAGAGAAATAATTTCCCCCCAAAAAACTCTAATTAATACTAATGACGTCAAGAAGAAGAAAATGCCTAAAATCAACAGGAAAACATCCCCTAATTTAGATAATAATGATGAAATAAGTCCTTCACCAGTCTTTCCAAGTAAATTTCAAGCAATGAATTCTTCTATAGTTTTTCAAAGTAAATCTGAAGAACTAAACCCTTCGCCAGTCTTTCCAAGAAAATTTATAGACAAATTTCAATCTGTCCAAGGAAGACAAAACGATAATTGTGAATGTCAGCGTGTATACCAGAAGGCGTAACACCTCCAACTGAATCTCACCATGAACGGTTGTGGATGCCATACATGTTTTTTGCAAGATTGCAAAGAAACGACGAAACCTTTAAATAAAGAAAATTGATAAACGTGATAAGGAATTTCTTAGCTAGAAAAGATAACATCTCAAGCCAGCTAGAATTACATACCAAAGATTGTATGTGTATTAGACACTTACAGTACTATCGTGAGAGTAAAATAGCAGTGGTTAGACAATTTCTTAGCCAAACAAGAAGAAAAAATTATTCACCACTGAATCAGAAGATAACACAGAAATGTCAAAAACCCAAAAAGAAAAAGCTAATTAAGCGAATAATTACCCATAGTTTAAAAAAAAATATATATATATATATAATTTATATATATTTAAAACCAAATATACAAAATAATCTTTTAACTTTCGTTCCATTCAATTATACTATTATCCAATGGAACATAAACGGTCTGAAAACACGAATGCACTTGGGTGAAATACAAAGACTCCTAAAGCAACATGAACCAATGTGCATATGTTTACAACACGTTAATAATCCAGTCCCATCAATATGTAATTACTTTCTGGCATCCTCCGTTTCAGGAGAAGGCAAGTTAGGAACAGCAATATATGTCATAATCGTGTAACCTATGATAAAGTTACAGTTAACAATAATTCATTTCAAATATCTTCAATTCGCCTGCATATGATAAACAAAACTAGCATTTTAGTCTGCAGTCTATATAATCAACCTAATGAAAATTATGATATGGCTCAATTATCAAATATTTTTATCACAATTCAATGAGCCAATTCTAGTTTTAGGTGATTTTAATGCTCACCACCCTTTATGGGATGCCAGTACCATCGACGCAGATAGAGCAGGTAAAGACATAGAAAATCTAATACTTAACTACAACTACTGTTGTCTGAATGAAAAATGAAATCCCAACATACTTTTCAAAAACTCATGGGACCCTATCATCTGTAGACCTGTCTATTTGTTCCACTTCGTTAGTAGACAGATTAGAATGGAATACTCTGGATGACCTTTATACTAGTGATCACTACCCAATCGTAATCACATGTCTTGAAGATAATCATCAACAATTTGTACCAAAATTTAATTTTAAAAAGCTGATTTTGGGAAAAGTATGATTTAATTACTAAAAATGTTTCCCCTTTCCAAAGTAACAAGGATCACATGAATTAATGCTATTTTACAGATTTCGTAATTAGTTCTGGAAATAAATCAATACCAATGACAACTTGTAAGCCAAAAATAAATCCTGTTCCATGTGGTCTAGAGAACTTTCAGATATTATCATACTGAAGCACAAGATGAGTAGACGATTAGAACAGACTAAACCAAAAGATATAACAAATTATATAAAGTAATAGATATACATTGAAAGGGTTAGTATTAATAGCTATGGAAATTGATTATATCAAACCTTTATTGAATAAAATATCTGCTCAATTCAGGAAAAAAGTTATTAGCAATAGGAAATCATCTTGGCATAATTACGTCGCAGACTTCTCCGGTGACACTGTTAAACAAATGTGGGATAGATTTAGAAAAATTAATGGCAAATATAGTCGATCACCTAGATCCCCAATATTACATAATGGGAAAAAAGTTCATGATTTAAAAGATATATCAAATATAATAGGTCGCCACCTAGAATCAGTAGGCAATAGCCTGAATTTAGATGAACATTTTCGCATTAGGAAAATGAATGAAGAGAAACATATAATTAATTTCGAAACAAGTCAACAATTATACTACAATGTCCCATTTACATTAGAAGAATTTGATGCTGCGCTAAAAACTTGTAGTAACTCTGCCCCAGGAAAGGATAATATCTCTTTTGTTAACTCCTTATACATCTGACATTAAAGCCAAAGAATATTATTAAAATTTTATAATCACTTATGGAAAAAGAAACTACTTCCCAAAGCATGGAAACATGCTATTGTAATTCCTATACCCAAACTGGCAAAGATCCAACATCAGCAAATAATTATAGACCTATATCACTAACTAGTTGTCTTTGTAAACTCATGGAAAAGATGGTAAATAATAGACTCATATGGTATTTAGAGAAAAACAAAATAAAGTTCTAGCAGGCAACTCAATCTGGAAGTAGGAAAAATCATTCAACATTAAACTCATTAACATCACTAGAAGATCAAATCAAAAGAGGATTTGTACAAAAGAAAATTACTGTCGCAGTCTTATTCGACATTCAAAAGGCTTATTGATACAACATGGAGATATTCAATCTTAAAATCTCTATATGACATAAATCTAAGGGGTGAATCCCCAATTTTTATACGAAATTTCCTAACAGAAAGAACATTCCAGACTAAAATTGAAACGGTATTATTCAGAAACATTTGAAATAAAAGAAGGTATCCCCCACAAGGCATCTGTACTAAGCAAGCACATTATTTGCATTAGCAATCAATAATATTGTTAAAATGCTTCCAAAAGATGTAAACAACAGCTTATATGTTGATGATTTTGCCATTTTTTACACTTCAAACAACCTACGCCACCTCAAAGAATTTTAAATATCTCCATAGCTAAAATTGAACAATGGGCATTATCTGTTGGATTTAAATTTTCTGTTGAAAAAACACAAGCAATAACATTTTATAAGGATCAGCGCTGGCTCAAAAATCAAGTTATATCTCTTACCATGAATAACACACCCATCCAATTTTATCCAGAAGTTAAATTCTTGGGCTTATATTTTGACAATCATTTGAACTGGAAGGCCCATGTGAAACATACCAAAGCAAAGGCCTTGAAAGCTTTAAATATATTAAAAAAATTAGCCCACACTTCATGGGGTGCTGATAGAGAAACATTATTGAAACTTTATAAGGCTACAGTTCTACCAATATTAGAATATGGCAGTCCAATTTATAGTTCTGCTAGTGAGACAACTCTCAAAAATGCTAGACCCAGTGCATCATCTTGGGCCTCGTTTAGCCACTGGAGCATTCAAATCATCACCAGTCCAATCGTTGATTGTAGAAAGTGGAGAAATGCCACTATCTTATAGATTCAAAATAACAACGATGTGCAGAGCTTTAAAAATTGTAAATATCAGCAAAACCAAGATTTATTTAAAAGATCCAGATTGTTTCTGGAATACAAAAATCCCCATCCATCCTTCCCCGTTAGAGCTAATAGATTATTTAATGACAATGACCTTTATAATATTAAAGTTTACAATTTTAGCAAAATAATGCCCCCATGGTTGATAAGTGCTCCCCAGATATGTAGGAAATTGTGTACAATACCCAGTAATAAATTGAATAATCCCCTTGCTATGAAACAATATGCTCTGGAAAACATATCAAGATACACAATAATAATCACATATATACTGATGGTTCAAAAGATGATGTAGGGAGTTGGAATTCGCTGTTTACGGAAACAATATAAAGATCCAAGTCTCCTTACAAAGCAAAGCATCAGTATTCACTGCTGAATTACTAGCAATAAAAACAGCCATTAACAACTATATCTGAAAACCAGTTTAGTGAATAACATCTTTAGCGATTCAACTAAGTTTCAATAACTGCAATAAGCTCTTATACTCCAAAAAACAAAATTGTAAATGAAATTAGACATATATTATAATGCAAATGAAAAGACAAAAATATCTGTTACTCTATGTTGGATACCATCTCATATAGGATTAGAAGGCAATGAAAAAGCAGATACTTATGCAAAAGAGGCTAGAACACTCCCAATATCAGCAGAATTATTGCCACTAGAAGATTATATTAGGCACAGCAAGTCGGTTATTAAGAAAAAATGGCAAAATAACTGGGGGGAAAACCATCCTACCAATAAATTAAGAGAAATAAAAGAAACTGTAGACCCGTGGCCATCATCCTATCAGAAATGCCGCAAGAATTCAGTAATATTGACACGGCTAAGAATTGGTCACCAAACTGACACATGGTTACCTAATGAGTAACCCCCATACCCCTAACCTAATGTGCGAAATATGTAATGTCCAAATAATCAGTAAAACATATTTTTAAAATCTGTCCAAAATTAAAACCCAAAGAGACATAATTATTCAGAAGATATTCTTTTAAAGAAATATTATCAGAAAGTGACCAAATTTTCACTATTTAATATTTTAAATTTGTTTTAAAATTCCTTAAATTTAATAATTTATACGAAAATATAATATATAGTAATTTATAATATATTCCAGATAGTAATTATTTATTTATTTTTTTTTAGATAATATATATTCCAGATAATAAATATTTATCTATTTATTTTTAATAATAATTTATACTGATTTTAAATAACATGCTAATCCTTCGGCAGCCCTAGGAGAGTTAATATTAACTCAGTGGTCTGGTTAAACTAAAGTAAAAAAAAAAAAAAAAAAAAAGCTAATCAACTACCTCCTCCTTTCTTACTACTGGGAGATTTTTAATGCCCATAATAGTCTATTGGGGAGGTGATACCTGAATGCTGTAGGTAGAACCATCGATGATTTTATCTTAAATAATGATCTCTCTTTACAATGATGGTTCATGACGTTTCATACATCTACACCAATGTCTTTTCAGCTATAGATTTAAGCATTTGTTCACCTGCAGTCCACTTGGACTTCAACTGTCTGTAGATGAACTTTTGCACAGAAGTGATCACTTTCCCATACATTTAAAGTATACTAGAAACATACCTTCTGAATCTCCTATAAAGTGGAAAGAAAATGAAGCAGATTGGAGGAAGTATGAAGGAAGCTTTCAATTACATCAGGAAGTAGAGTCATTTGAGTCACACTTAGATGCATATGATATTGGACCTCAACTATATTGGATAATGCCGAGAAATATATCCCAAAAACAAAGGTTAAACCAAGCAGGCCTGCAGTTCCCTGGTGGGACCAAACCTGTGGCAGACTGCGAAGAATAGTGGGAAAATGCTATAGGCAATTCAAGGCAAACCCTCAGGAACAACGAAAACTACGTACCACGGGCCTTAGCCAAACAAAGAAAATATATTAGAAAAGCGAAAAAGGAATCTTGGCTCCACTATATAAATGGTATCAATTCTAAAACACCAGAAAGATTAGTATGGAAAAAGATTAAAAAGCTAAGTGGGAAATTTGTTCCATCACCTGCTCCTACTCTAAAAATCAATGATGTGCTTATTTCAAATCCAGCTGATGCTGCAGAAAAATTTGGTGAGCATTTTGCTGACATATCAAGCTCCAAAAATTACACACCACAGTTCAGTAAGATTCGAAATGCCAAGGTGTCAATTAGATTTAACACTGAAAATAATGAAGCATATAATGCTAAGTTCTCATTAAGGGAACTACGAGAGGCTCTCTCATCTTGTGAGTCAACAGCCCCTGGTGCAGATAACATAACCTACAACATGATTAAACATCTTCCAGAACATGCTATAATATATCTAATGAAAATATTCAATAAGGTCTGGGAAACGGGCATCATTCCCCCATCTTGGAAGATAGCCTAGTAGTTCCAGTCATAAAGCTAAACAAAGATCCATATCAGCCCACTAGTTGTACAAGCTGTGTCTGTAAATTATTTGAGAAAATGGTGAACTCTCGTCTAATGTGGCATTTAGAGAAAAACAGATTGTTATCCTCTGTTCAGTTCGGCTTCAGGAAAAATCGTTCAGCCTTGGACCCTTTACTGAGATTATCAAATCAGATTCAGCAGGGATTTTCCAATCAATGCCAAACAGTAGGGGTATTTTTTGATCTGGAGAAAGCCTATGATACAACATGGCGATTTGGCATTGTAAAACGGCTCAATGAAATGGGAATCAGGGGCAATATGTTAAACTTTATCAACTCCTTTTTAAGGGACCGATATATTAGAGTGAGAGTCGGGAATAAGTTTTCTTCTTGTTATGAGACGGAAGAAGGTGTCCCACAAGGCAGCGTATTGAGTGTTACATGCTTTGCCATTGCTATTGATAATATTGTGAAATCTGTTTCCGCTCCAGTTAGGGCTTCACTATTTGTGGATGACTTTGCCATCTATGTCACGACATACAACGCTGTATCAGCCTGTAACTACCTGCAAAAGGCAATTAATGTCATCAGTAAATGGGCTGATGAACATGGTTTCCGATTTTCTTCATCTAAAGCTGTGGCTGTTCGTTTCACCAGATGTACCCGCAATGAAACTATCCCAAATTTGAAACTGAAGGATTGTCTTATTCCTTACAAAAAAGAAGTAAAGTTTTTGGGCATAATATTTGACAGCAAGCTAACGTGGCGTAGTCACATTGATTCTCTAAAAACAAAGGTTAAAAAATCCCTCAATATTTTAAAGGTGGTATCGGGATTTGACTGGGGAGCTGATAAGAAAAGTTTATTGAAGCTGTATGATTCCTTATGTAAATCAAAACTGGACTATGGCTGTCAGGTTATATTCATCTTCCTGCAAGTTCCATATTAAAAGGGAATTGGATGTAGTACATAATATGGGATTAAGGATATGTACAGGTGCTTTCAGGACATCTCCCGTTGAGAGTATCTACATTGACTCTCATGAACTTCCTTTAGATCTGCGAAGAGAAGAGCTTGGTTTGCGGTACACCATGCGACTAAAAAGCTGTCGAGAGAACCCCACACGAAAAATTTTAGAGGAGTGTGACTCTAAAAAATTTGGTGAAAGATCTTCCAAACCTTTTCAAATAAGGCAGTTGGAATGTTTAAATGACATGGTCATTCAGCGCCAAAAAAAGTTGAAGAAGTAAAACCTATCCTCTGTACCCCCATGGCTTATTCCCAAGATTTCCTTATGCTCTAAGAAAATAGACAAAAAACAACAGTCTGAGGAAGAGGTAAAAGCTAATTTTCTGGAGCATGACCATAAACATGATGGGCAAGTGAAGATCTACAATGATGGATCAAAGTCTGATAGTGGAGTTGGGTGTGCAGTTGTGCATGGGAATGAAATTTACGAGGCAAAATTGCCTGAGTCAGCTTCCATATTCACTGCAGAGTTGTCAGCTTTAGTTAAAGCTTTAGAAATTATTCATAACTCTAATAAGAAAAATTTTGTAATATATAGTGACTCAAAAAGTGCATTAGATTCATTAAAGCAGCTGTATACAATTCATCCTCTGGTACAAAAAGCCCAGGAGTGGCTCTTTTGGATTTCGTGTCGTAGGAAATTGGTATGTTTCTGCTGGATCCCGGCTCATGTTGGAATTCGCGGGAATGAGGAGGCAGACAGATATGCAAAGGAAGCCGCTGTGAGTAATTTGTATCAGAAAACCAAAGTGCCACATATAGATATGAAGAGATCCATCAAGTCGTACATCTTGAGGAAATGGCAAGAGAGATGGTCCTCCCCTCTCTTAGCCAACAATAAAAAATATAAGCTGATAAAGAAAAGCATAGAAAAATGGCCCTCTTCTTTTCAAAAAGAGAGGAGAACAGAAATTGTTTTGGGGCGACTTCGAATTGGGCACACTAGGATAACCCATAAATTTATTTTAGAAGGTGGCAGTGCACCAGTATGTGTTAGGTGTGATGCAACCTTATTAGTGGAGCACATCTTGGTGCATTGTGTAAATTACAGAGAACAGAGGCAGAGATTCCACCTTGATGGAAAATCTCTTGCCGATGTTCTAGACGGCAAAGCAGATATTTCTGCACTAGTGAGTTTTTAAAAATGTATTGGGATTTTTTATGAAGTTTAATTGATGGCAAATTTTAACTCGTTGATTTTATTTTTTGTTGATTTTATTTTATTTTATGTTGATTTTATTTTTTACTCTTTGTTCATAGTCATCATTTTAAGTACCTGATTATTATTAAAAATTTTATTTGCTTTTTTTAATAAAGGTTAAATGGTGTTGAATGGATGTATGCATGTCAGTTTTTTTTTTCTTATTTATGTATTTGGTTTTGTGTGTGTGTGTGTGTTTGTGTGACTTCGGCTGTGGGATTCTTTGGTTGCAGTGTGAGTGGTTTTGAGTGAGAGTGAATGGTTTTTGGTTTGGTTGATATGTGATGTGAGATCGTCTTGGTCCTGGTTGTTGTGTGTCGTTCGTTTTTTTTTTATTGCAGTTTTAGTTGGTCATTTGTGTGGGAGGTTTTAATTGATTCATGTATTCATTCATCTGATTCATTTCATTTAATCATATAATACTGCAGCGCTGAATGACCTTTGCAGGTCCCAGCGCTTGGGCTATGCCCTAAATTCCATAATCAATCAATCAATGAGCAGCCACTGCGAGGTTGTAGTGGATATTATCATGAGAAGATAGAAATAGAATGGCATATACAACTGACATACTTACAGCAGCAAAGCGGGTAGCAATCTTATGTAGTGAGAAAGCATATGTCTAAGGACCTCGGATTTAGCACACTTATCTACCAGAGGGGCAATTAGTATGCCAGGCATCACAGACCCAACAGCTGCATGAAGAGAGGCATCCCAAACATATGACTGGAAAAACTGTAGAGCTGCAGGGTTATCAGTCTCATCCATCTTAGCACTGGTCACCTCCTTGAAGATTTGACTTTCAGTAAAGGCATGCTTCTTCCTTATCATAACTCTAGATAACATTAACCCTGAATTGGTTTCATTAACAGTTGGTATGCTGAAAGGAGTACTAAGCACTGCAGGTGCACCCAAAACCTTAGGTTAAGCAGATAGCAAAGTTAGCATCATGATAATGATGCTATGTCACATGGACCTGTTACCAGTCACTCTAGCAATTGTTAAACAACGTGTAAATGAGACATTGGATCAGACACCTCATTTGTACACCACTCCACAAATGTAGGAGCACTAATTCCACCAATAGGTTGTGGAGTAAACCGGTGAACTAATGCAGAAGCAGCACTTGGGAATAGTTAACCCCTATAGCTCTGGAATAATTCAAAGTGCAGAATGTTGCCAATACATAAATGTTGATAGTGTCGACACCTCTTGCAGAAGCTCCCTTGGCAGACATGAAGTCCTCTAGTGCATGAATGAAGGTGGAAGTGAAATCAGTATCATTCTTGTGTCCATCCTTGAGAAGATGTTTGCAACAGTAATCACTTTTGCACCACCTGAATAAGCTCAATTATGAAAAGTTTCCTTCCTAGCACTGAGGGAGGTCTTAGCCTTGTCCATGCCCAGAGCTGGGAACAATTCTAAGCTTGAAGATCCTTCACTTGATCCTTCTTGGGTGTGTAAATCCTCAGTCTCTTCACTTACAGGCGTATTCTTCTTCATACTCCTGATAGTTACACAACTTGGAAACTGGTGGGGATTATTTTTCTCTATCTCTACCGTAGGACTAATTCTCAATGGTTTGTCTGTCACTACAGGACAAGGAACAAATGCCACACTGCCAAATTCATTACCCAACAGAACATATACACCTTTGACAGCCAGTGAGTCCTTCAGAGCAAAATCAACATTACCTGTCACCAAATCACATGATAGGTGTAAGCGGCATATATGAGTTACCTCTTCTCCTCCTATACCCTTCAAAATAACTGAATCTCCTGTGAGATTATTCTCCAACTTCCGGTGTGCACCACGTGCCACCACAATATTTTTGCTCCATGTATCACATAATACTGTGACTGGCACCTGCACACTCCCTCCTTGAGTTGTCAGCATCCCCTCGTAGCCCCCTAGATGCTGACCCCTTGGTGTGGGTAGGGGGCTTAGGGACCAGCAGCTGGACCGTGATGTCTGGTGGGGTTGCTTTCTCACTGGTCCTTGGGGCTCAGCTGCTTATCCAACTAAATTAGTCAGAACTTTTACTTCTTTCTGCAATTTATTCATTCTTACTACATCCTTATTCGTTCATGTAATATTTTTTACTAGCATTTCGAATTAATTTAAGTGGAATTTTCCACCTTTGCTTAAATTTACTGAGTGATATCAGGCAGAACTATTTTGTGGGGCTGGACCACGTTTTCCAGGGGGGTCTGGTTTTGCGGATAGGACTCTCGGCATTGTGTCCGGTTTGCCCTTAATGTGATTAGAGTGGGGATGATTGTATTCTGGTAACACTCTCAGTCCTATCAAGCTGGTTTGGCTTACACTTGGGCCACTGTAATCATGTTGTGCCATCCCCTGTGGGGTAGGGTAGGGACGCGGACATTTGGGAGTTGGTTCTGACTTGTGCCATTAGTGGAAGAATAAAATCCATGAAAGGCTGATGATATCTTTTTAAGGTTTTCAGGTTTATTTTATTTATTTATTTATTTTACCAATACTTTGATCTTTATGAATAATACAAATAAAGATTCAAGTATCCCTGGACCCTTTGATGGTAATGTATTAGCACAGTTGATGACTGCAGGAACCTCTACTGGCTTCCTCCCTATGGAAAAATCAATCAAACCTTCCAGTGTAATTACACTGAAACCATGTGCTCCAGTACGGAGTAAAGGGAAATTTAGTTAAAATATAGTTACAGAAATAGGACCCGGAATGTTTGAAAACTCGTATGATAAATATTTGACTTTTAATTTGGAAGACTCTGTGACATTTTTAATGTATATAAAGATACTGTCAGGTGTTGTGGCCGAGAGCCTAAGATTTCTTCTGAGGGGCGAGGAAAGCTGACAGTGGAATCTGCATCAGTAAAAGAAAGTGACAAACTAAAAACGTTATCACACCTTGGAGGAGTTAAAGTAGAGTGTGCAGTACATGCTTTTTGGAATTACTCCAAGGGCATGATATATGCACCCCAGCTTGAGGAAAGGCTCGTTGAGGAATTAAGGGATCAAGGTGTAATAAGAATGGGAAGAATGAAGAAGATAAATGGAGTCCTAGTCTCACTTCCCAATTTGAAAGAATGAAGAAGATAAATGGAGTCCTAGTCTCACTTCCCAATTTAATTGTTACTTTCAATTCCACCCGATTGCCTAGTATGGTGAAAGCAGCCTGGTTACGTTTCAAGGTTAAACATCTCAAGACTGAGGAGATGTTTTTATTGTCAAGAATTCAGACATATTTTGGGGTCCTGTAGACAGAAACTACAAGGCAAGCCTGCTACTTGTGTTAAATGCAGTGAAACAGAGCATGGCATATGTAATAAGGAGGCCAGATGTATACATTGTGGAGACAATCATCCATCATCTTCACTTAATTGTGATGTATACATCATGGAAAAAGAAATTCAGATATTAAGGGTGACCGAGCGTATCACATTTGGAGAGGCAAAAGAGAGAGTGTTGAGTCAGTACATTAGACCAGGAACATCCTTTTCCAGTGTTGCTGCCAACCGAAGAAGAAATATCAATGTCACCAAAGATAATGTAAATAAAAAACCAGTTACGACCTGTACTTGTGCCTCTTTGGAGGTGGCGCCAATGATTGCTGGCACTCATGCCTCTTTGGAGGCTGCGCCAGTGATTCCTGGCGCTCCTGCCTCTTCGGAGGCCGTGCCAGTGATTCCTGGCGCCCCTGCCTCTTGGGAGGCAGTGCCAATTGATTCTGGCACTCCCGCCTCTTTGGAGGCAGTGCCAGTGGTTTCTGGCACTTCTGCTTCTATGGAAGCAGAACCAGTGATTTCTGGTACTCCTGCCTCTCTGGAGGCTGTGCTGGGTGTACCTGGCACTTCCACTTCACTGGAGGCTGTACCAGCTTTAAATGGTGCTTCTGATCCTTTGGAGGTTGCACCAATGTCCAACCTTGACACCCCTCCTCAGGCAGCATCAGCTTTGTCTGGTGTTCCTGAGACCGATAACCCTCTGAAAAGGAAGGCAGCCATAAATAATCGAACTCCTTCCAGAAATAAAGAGCAAGTCAGTAAGCTGAAAGCTCTTAAAAGAGGCTCTAATTTAACAGCCTCTAAATGGAAGTAAATTCATTAATTTTCTACAGTGGAACTGTCAGGGATTAAGAGCTAAATGGGAAGAATTAAGGCTGCTCATGTCAGAAGTGTCTCCTGTTTGTATAGCTCTGCATGAGACAATGATTGATAATAATATGTGCCCCAGCCCACGAGAGTATACATCCTATCACTCCACCTATAATTTGAATATTGGAAGCCATGGCGGTGTCGCTTTGTATTTTCGAAATGACACCCCACAAAATCCTATCAGTATCCAATCAGCATTGCAAGTGACAGGTGTGCATATCCATTTGCAAAGAAAATATGCAGTATGCTCTCTTTATCTACCACCTAATGAAGCCTTCCCCATCAATGAATTTTAATCTCTTATTCAACAGTTTCCACGCCTTTTTGTTATTTTGGGAGATATGAATACCAGAAGTCCTCTTTGGGGTGACATCGTCACCAATCAAAGAGGAAAGTGCTTAGGTTCCATCATAGAAGATGAAAATGTGGGGATCCTCAACTCTGGGGAGTCTACGCATTTTCATGTTCAAACAGGCACATTATCAGCAATTGCTTTGTCTATATGTAGTGATAACTGTCTTATTGACTTTAATTGGAGAACTATAAATGATAGATTTACCAGTGACCATTTTCCGATAGTGGTGAGTGTAGCATCAAGTCCTCCATCTTCAAGGCTACCCAAATGGAATATTGGTAAAGGTGATTGGTCAACATTCCTGGAGCACAGCTCAATAGATGACTCTGCTGATGACTTTCTCTGTGTAGATGACGCTCTTGACTTTTTTAATACAATAATGTTCTCAGCTGGTCTTCAATCTATACCTAGGACTTCAGGCAAATTTGTCTGCCGACCAGTTCCCTGGTGGACACATAAATGCCAGGAAACTCATAGAACTTTGAGATCTGCCTTCACCAGATACCGCAGACGAAAATGTGAGTATTATCGTGTAGGATTTCGAAAAACAAGAGCTCATTTTTGCATGGAAATAAAAAAAAACACAAAAAGAATCTTGGACGATATTCATATCTTCACTAAATTCGGAAACTCCTCTGACTCTAGTTTGGAAGAGAGTTAGAAAAATAGCAGGCAAGTTCACTCCTTGTCAACCTCCAGTTATCAAGATGAATGGTTGCGGGGTAGCAGACCCCCAGTTAGTGGCAAATGAGTTTGCTAATCATTTTGCTAGTGTTGCGAAGAAAAATTATGAAAGACCCTATTCAGCTCAAAGATGGATAATGGAACAGGTCAAAATTGATTTTAATACCTTAAGACTTGAGCAATACAGTGCTCCTTTTACTATTAGAGAATTTGAATCAGCCCTGAATAATTGTAATGAATCAGTTCCTGGACTGGACGATATAACATATTCAATGATTAAGCATAGCCCTGAAAATACCAGACTTTTCATATTAAGCCTAATTAACAGAATTTACCGAGAACATATCTTCCCCAAGATTTGGGAGAAGTTGAAACTACTGCCATTTGTGAAACCTGGAAAAGATCCATTCAAGACAGGAAATTATCGTCCTATCGCATTAACATCTTGTTTGTGTAAGATCATGGAAAAAATAGTGAACACACGATTGATATGGTACTTGGAAAGAGATAAATAACTGTCGCCTGCTCAGTGTGGTTTTCGAAGTATGCGCTCCACAACTGATGTAGTGGTATGAATGGAATCTTCAGTATGTGAAGCTTTTGCCAACAAGCAGCATCACATCACTGTTTTCTTTGATCTAGAGAAGGCTTATGATACAACATGGAGATATGGCATTTTGAGGGTCCTTTATGAATATAACCTGAGAGGCAATTTGCCCCTCTTTATGAAGGCTGTTTTGAAAAATAGGATATTTCAGGTTCAGGTTGGAGCAACAATGTCAGATGTGTTCAATCAGGAAGAAGGAGTACCACAAGGAAGTGTTTTAAGTGTAACCTTGTTCACCTTGGTAATCAATGGGGTTTCTAAAATAATTCCCCCGGATATAACATACGTATACCCTTTTTGTTGATGACCTATCGATTTCCTTTGCAGCATCAAGGATGGCAGTGTCTGAACGCCGCCTTCAGCTCTGCATTGATAATATAGTAAAGTGGGCTGAGGTTAATGGTTTTAGATTTTCCGCCAGTAAAACTGTAGCTATGCACTTTTGTCGTAAAAGGGGAATCCACACTGATCCAGATCTATTCAGTCATAGGCAGAGAATTCCATGTGTTGGTGAAACAAGGTTTCTAGGCTTGATTTTTGATAGCAAGCTAACCTGGATTCCATATCTGAAATATATTAAGGCAAAATGCTTGAAAGCAATGAATTTGCTGAAAGTCGTTTCTCACACTTCTTGGGGTGCAGACCGAACTCAGATGTTGAGATTATATAAAGCCTTGGTCTTTTCAAAATTAAGTTATGGGTGTGAGGTGTACACTTCTGCGAAGCCAAATAGCCTTAAAATGCTCAACTCAATTCATCATGGAGGAATACAGTTGTGTACTGGAGCATTTAAATCATCTCCCACCGAGAGCATGCTTGTAGATGCTGATGAGGTGCCACTGGATCTTCATTATAAGCGTCTGCTGGTTCGGAGCTGGTATAGATTCCAGAGGCTACCTAAGTCTTTAACCAGCATTTGTATGAGAAATGAAAGGCATTGGCAGTTTTATGAAAGTCACCCCAAGCAACCTCATCCATTCGCTTTTAGAGTAAATTCTATTGTCCGTGAATTAAATATGCCAAGAGTCGAAATTTTACCAGCAAAATATTCAGTTAGTCCCCCCTGGAACTTTCCAGAGGTAAAATTTTGTAGAAATTTTAATTTTACCAAGATAAAATTGTCCATTGAGGCCATGCAGTCAATATTTTTAGAACACTCTCTGCAACATGGTAACCCCACTGCCGTTTTCACGTATGGCTCAAAGTCAAATGCTGGCGTCGGCTTTGGTGTAGCCTTCCCTGATGTAGAGAGAAGTGGCAGGCTATCATCAGTTGCATCGATTTTTACAGCAGAATTAATGGAATTTTAAAGGCTTTAAAGGAAGTTTTAATTTGGAATGAAAGTAATTTTATTATATATTGTGACTCAAGAAGTGTTCTTCAGTCACTGGAATCTTTTAACCCTTTAAACCCTCTGATTTTAAATATATTGGAATGGCTGCTTTTACTAAAAAGAAGAGGGAAAGAAATAAAGTTCTGTTGGGTGCCTTCTCATGTTGGGGTGGCTGGGAATGAGAAAGCTGACCAACTTGCAAAGTCTGCGGTCAGCACCCAGAACCCACAAGATGCCTACTACCATATCGGGATTTGTATCCTCTAGTAGGTCAGAGAAATAAAAAATGTTGGGAGGATATTTTAAATAATAAAAAAATGCGTAGTATCACGTCATCAGTGTCTCCTTGGTCATATCCGTATATGCCAAGGAAACGATGTTGTGCAGATTGAGGATTGGACATACAAAACTCACCCATGCATTCTTGATGTCTTGTGAAAATCCTCCGTTTTGCGAGAACTGTACTGTGCCCCTGACTGTGAGACATTTGCTGGTTGAATGTCCCAGACTTGGGAATTTGAGACATAGGTTCCTGTGTTGGGGTCCGTGACAGTAGGTAATTTTATCCTAGCTACAATTCTTGGAAAGGATTGTAAAATAGAGCAGTTATATATCTTTATGAGGGAGGCTGGCCTCCTCAACAAAATTTAGACTATGTAATAGAATATCTATGCAAGAGTTTATATTTTATGAGGGAGGCGGGCCTCCTTAACCAAATTTAAATTATACATAGATTGTCTATGTAAGAACTTATATATATGAACAAAATTTTTATATAATGTATTTATAGATATTTTTATATGAAATTTATCTAAAATTTAATTTTTTCTATTTAATTTATTTCGGTGTCAATTACCCAGATGTTGTGACGCCAGATATAATACACAATCAATCAATCAAATCCCCTCGTAGACAATGCTTAAACTGCTCAGCCACCCACTGCTTCAGATTACATTTCCACTGGTTGCTAAACTTTGCTTATCTAGTTTCAATCTGTTCAGTAGTGGGATTCTTCCCCACACAGGTCTTCATAGTCTGTTTCACGTGGTCACCTCTTACTACTTGACCAACTGGCTTTGACTGCTGTTATTTGGTAACACTCCTGACTAATGTGTCCTGCTCTTCTACCCTGGAAGCAGACAGCATTAGGCTTCTGTAACTATCTTGAAAAATTGGATGAGGACTTCACATTAGCCTGCTGATGGGTATTACCTTGCATTGGCTTGGTAATATCCCTTGTATGTTTCCCATTAATAAATTTGTTCTTGAAAATTGGATGACACTTAAAACCTGTGCAATTTTGATTCTTGAACTTGGACATTGTAGATCCCTTTGCTACTGATTATGTTAGTGTTCACCCTGTGTTGCAGCCTTGTGAAGTTTCTAAACTCTCTCTCTCTCTCTCTCTCTCTCTCTCTCTCTCTCTCTCTCTCTCAAGTTGGCTCTTATATGTTCAGGAATTTCTCAAAAATACTGCTTTAAAACAGAAATTGGCAAAAGTTAAAACCAAAATGGCATATTGGCGAAAAAACAGTAAAAAAAATTGGCAAAAATTCCGTCCAAGATGGCTTCCTATTGGCGAAAAAGCTGTCCAAAATCGGTCAAACTTGAAAAAAAAGGCTTTACCCAACCCAACAGTAATTGGTAAAGAAAAAACCTGCCAATAATTGCAAAAAAAAAAAATAATAATAATAAATAAAAATAAGGCTTCATCTAGTAGTGGTTGGCAAAAAAAAGGCTAAGAATTGTTTCAGAATTGCAAAAAAAAGGCCTAAATTGGGTAAAAAAAAAAAAAAAAAAAAAAATCCACGACTGGTGAAAATCACAAAGGAATTATTTTTTGGTCACTTTCTATTTTAGCAAAAAAAGAAAGAAAGAAAAAGTTCAAGGTTACAGTGAAATTTAAAAAATGGGCAAAAATTATAACAATCAATCGGAAAAAAGACGCTTGCTTAACTTAATCTAACAGAAAAAAGAGCCCCAAATTAAAAAAAATTGATTAATTAATTAAAATTGGTCAGAATTTAGAGAAAAAAGACAAGCAAGCAAGATTTTAACTCTAGACGTAGTCATCTATTCTCTCTCTCTCTCTCTCTCTCTCTCTCTCTCTCTCCTGGCCCGTCACACTACCTCAAAAACAGCCCCCTTCTGAAAACTTCCTCCGGAATCACTGGAGGTAGTCATTTTTGTGTGATGTATATACCCTAGTTTTAGAAAATGCCTGACACCTTCTTCATATATAAACGGGAAAAAGTTTTTTTTTTTTTTTTTTTTTTTTTTTCTAAATCCCTATTTCATGGTCGATTTTTATGAAATTTTAAATGTACAGTGGGGCATCGCTTAGTCGCGGATCAGCAATCACGGAATCAGTCATTCACGGGTTTTTTCTTGGACCTCTTCACATGCTATATTGCTGGTATGAATCACAGCATCACGGGACAAACAGGTTACGTATGAGATGTTTATATGTAGGCTGAGCCTCAGCCGCAGTCCGATAATCACCAACATACATGAAACAACTCGCATTATGATATTAACTAACAATAAAGGTAATAAAACCATTCTCAACTTATATATTATTGGCATATCTTCATAATAAATAGCCTATTCAAGGTACATATACGACGTTCATTGGTAGGCTAAGCCTAGTTGCAGTTTGATAATCACCAACATACATAAACAGATTCACATTATGATATTAACTGACAATAAAGTTAATAAAACCATTCTCACCTTATATATTATAGGCATATCTCTGAATTGAGTTCCATTTGGCAACTAAAAACAGTGATGATATTGGTAAAACGAAATCAGTTGATTATTTTAAGAATGTAAACAAAACCAGAATGCAAATGGTAGATCGCTATGTTCATATCATAATACTACAATATGGTAATAGTACATGCAATATGATTAGACACAGTAAAACAACAGTTTTATTGAAATGATCATTATTCTCAATACACAACTCTCTCTCTCTCTCGAGAGAGAGAAACAGCTGATTGCTGACCAGTGGCGATTCTACCCCTCAAAAAGTCGGGGGGCAACTCCGGGGCAAAGATAATTGTTGGGTGGGCATCATAGGTAAGGTGACTAAAAATAATTAAAATTTTGGAAACATTTTGAAATTCATGGAGGAATGAATTTGACTAAAAGTAAATGTTCATATAGAATTTTGTTTGATTCCTAAGCAAAACAACTGTGAAGCATCCATCGGATATTTTACCTGACTTGCATGATATGAAACTTTAACATTCAAAACTATATACAATTCCAAAAAATACGCAAACATTAAAGAATGGATAGATAGTATGTATAAATATAATACACATTTGAACCAAATAAAGAAAGATAGTAGTAACTATATGAAATGAACAGATATACATGGGGCATGTCATGACAATTCTGAAAAGGTTCAGTTTGACATTCAAAACTTTATACGATTCAAACCAATATGCAAATTATTAAAGAATGTTAAGTTTGTGTAATACCCATTTGCACAACTTGAAGAAAGGTATTAACTAATGAAATGAACAGACAGATATGGACCATGTCATGACCATTCCGAAAATGCTGGTTTGACGTTCAAAACTTTATACAATCCCAAACAATATGCAATTATTAAAGAATTACAAGTTTGTATAATGTACATTTGAACAAAGTAAGAAAAGGTATTAATTAATTAAATGAACAGACAGATATGAGGCTTATCATGAAAATTCTCAAAATGTTCCGACATTCAAAACTACACAATATTTCATAACAATATGCAATTATTAAAGAATGGTAAGTTTTTATAATACACATTTGAACACAAAACAGATATTGACCATGTCGAGACAATTCTCAAAATGTTTAGAGCAGTTTGACTCTACGATTATCATGTCAGAAAGTAGACTTGTGGAATACATCAGTACAAAATGAAAAACGAGCTGAAGTAATATTAACAAGATTACGAATAGGCCACACAAGACTAACTCACGAGTATTTAATGATAACTCCACAAGGGAACATCCCTCATTGCAATGTGTGTAATACAATTTTAACAGTCAAGCATATTTTATGTGAATGCCTAATTTTTAATAGAGAAAGAAATTTATATTTAGGCAATAAATCATTATCAGAAATACTATCAGAATCGGATCATTTTTCTTTATATAGAGTATTAATATTTTTAAAAAAGACTAATATGATTAATAAGATTTAACATATACCGTTTTAAATAGATGACTTTTGTCATTTTTATCTATTTCAGTCTTTTATAAGTTCAATTCATATTTTTAATTCCAACCTCATATATCACTTAACAATCCCCTCATTTATCATTAATTTATTATAATTCATTAACTTCATTCCATACCATTCCATGTTTTAGACATAACATTTTATGAGCGTATTTTTGAAATAATTTCCTCCAGAATGATTTCGGGCCAGCACTGTAAGAGTCTGGTTAGACTCATTGGGCTGGTAAATCTTAACTTTATAATAATAATCATGTCGGCTGTCAAACTCATCTACAAAACTAAGTCAATACTCTCAGCCCGTTTACTTTCAACTGATAATAATGCAGTTACTCAACTGATAATAATGCAGTGTTACTTAGTCTCTCACTAGTCATTGAGTATCTAAGAAATGTTTTTACTATTTTCATTTTGGAAAAACTTCTTTCACGAGAAGCACTAGTAGCAGGAAGTGTTACAGCTATCAATAGCAACCTGCATAAGCAATCAATGACAGATTTATATGGATGAATAAATGACAAAAACTCTACTAATGATGTAGGTGGCTGAGGTTCTTTCTGGAGCAATTTCTTAACTAAAGGTAGCTCGTGTTTTAAATCACTTTGATTAACTGAGTATGATAAAGCAAATGACTACAAGTAATCCTAATGTAAGAACGTCTGTCCTGCAGGACAGAGAGCTGAAATGCCACAGAAGATCACGCATGAATCTTTGGAAATACGACGATCTAGTTCACTATTTAAACAGTATAGTACTTCATACAAGAGTGTGACGTGTTGTGCATGACTTGGCTCCACAACTGTTAGGCCAGTTGTTTCCAGCATGATAAAATCTCCGAGCTGTCGAGGTTTTCTTGAACGTTTTCTTGTCACTGTTGGTGAAATGTCACATTTTCTACAGAGTTCGTCAACCCTATTAGAGTAATTCTCAATTAACTTGGAGTTTTTTTACATCAGCTAAATCTTCACGAAGGCAAGAAATAAGTAGCTGCTTTTCCAAGGTCTGCCTGTTTGTCCTGCAGCTGCTGAGATACTTTATTTTTCCCAGAATTTCCGAGAAAAACTGCAATAAACAAACAAAAATTCTGCATCCATCTGAGCAAGTAAACCTCTAGCAGATACAGCTCGAGCTCCAGTATCATCTACAGCAGTCTCCTTCAAAGTTTTACAATACCTTCCAGACGTAATAAAGCACCACCAGCGAGTATCACTGAGATGTTGAAGTTCTCGAATTTGTTCTTCAGGAAACATTTCACGCAGTATAAAAAGGCACTCCTCATGAACCACTGCAATACTAGCAAAAGATATAGACTTCTTCAAGAAGACTGGAAAATTCAGATGCTTGTAGTACATTCTGTGCAACACTTGCCAAAACCAAATTGAGTTTATGACCATAACACTGAACATAAACAAAGGGTGCTTTCTCTTTTATACGTTTCTGAACGCCACTAACTCCTTCACTCATGACTGATGCTCCATCAAATCTCAAGCCAACAAGAGAAGATTTATAATCTAAGCCTAATTTTTCTAGCTTTCAATATTATGTCTGTGATATATGCAGCATCCAATGAAGACATGGGAGTGAATGAAATAAAACATTCCTGAATACAGTGTGAGATTTCATCATAAAATCGTACTACTAGTGCTAATTGCTCAGTTTTGCTCACATCCTTGGCTTCAACGGCTTGAACAGAAAAGTAATGACAGGATTTTATGTTTTCAGCTTTCTTCCCTCACAATTGATGCAAATGTATCAATCATCTCATTTTGTATTGCAGAACTGGTATACTTCTAATTTTTTTGGACCACTTTTGACACGTTCAGCTATAACAGGATCATTTTCGGCAATGTATCTAAGAAGTTTACAGATATTTCCTGGATTTTGTTCATCGTCACCTTCTCTGTGACCTCTTTGTGCTATATTGTGTGTTACTGTCAGGAGTATAATCTCACCAAGAGTTTTTATGTAATGACGATTTTCACGGACTTTCTTCTGATAGCCCTCACTTATACTCTGTTTAATGGGTGTTTTATCAGTTTAATTGTGTTGATAGTCAATCCACGCAGTATAGGAGGATTTGCAATGGCCCCATCTTTTCCTTGTGCCTTTTTCCATCGTCTAAAGCCCTCTTTACAAATGCATCGTCTGCATTGCCATAAGAAGATGATGCAAATTAAGTGCCTACAAGCAAAACAGAACCTTGCATCACGTTTTGAAGGTACTCGGCCCAATTTTGTGTGACTAGTTATAGTGGCTATTGTTATATTCAGTAATGATTAATTTTATATATAATATTTCATTAAAGAAGTGGGGGGCAAACCAGGGGCATGGCCAAAATCTAGGAGGGCGGCTGCCCCCGTCCCCTAGAATCGCCACTGTTGCTGACGTCATCTGCCATAACTATCGAGCGTTTATCAAGTTGTGATTAAGTTGTCACTGCCGATGTTCAATGGTGGCTTCCAAAAGTAAAAAATGAAATACATTTTGACTCATTCTTCATGTAATGGAGATCTGAAGAAAGAATCCCAGTAAATAGAAGCTGCAGGTCATAGCCAAGGCTGAATAAAATGAATAACGGAGCACATGATGTCTCTTCGGATGGACTAATAAGTCTTTGAGACCTCGTAATTCTCTCTCTCTCTCTCTCTCTCTCTCTCTCTCTCTCTCTCTCCATAAACGAAATACGTAAAACCATTTTTTACCTTATATATTATCATCATATCTTCATAATAAAAAGGCGAGGCCAGCCAGCTGACAAAATGTACGTACGTATATGAAAATCAAATTATGGTAGCGTTCACAGCAAGATTATCTTTCGAAATTTTAATAGTACTAGTCATGATAGTAATAATGTTTGGAATGATTATATGTACTCTGCATTGTTAGGGGTTTGTGGCAGCAATGAAACAAACAAAATAACTTTTTCCTTTTAGACTATGTGTTTAGGAAAAACAAGACAGAATCGGTTTTGTGACTTCGTTTATTTTGATATTTTTAATGATACAATAACTATCATTTGTACTACTAACACCATCTTCACATAACTAATGTACGGCTGCTAGTAGTAGATTCGCGGATCTGTTGAGTCCAGTGTTACTAATTTCGCATTTTTAATGCTAGCTTTCATTTTCTTGAGGTAATTAGCAAGAAAATTTTCAAATAAATGTAACATACGTATTTTGACATCAAATCTTTGTAATGTTGCATACGTATTTTGACATCAAATCTTTGTAATGTTAAATTGAATATTTCTTTTATTCTACTATGTTTGATATATCATGTAAGAAAAAGAACAAAATCTTGGAAAACCATTTTCAGGAATTGAACAGAATAGGTTTCAAAATTATTAGGAATCATGTAACGTAATGTGCAAATACACTGTGTATGTTAGAAACATGCTTGAATCGATAAAGAGAGCAATCGGTTGAAATTGGCTGGGTGGCATTGTTGTGTATGATATGAATTTTTTAGCACTTTATGAAGCAAAATCTAGCAAGAAATTGCCATTTCCATTTGGCTACACTTGCCTACCCATGTTTCGCTCAAGTTGTTACATATTGAAGTCATATTGAAGTCGTGTTGGCCGCGTTCTTTAAAGCGCCTCAGTGGCGTGGTTGGTTTGGTGTTTGCTTCTCACCTCGGTGGCCGTGGGTTCGATTCTCAGCCATTCCATTGAGGAGTGAGAGATGTGTATTTCTGGTGATAGAAGTTCACTCTCGACGTGGTTCGGAAGTCACGTAAAGCCGTTAGTCCCGTTGCTGAATAACCACTGGTTCCATGCAACGTAAAAATACCATACAAAAAGAAAAAAAAAGCCGCATTCTTTAAATCGTACCTATGTAAACGAGTTAATTATGTGGCATCCAAAAGCCCTGATTCTTTTACTCCTATGGGAAAGAAGCCTTAAGCAATTTGGAGTGAATTAAGACCAAAATATGTATAATTACAATCAAATAAGCACTGTGGAGTTTCAGTTGTGATGGTAGTAAGGATAAAACCACTGATTACAAGGTAGAAATGAATTTCAGTTCAAACCATGACCCCGCAAATAAGAAGTTTCATACTTTCACTAATATAGGCAACAAAATGTTGTTTATTGTGCTGATTACAACTGCAATCTTGAGTAAGATCAATAAACATTACATATATACGCTAACATTGTTCAAATGAGTGCTGGGAAAGATGATGGCTTGGTTGTGGTTACGAACGACACCTCACGCGGTTGCCGCCATATTGGATTTCAAAATTGCCTTGAAAACATTTTACAAAGAGCTCACATGCTTATTTTAGTTCGCATGGCCCTTTCATAAATCACATTATGTTGACGAAACTTCAATCTTTTGAATGGTATGCTTAAAGATGTAATTGTATTCTTGTTTCACCAATTAAATAGCGAGTGAATAAGGCTGAGCCATGCCATGACGATGGCTCCACTGCTGTGTTTCCCCCTAGTAGGCTACATATGTACAGTAGTACGTATACATATATTTTTAAGGCTAATGTTGTAAAATAACTTTGAAAATGTCTTGAATTTAGTTTAAGGTGATAGTTGAAGACATATTTGGTGTTTGAACATTGGAATAGTGGTCTTGGGTGGGTTAACTATTTAAGTAGGCAGTTTTAAGCAATTTTTGTGGGGGTGGGGGTACCTGGATAACACAGGTGTTTACTTATCACGGGAGGTTCTGGGCCCTATCCCCCAGTGATTACCGAGGCCTTACTGTAAGTCAATACATGCAGTCCCCGGGTTAAGATGGGGGTTCTGTTCTTGAGATGCGTTGTAACCCAAAATCCTAATAAAAGCTTACTTTCAATGCTTTGGGTACATTCAAAACTATGCAAACTGCATTCTTATTGCATTTTGCTTAAAAAACCTTCAAATATTGATTATTTTGCATTTTTGGTGTCATATTTCTTCTGCCAGATGAGTGTTGTAGGCGTCATAACCCTGGAACATGCGTCGTAACCCTGGAAATAATTTCTGATGAATATAATTGAAAAGCGCCTTTACCTCGGAATGTCGTAAGCCTGTACTAACGAGGAAATATGATGGTGAAAAACAGAATTGAAATCAGACAATTTCATTTGATATAGGAGGAGGGGGCGCCCGTCGTGTGGGGTAAAGGGAAAAATGTAAAAATGACGGAAATTAATAGATATTAGTGTCTAATCTATGGTTTTCAAGGTCGCTGTAATGGATAGTGACACTCATGATAGTCTCTAAAAATAGGGTTATAATCCACTTCTGATCGTAAAAATATATTTGCCAAAAATACTTACCACGACAGGTGTATGAAATTTTCAGGCGTTATTAGTACTATAATGACGCATATTCTTTGAGTTGTATGATCCTACAGCAAAAAAAAAGTTTTTAAAGGAAAAACGTGAAATTCAGAGCCCCGTGAAATCACGATTTTTTTTTTTTTTTTTTTTTTTTTTTTTTTTTTTTTTTTTTTCTTTAGAATTTGGTGCTGGGAGAAAAACTACCTTTCTTGGAAAGAATTCGGTCTTTAAATATGTTGGTATATCGTCCGGGAACATGCACAAAAAAAACTGTTCAAAATCGAGTTGTAAATTAAGTAAAGGCACCAAAAAAAAGTAAAATTAGTACAAGCCAGGAAAAAATTCCTTTACAAGTTATGCTTCGATTTTAGAAGAAATCCACTTTAGATTTTGTGGATATTATGTCACTTGACAGCCTAAAACGCATGAAAATTTATTATATAAGGCATAAAAGTATAAAGAAAGGAGACCCTTGAAAAAAAAAAATAAAATAAAAATAAAGCAGTTTCATTTTACGAACAGATAACAGCTCAAGATAAAATAGTACCCCTTAAAATCCATTCTTGCCTATGAAAGAAATCATAGAAAACTACTTCGAGTTATTTTAGCGGTGACTAATATAAAAATTACCTTTAAATTTTTTTTTCTTTCTACTAAATGATCATCGGGCTTTGCCCAACATACAATGAGATTTATTATGATTATATTACAATTATGATTTACTAAGAAATGTTATTATTACTACTACTACTATTGAGTTCGTAAAACTTTTACCATTACTATTCCCAAAAATACTAACCCCCCCCACCAAGAAAATGAATTTTCTCAGATTTTATCTGCATTAAGCAGCCGATTGGACTTAGTCGGAAATGGCTGCTTAAACAAATAATAATAAATAATAATCATAGGACATTAGACGAACATACTTTGCAAGCTTGCGAACTTCAAGCCCCAAACCTAAAAAGTGCTTGTAATACACCTATAAAGTGCCCGTTATCGTGTACACTTTTAGGTTTGTGCAAGTCTTAAATATGCTTGAAATAAACCTTAATAAAAGCCTTGAAAGAGCTTCAAAATATCTTTGTATAAACCTTAAATAGGCTTTATAAATGCCTCATAATTACCTTTTAACTGCTTTAAACATACTTTGTAAAATCCTTTACAGAACCTTAAATAGGCTTTATACATACTTCATAATTACCTATTAAGTGCTTTTAACATACTTTGTAAAATCCTTTACAAAACCTTAAATAGGCTTTATAAATGCCTCATAATTACCTTTTAACTGCTTTAAACAAATTTTTTAAGGATATTAAACAACCTTATAGAGGCCCTGAAAATTGTTTCATAAGGCTTACATGAACCTGCAATGGCTTTTATTAATCACTTTCAAGGCCATAAAATGAAGGTTCATATACCTTACAATAAACAACTTAGGAGAATGAAAGTTTTAATATTGCTTATCATTTATTTTGCATGAAAATGAAATAAATGAAATAGACCCACTGACTTGTTGCAGTGAGGACTAACACCTGCTTAAGTACTTACCTTGATGAACTGGATACTGCCAGGGTGAAAAGTGTAAAACTGTTTGCGGATGGGTGATCTGCACAAAGTAAAAATCTTTTAATCGTAGCCGAGCTCTTGCATTCAGTATTGGCGGTATACATCAATTTTCTTCCAGGCCTATCATTAGCAAGGATAAAACATCCTTATTTTGTTCATCCAGTCCACTTTTGAATTTTTTTTATTGTAAGACCATGGCAAAAGTACTTCGTATATTATCCATTAAAATAGACGACGGAGGGAATTCTGTTAATTGGACAAAAATGAGAGAGGTAACGGTGCAAAACAGTGTTCTTTGGATAAAGGGGCCCTGATGCCTGGTGGGAACTACTTTCTTGCTGGGCCTTGGTGCCCAGCTGTTGATCCAACTAAATAAGTCAGCCCTTTTCCTTTTACTAAAACTTTTCATCCTTCTGCTTCCTCCCTCTATAAGCACGGATTTTATGTTGATGACCTTTGGATTGGTTTTGGACATGATTTGGACTTTCTCATTGGATTTGGTGGAGGGTGAGGATGGTTGGCATGCCACCTCACCCGTAGAACTCGAGTACCCAACGTGGTCGAGCGAGGGGAAAGTTTAGGTGTCAAACCCTGCTCTTAGTGCTGGGTCTGATCTCGACGGACATCATGACGCCTTAAGCACTGAGGGTGGGGTGTATATCTGGGTGGTACCCCACCCCTAGGGCAGCCCTGTATGGGGTAACACTGTCCTCTAAATGTGGCTCCATGGTGGGTGGGGGGCTACCTGGACGAATCGTCAATTCTACGTCTTATGGAGACATTAAAACCTTCTGTTGACGACTTAGGCAAGGATAAGGACAAGGAAAATTCTGTTAATTCCTCCATTGTGACTTTGGAGCCTTTTTCAAAGGACCTCCTTGTTACAAACATTTTATATGTGAAGCCAGTCCCTTTAGACTGGAATTATGAAACTGTATTTAATGAATTTTTGCAAATTTTGGAAATAAAGTAAAAAAAAAAAAGTAAGGAATAGGACATGGCAAAAATTATGGGTTTTTTTGAATTTTGGGTATTTTTCAATAACGAATCTGAAGCTCACAGAGCCTACAGAGAGTTCAGATCAGATTCATTGAGTGTTGGACTCGCAGATGCAAAAGAGGTCCCTAGGCATCTTGAAATTTATAGACCACCAAGTGAAATTAAAGATAATAGTAAAATAAGTAAAACCTCCAGATCACCAGACCCAGCTAAGTGGTTAATTATCACAACTCATGGCGAGAGAGGCAACCTCAAAGTGAAGAGGTTGGTAAGCAGAAGATCGGCAATGTTGGGAGTCCTGAATTAACTCGCTTTGGGCGTAATAGTTTCTTAGTTCATGTGAAGACAGATATTCAATCGATAATGCTTCTAAAATTTGAAGCTTGATCCTGAGGGTATGATAAAACAGGTGAAAACCTCACTATAATTTTAGTTATGCGAAAGGGGTGTTATTATATTTAATGAAGATCTACATGAAATGGTATGAGGAGGAAATTTTGGAAATGTGTCCGGATGTGGTTTGGAAGGTTTTTAAAGTGCCCCGCTCATCGATGCTTATTTTAACATTTAAAAGTTCTTCTCATGCCATTCTGAAATTATTCTTGATAGTGAATCGTGAAAGTTCATCCTTATAGACCGAGAGTGCTCCAGTGCTTAAAGTTTTGGTTTTGGACACTCCCTCTAACGTTTGCACCAGAAATAAACTCTGTGAATCGTGTGGCCAGCCTGAGCACGAGGAATGTTCTGGACCAGTAGTTTGCGTAAACTGTAAGGGTGAACATCGAGCCCGTGATAAGAAATGTAGTGCATTCAAGAAAAAAGAACAAGATGCATTACTAAAATCTCTTGACGAACACATCAGTGTGGGACAGGCCAAAAAGCTGTTGGGCAGGAAAACCTATTCGGATGCCTTGAAGGCACAACAATTGAATACTGCTTCTTTCTGGTGCCCCTTCTGGTGGGGCTCCCCGGTGCCCTGCTGGTGGGGCTTTCCACACCCCCTCTAGTGGGGTACCCCGTGCCCCCTCCCCCCCTGTTGGAGCCTCCCGTGCCCCCCCTGGTGGGGCCTCCCGAGCCCCCCTGGTGGGGCCTCCCCGAGCCCCCCTGGTGGGGCTTCCCATGCCCCCCCTGGTGGGGCTTCCCATGCCCCCCCTGGTGTGGGGGCTTCTCATGGGCCCCCTGTTGGGTTTCCCATGTTGCAGAGACTCTGGTCAGCCAGGGGACCCTGTTGGTTCAATGGGTTCAAGCCATGTCTCAATATGTTGACGACTTCTCTCTGTCAGGGACATTGCCTGACATTGAGCCCTCACCTGATCATGCCTTCCTCTAAATAATGGCTCTCATGCAGTGGAACATCCCGTGGCTTTATACCAAATAGAGAGCAAGTTCGGGTTCTGTTTAGGGATCATGATCTATCTGCAATGTGTCTTCAGGAGACAAAGTTGGGAGAGGCACACTCCAACTTGGGTTTTAATTATTCATTCCATAGGTCTCCACCCCTGATAGGTGTACGTGCTCAGGGAGGCACAGGCATCATAGTCCGCAAGTCTGTTAATCATAGGGTTGTTCAATTGAACACTGTGTTGCAGGCTTGTGCAGTTCAAGTTTTCAATTATAAATGGATCACTATTTGTTCTTTATACCTAGATCCATCATTAGAAAGTAGATTACAGGATGTGCAGGGTAATCCTCGTCAGCTAGAATTAAATGATCTTCAGACATTGATAGACCAGCTTCCTAAACCCTTCATTTTGATGGGGGATTTTAATGCCAAGCACACCCTCTGGGGTGAGCAAAACTGCGACCGGTGGTTTAATAATAGAACAGCTGCTTGACTTAAATGACATCACTTTGATGAATGATGGTTCCCCTACAAGACATGATGTTTTTCATAATACTGACTCAGCCATTGACCTCACTATCTGCTCTTCGTCCTTGAGGTTAGATTACCAGTGGGTAGTAGACAGAATGATCATGGCAGTGACCGTTGGCCCATTCCTTACTTAAAGTTTAATGAAAAATATTCCATCTCCATGTTTACCAAAATGGAAGGTAGGGGAGGCTGACTGGGGATTATTCAAAAAATCTACTGAAGTTGATCAAGATATAATTAGATTTTCAGAGCCCAACATCCGCTTATGAGTATTTAATCAGTATATTGCTGTGCGGTGCCATGCTGTCTATTCCTCGAACTTCTGGTAAGCCTCGTCGTCCTCTAGTACCTTGGTGGTGTGATGCATGCGCCTGAGCCGAAAGATAACAAGAACTTGCTACAAGAGATATCGTAGATATCCTTGCTTGGTAAATCAAATTATCTATAAGAGCTCTTGCTAAGCAAAAGAAAACATTTAAGCAAGCAAAGAGGGAATCGTTTATCAGATATATAAGTGAATTAAAATATGATTCCCCTATGTCGGTTTGTCTGGAACATGAATCGAAAGCTGCAAGGGAAATTTTCTCCATACTCCCACTTGCCTATTTTGAAAAATTGATGGCTTCTTCATAACTGATTCTGGAGAAGTTGCAGAAACCTTTGGTAGGCATTTCTCCAATATATCTAGTGCCCTACATTACTCTCCTGCTTTCACCCCCTAGATGCTGACCCCTTGACGTGGGTAGGGGGCTTATGGGACCAGCAGCTGTGCTCTGATGCCTGGTGGGGTGCTTTCTCAGTGGTCCTTGGGGCCCAGCTGCTGATCCAACTAAAATTAGTCAGAACTTTTCCTTCTTTCTGCAATTTTTCATTCTTACTACATCCTTCTCCTCATGTAATATTTTTTATTAGCATTTGATCAATTATGTGGAATTTTCCACTTTTGTTAAATTTTACTGCTTAGTAAGTCTGAGAAGGGGTCGTGTTTTGGAAGGGGTTTGCATTCAAAGCCAATTGTGGGAGTTGTGGTGGCTGAGTCGCCACCTGATATGGTTTGGACCCAAGAGATAGTGATGGGAACCTCCCATTGCTACCTTGAGGGCGGAACCATCTCCAAACATCAGCCCATCGGAATCCAGGGGGGGCTGGTGTTTGGGATGGGACTCCTGGCTTTTGTCCGGAAGCCCACCAATACGTTTGGAGTGGGGAGTCGGTCCCCATTAGTGGGGGCAGAACTCCCAGCAGGCGGAGGCTTATAGGCTTATCCTGGGCCACTGTTAGCGTATTGGGGCTATCCCGTAAGGGTAGGGTATGGGGTGGACTATTGGGAATCAACTCTCACTTGTGCCATTGGTGGAGAATGTGAATACCTGACTGATCCACAACACTTTCTTGTAAAACCAAGCAGTTTTGGGTGTGTAGGTGAGCCGGTTTGTGTGAGGTGGTCTGGTGTGTGCGTGCTTAGTATCCTGGGATCGCTTTGTGGGCTTGTGCGGTTTGTTGGGATGGGGAGTTTGGGCATTAGAGGCTGCCTTGATTTCCCTTTCTGATGTGCTGCTGGGGTCTCAGCGGGGCTCTTGGGTATTGGGTGCGCACTTTTTGGACTTCTGAATGTGAACCGGCATAATTCTATGGATTTGGTTACTAGTTCTCCCTCCCCTGGTGGATCCGACGACTTACTGGCACTGGCAACGACTTCTGGCATGAAGATGGATATGAGCTCGGCTATCGGACAGAATGAAAAAAGATGAGACACCAGGGTATTAGTAAATCTGGTGGATTTGATCCTTATAGTAGAGTCCTTCATTGCACTAATATAAACTTGTCATTAGATTATGAAATGTTTGTACAGTGTAATGAAACAATTTGGTAAAGTGGAAGAATTAAACTTAGTTCTGGAAAAAGACAAGCAGTCATTTTCTGCTTATGTTAAATTTTCCTCACCCTTGGAAGCTAGTGAGGCACAACAAAGACTCCATGGCCCACATTCTTAATGATTCGTTCTTAGCACGAAAGTGTTTTCAGTGAAAAATTTAAATGACGAGCCATTTGATTTTATCCCTAAGAATGAAGAACATGGACCAGCCCCATGTACCAGAGCGCTTCCTACCCCTATATGGCATGTTGCTAGCTACAAGGAGGGAGGAAAAAATTTGATAAAAGCTGCTGAATGCATCGAGAGCAAGGTAGGTTCCATTCCCATTGGAAACTTGAAGCGTTATGGAAAGAACTTGCTAATAAAAGCTGGTAATGAAACCCAAGCAATTTTGCTAGCAAATTTTAAACCTCCTGAAAGTGGAAATATCGAATCTATTGCATCGCATAGATTCTTTAACACACTGAAAGGGGGAGTAGTATACTCAAAAGACCTGCATGTTTTTGAAGAGGAGGAGATTCTCCATCGATGTCCTCCTTGTGTATCTCACGTAAAAACCTAGGAGGGGATGGAGCTATCCTTTTAACCTTCTCCTCCAATTACTTACCTGATACTATCGTTGTTGGCCATGAGAGGATGCAGGTTAAAAGATATAAAAGAAATCCGAAACAGTGTCGCAAATGTTTTGAATATGGCCACATTCAAACTCTTGTGAAACAACAAAAGATGTTCTGTGTGCTCTGCGGAGCATGATAATTTTGACGAGTGTGTAGCAACCCAATACTGTTTTCAGTGTAAGGGTGATCACTCTCCAAATTCTAGGACTTGCCTCAGATACAGATTTGAAGAAGATGTATTGGCAGTGGCTGACAATGAACATGTCAGCATTAGCGAAGCAAAGCGTGTGGTAATGGGGGCAAACAAAAGTGCCAACTCTACCTATGCTTCGGTAATAAAACTTATGAAAAGTTCCAGCAATGTAAGACAACAAACAACTGCATCTGATAATAGGCATCACATACCTGCTACTCCACGGACTGTAAATTATGAAAATACCCCATTCTGTCAGGAAATTTCATCTGCTAGTACCTTGAACTCCAACACCAAAAGTTTGTACTTCAAGAAGTACAGAAAACTCGCCTACCAAAGTCAATACAAAGGTGACTAAATATGAAGTTGCAGGCTCTCCTGCCAGGGCTCCTTAAGGCCAAAGGCCTCTCCTCCCAAAAAAAGGGAGCCAAAATCAATCAACAATTCGGGAAGCTGTTCCAAAAACACTTCCAACAAGAATAAACCAAAGGACCAAGCCCAATTAGATAGAGCTACTTCAGAGCCATCAATTGTCACAGCCACAAACAAAAATGAAAGCAAAACTATAATTACATCCACTAAGAAGCGCACAAGGAATACATCCCAAATAATGACAGCTTTAAAATAAAAACCTCAAATGGGTCAGTGTTTTGGAAGAGATCTCTCCACCTAGAAAGGTGGTTCCAAAGCAGTTTCAGCCCAAAAACATATGAGTTCTGATCAGTCTTGCCGGCCTAAGACAAATGAACCTTGTGAATTCGCGGAATCACAATAGAAATTCTGATCAGAATCAATACCAAAAATATGATCAGCCAAAAACCTCCCTAAATTCCAATTCAATGAAAAGGGATTAAAGAAACAGTCACTTATAAAGGAGAACTTTCCTCTCCACACTAGGAACAGTACTTCCCCTCTAAGGAGTGGGAAGTAGCACTTTTTACCACCGTAACATTCATGTTTGATATCCTTCAGTGGAACTGTAAAGGTCTCAGAGCCCGTGCAGAAGACCTTAAAGTCTTAATTCATGAATCCAATCCAGGGATTATATGCCTTCAGGAGACAATGTTAGGTAACAAACCCTTATAATCCTGGACTTAATTATTCAATATTTAACTCCTCTCCCCCAAGTGGTGGTCGGCCCATGGAAGTGTTGCAATTATTGTTAATAAAGCTCTGCAGCACTCCATAATAAAATTAAATACAACTTTACAAGCTGTTGCTATTTCAGTCATCTGGAAAAGAGGATAACAGTCTGCTCCTTATACCTTCCACCAGATCTTGTTTTATCAGTGAAGATATTCAGGCCTTAATTAACCAACTTCCAGCTCCTTTTCTACTTCTAGGAGATTTTAATGCCCACATCCCCTTTGGGGAAGTCGTTTTCTAGACGGTAAAGGGAAATTAATTGAAGACGTTATTGATAGGAATGATGTTATCCATATATAATAATGGGTCAATGACTTTCCACAGTATTCATGATAATCATTTCTCTGCCCTGGACTTAGTATCTCTTCAACAAGCATCCACCTTGATTTTAGTTGGTCTGTTAACGAAAATTTAAATTGGGAGCGATCATTACCCGATCCATTTAAAATATGCTGTGAATGGTCCATCTGAAGTTTTACCGAAGTGGAAGGTAGAGGAGGCAGATTGGGATAAATTCAGTAAGGGCGTCATACTAGATAGGGAGTTTGAGTCATTTCAATCTCATCTAGATGCTTATGATTATTTTATTGAATCTACTCTGAAGAGTGCTGAAGGCTCGATTCCCAAAACAAAAGGCAAACCTCGTAGACCTGCAGTTCCCTGTGGAATAAGACTTGTGGTATTCTGAGGAAAGTTACTAGGAAGTGCTACAGACGTTACAAAACTAGTGGTTCTCCTCAGTCTAAATTAATCTACAAACGTGCTTTAGCCAAGCAACGCCGCTTTTATAAGAGAGCCAAAAGAGAAAGTTGGCTCTACTATATTAATGGAATAAACTCAAAGACTCCACTTAAAGTGGTGTGGCGCAAAATAAGGAAACTGAGTGGGAAATTTGTTGCGTCCCCATTACCCTCATTAAAAATAAATGACACTCTGATCACAGAGCCCACTGAAGTTGCCAGTGAGCTAGGAAAACACTTTTCTGAAGTTTTCCAGCGCCAAGAATTATTCTCGAGAATTTCAAAAAATTAGGAATTCTGAAATGATTCTGGAATTCGATTCAGGAAAATCTGAACCATACAACTACAGGTTTTCCTTGAGAGAATTACGGGAGGCGCTCTCCTCTAGTGAATCCACAACTCCAGGTGAGGATACAATCATATATGAAATGCTAAAACACCTCCCAGACGATGCCAAAAATATTTACTGAAGATTATAAACAAAATATGGGAAACTGGAATTTTTACCCGACGACTGGAAAATATCCATAGTTGTTCCAGTTAAAAAAGCCTAATAAAGATGCTTCCCTAGCCACCAGCTATAGACCAATAGCTCTAACCAGCTGTGTGTGTAAGCTGATGGAGAAAATGATAAATACTAGACTAGTTTGGCACTTAGAAACTAAAGGATTAATATCATCATTTCAATTTGGTTTCAGGAAAAACCGCTCCACCCTTGATCCGTTGCTGAGGCTGACCAACCAAATCCAGCAAGGATTTGCCAAACAATGTCAGACCATTGGAGTATTTTTTGACCTCGAAAAAGCATATGACACTGCCTGGAGAATTGGCATCATGAAAAAATTGCACAAGATGGGCATATGTGGAAGAATGATCAGATTTATATATTCCTTTTTAACGGACAGATTTTTTAAGGTAAAAGTGGGAAAGACTTTCTCCCAACCTTTTGTGCAGGAGGAAGGAGTTCCCCAAGGAAGCGTTTTAAGTGTAACACTCTTTTCAGTGGCAATAAATAGTGTGGTTGAAAAAATCTTGCCTCCTGTTAAATGCTCACTTTTTGTTGATGACCTTGCAATATACTGCACTGGATATGATTCATTGTCAGTATGTAAACATCTGCAAAGGTCTATTAACGCAATTACTAAGTGGGCTGATGAGAATGGGTTTAAATTCTCCTCTTCCAAAAGAAAAAAACAGTTGCAGTAAGATTTACCAGATGCCGGCGTGTGGAAGAAGTTCCCACACTTAGTTTAAGAGGATCTATCATTCCTTATGAAAGTGAAGTAAAATTTCTGGGGATGATTATTGACCACAAACTAACATGGGCCAGCCACACATAAATGCCCTCTAAAGATTAATGTGAAAAAATCTTTGAATATTTTAAAGGTTGTTTCTGGTTTTAGTTGGGGGCTGATAAAAATCCCTTTTGAGGCTATGACTCACTGTGTCGCTCCAAGCTAGACTATGGCTGTCAGATCTATTCTCAGCTTGTAAAACCAACCCCCGCTAAAGGAATTGGATGTTGTACAGAACATGGGGTTGAGAATATGCTCAGGGGCGGGCTTTTAGAACTTCTCCTGTTGAAAGCATATATGTCGACACAGATCATCTTCCCCTAGATCTAAGAAGGCAAGAGCTAGGGTTGCGATACGTGGCTAGAATGAAAAGTGCTCCCAAAAATCCCTCCTTTGAAGTACTTAAGGAAAACAGACTCGCGGATTTCTCTGTACAAGAGCTTCTAAACCATTCAAATTCGCCTGAATGAGGATGTTAGGATAACCATCTCAAATCCCAGAAAGTCCTGGAAGTAAAACATCCTGTAAATCCTCCATGGCTTATTCCTGAAGCATTGGTATGCAAGAAATCATTTAAGAAGAAGGATTGTACTGAAGAGGAGATTATGGGGAAAATTCTTAGAGCACGACGTTACCATGCCAATTATGTGAAGATTTATACAGATGGATCAAAGTCAGATAGTGTTGTGGGTGTGCTGTTATCCTTGGTGATACAGCATATACAGCTAAATTACCTGACTTTGCATCAATATTCACTGCCGAATTAACAGCCGTAGTCTCTGCCCTAGACTTAGTTCTTCAAAGTAGTGACACTAATTTTGTCATATACTCTGATTCTAAAAGCACTTTAGAAGCTATCAAAAGATTTAATAGCTTTCATCCATTAATCCAAAAGCTTCAGGAGTCACTTTTTCGTATATATTGTCTGCGTAAGTCGGTTTCTTTCTGTTGGGTTCCTTCTCACGTGGGGATTCACGGAAACGAGACTGCAGACAGGGAAGCAAAAGCTGCTAGCGCTCTGCCAGAAAACAACCTTCAGGAAAGTGCCTCATATAGACCTAAAAGGTCCTATTAGGTCTTTGTATTTTAAGTAAGTGGCAAGAAAGGTGGACTTCTCCTCTTCTTGCAATAACAGTAAGTACAGAAGTATTAGGAAAAATATAGACCGTGGCCTTCGTCATTCCAGCTTGACAGACGAGCAGAGTTATTTTAACGAGGTTAAGGATTGGGCACACTTATTTAACCCATAAGTTTATTTTAGAAGGAAGCAGCCCACCATTGTGTGCTTACTGTGACGAGATACAAACAGGGTGGAGCACATTCTGATGGTTTGCCCCCAGATATTTTAACCAAGGGAAAGATATTTCCAGGGTAAATCCCTCTCAAATATCTTTGGGAGATGAAGCAGACATTTCTGCTCTCATCTCCTTTTTAAAGTGTATCGAAATTTTTAATAATATTTAGATAAATTTTTATAAATCATATACAGATTTTTAAAGACATTAAACTATTTTAAATATATATTACTCCATTCATTAAAATTCATGTTTTTAATTTATTTATTAGTCACGTCTAATTTTATGAATCATTTCTTTCACTAATTCATTCATTCATTTACCATAATTCAACTTATTTAACCTTCATTACGGCGCTGAATGGCCTTCTTGGCCCCAGTTGCCTGGGCTTTAGCCCTAAATATCATACATCCATCTCCTGCTTTCAGGAAATATTAGGGATGGTACCACGGTTGTTCCTGCTGTTAGTTTAAATTCAGAGTCGTATAATCTCCCTTTCACCATGAAAGAATTAGATCATGCAATCTCGTTATCTTCCCCAACATCTCCTGGGGAAGATGATATACTGTACTCAATGATTTTTAATTTGCCTAGAAGTACAAAACAATTTCTTTTAGACATTTTAAACAGTTTTTGGCTTTCAGGAACTTCACCAGAGTCTTGGAAGATATCGATTATTGTACCTGTTTTAAAACCTTTTAAAGATTCCTTCCTTCCTAAGAACTATAGGCCAATTGCTCTAACCAGTTGTGTTAGCAAGATTTATGAGAGGATGGTCAATGCGCGACTTGTGTGGTATTTGGATTCAAAGAATCTTTTATCTAATCGGCAGTTTGGCTTTAGGAAAAATAGAAGTACTTCTGACCCTTTGATGTTCCTTACTCGGGAGATACAGAATGCTTTTGCTGTGCAAAACCAGACTGTTGCAGTGTTCTTTGACCTAGAAAAAGCCTACGACACGACCTGGCGAGGGGTATCCTTTTGCAACTTGTAGAGTGGGGTGTTGTGGGTAATTTATTCTATTGTCTGAAAGATTTTTTGTCAGAACGTTACCTGAAAGTAAGAGTGGGCTCTTACATTTCTTCTGCTTTCCCTCAGGAAGAAGGGTTACCTCAGGGAAGAGTTCTTAGTCAACACTCTTTAATGTAGCTGTCAACGGTCTACTAGAACAAGTTTCCTGTCGGGGTGTGGCATGGTCTGGCCTTTGCTGATGATTATGCAATAATCTGTAGTAAGTCCACAGCTGTTGAAGCTTGTCAAATGATCCAGACTGCTATTAATGCTTCAACATCATGGGCCAGTGCTAAAGGGTTCAAATTTTCACCAGAAAAAACCAAAGCTATACGATTTTGTCGATTAAGAAGAGTGGAAGAGATCCCTACGTTGTTTTTAAACGATTCGATTTTACCTTATGAAGATAGCATTAAGTATCTAGGTGTTACATTTGATAAGAAATTAACTTTTACTCAACATGTTAATGAAGTTGTATGTAACGTGAAACTTCGACTTAATATTCTTAAGGTTGTATCTAATTTTAACTGGGGGGCAGATCGAATTACCCTTTTGAGGATGTACCAGGTGTTATGCCTAAGCAAAATTGATTATGGTTGCCAAGTTTATGGTTGTGCGTGCAAGACAACACTGCAGAAATTAGATGTTGTCCATAATATGGCTTTACGTATTTGTACGGGAGCCTATAGAACTTCACCAGTAGAAAGCCTATATGTTGAGTCAGGTTTTCCCCCATTATGTATCCGTAGGGAGGAATTGGGCTTGAGAGTCATATCAAGAGTACTTACGTCAAAGCTGAACCCCAACTATAAGTACGTTAGAGAACCATCTGATAGAGCCCCAAATAGACCTAGACTGCCAAAGCCGCTTGAAGTTCGACTAGCCAGCTCTGCCAGGGAGGTGGGATTACTACCCCCTGCAGTAGCTGAAATTTCGCCCTCAAAGTGTCTTCCTTGGAATAGGCCACGCATAGAAATCTGCCCAATTAGGGAAAGCAGAAGCAACAGTTCTGGTGATCAGTTGAGGGCAAGTTTCTTGGATCATGCTTCTGAACATGGTGATTCTCATCATATATATACTGATGGCTCGAAGGGTTCTGATGGCAGTTAACAGGAACATTAGTTCAGAAACTTTAGATGGCTCTCCTGAAAAAGTGAAAAAACTGAGATACTCGACTTCCACTTGGTAGTGACGAGATCACTCAGATTCTGAAGTAATCTCATCTGGAGAAAGTACATAATCTAAATTCTCCATGCATTGCAAGAAACTTCCTTCCTCCACTTGGTCATTTTCACTCCTATCAACTCCTTCCTTGAATGTTGAATTCATGGTGTCACTTTCCTTCTTATGTTTTTTCGCTGCTACTCTAGCGCTAGTATTTTTCAAATATGTTGATTGAGCAGATCTAGCTTCTTTGGGATCAACTTTTAATAACTTCATTGGGGTTAATAGAACCAAATCCATTAGCCTAGGCATGACATTACACATAGTTATTATTTTGGTTCCTGACCTTCCTAAAGCACTAAAATACCGCCATACAAAGTCATCTACCAAGAGTTTCATGGTGGCCCTAACTACATCCAAAACTGCACCTCTCTCATTCTTCTTTGGTTTGGGAGCTAATTCCATGAAGATTCTCAGCAAAGTGCTCCTGTTCTTCTTGGCATCTTCTCCTTCAGCAAATTGCTTTTCAAGTTCAATGAGCTGTTGAAGAAATGTCAGCTAGAAAAAAATTCAGTAAATAAATTAATATATTTATAAAAGAAACATATTCACAATTCAAGAAAAAATAACAGTACTATTTCTAGGAATACCATCACCAATATAGCTAGTAGCATTCTTAGTAGTGGTATTTTCTTTTGCTATGCCCACAGGGATAGTGGTGCCAAAGTTTAGGTAGAGTATATTCAGTCAATTATCATTACCAAGGTGATACAATAATTGGGCAGTTTTTATACAACACTGTAGCTGAAGGTAACAGCATTATTGGGTAAAAGTTGAACACCACCCTTTAAGTATGATCAAATACTGCTTTGTATGAGGATTCCTAAAGAACATTCAACATAGTTCCATCAGTTTCCACAGATCTCTCTAGATTTTGAGCCATGAAAAGAGGAAAAACAAGCAATTTTCAATTCTATATAGATATAGTTACGGCATTATTCCAACTAGGAAGGACATTCCAGTCTTTTATTGTTATAGCAAAACGTATCCATTTCTTACCCAGTGACCCTAAGAGTTTAAACGTGTGTATTAATGCTGTGGTCAAGGTGGAAATTAATTAATGCTGACAATGATTTATAAGGAGTGACATGGTTTGACTGCATGAGGATTAGAAATATCAGATATGTGAGGTAAGGCATGCTTGAGATGAGAGAGCAAAACTTATTGGAGAGGTATGCACGGACATGCATAACAAAATCAGGGAATCTGTGGTAATATCAATATGCTTACAAAAGAAGAAAAATATCAGGACAGTCCAAATATGCGGGATACATAAATTTATTGATGCATTCTTAACTTAGGAGGACTACAGCAAGCAGGGTTTCAAGTGACAACTGTCTCAGAAAATAGAAAAACGTGAAAAGTAAGGAACTAAGGAAGAAAACAACAGTCAAAGACAAAGAATTCCACAAACACCAAACTAGGCACCTTTCCCACAAAGATAAAGGAAAGTACCGAAAGGGTAGCACATTATAAAAGCAAATGAGGATTAATCTAAAGGGCTACAAAACTATCACAAAAGACCTGCACTCTCCAATTAACCAGTACAAATATCTAAATGTCTGATTACATTGGAATTAAAATAATCTAAAACACCATAAAGTTCTAAGTAGTCTGGACCGTAAGGTCCTTAAGCAATGTTGCTCAGAAAATAAGAATTATCCTGAAAATAAGGGGAAAAAAATTGAGCCACAGTAAGGGAATGGCCAGGGTAATACTGCCATTGTTGGATTTACAAAATTATGTATGCTTGGGCTAAAACACTGGCTGCATCACACTTAGCAACCTTGAATTCAGCAAGCATATGTAACATTCAAAATACACCCATTACCATCAAGCACCCGATTCAAAAAACAAAAAATTACTTATCTGTTGATATGATGTTAACCAGAAGTTTTGGTTCCTGTTTTAAGACAAAGAATGTAATAATTATTAAAGAATAAATGAAAAGAAGATATAAATAAAAGCTGTATTCAAGAGTACAAAAGTAATTTTGTAGTTAGCTAAGGTGCTAATATTCTATCTATCTATAGCCTGTCAATCTCTAGATACAAGCACACCTTCATCCCATCCAATTTCACCCTCAATCATATATTCCTGCACTTTCTCCTCCCACCTCATTCTCGGTCGTCCACGCCTCCTCCCTTCCACATCACTCATATACAATTTCTTAACCAACCTCCACAGTCTCCATTCTCTACAGGTGTCCAAACCATTGCAGTGCACTTCTTTTAATCCTTCCTACCACATCCTCTCTCACTCCACACTGTCTTTGTACTCTTTCATTTGACCATCTATCCTTCCATGCACATCAAGGCAACCCACATCTGAATCCCCATTTCCGTCTCATCATAACCTCTAGTTTTATCCTTCCATCTATTACCAATCACTCCTTTTGCTTTCTCATCCTCCCCACTCCTAACCACACAACTACTCCACTCTCCCTATTTTTCACCATTGTCTGACAAAGGCTTATATTACTGACATTTAATGCAGTATACACAACCCACTTGCTTCTTTTTGTGAGTTGGCTTTCAAACCAATTTTTTGAAGAGTATCGAAAGGATTGTCATCAAAACTTTTGTCAGGAGCTTCTGTTGAAGAGTTTAGTTTATTTTTGATGTGCTTTACATCTTCCTCCAGTGTTTTTAGTCGAGATGATATATCCTTCAGGATGCGATATATCTCCAAATCCTGACAAGAAAATTGAAAGCTAGCATCACGACAGAATAGGCTGGAAGCATTTCTGTCATGTATGGTCACCCAATGAAGTGCTTTAGCGTTGAAAGGATGAGTTGGAATAGTATAATATTACCACCATATCATATATGGCACACCCTTATCATCATTTGATATACTTTTAATGAAAAATACTGTTTGCCCACGCCAGACATGATGGGGTGAACTTGATTAGTTTGGGGGACATATTTGGTGAAAGAGGAAAATTGTCCGTGAATCCTTTAGCACGGTTAATGTACTCTGTAAAAATGTACTTTCTGGTTAACGCATAGAATAATATAACAGCTGATGATTCCACCAAAAAGTAGAAATTTAGTTTTGTAACTGAATGTGGGATATGAAAATAGTCAAAAGTGGTTTTGTTTTCAAAAATGAAATTCTACAAATGTTAAAATGCTATCCTTTCATATTTCCAGTTTTATGCATTATAAATGGGCACTGATCATTTACCTTTCTGTTACTAAACCCTGGTTGAACATCCTTCCGTTGCATACTGAACGTTTCCACCAAACTTCTAGCTGCACCTGCCATCAGTTTAACAAAATACAATGAGGAAGGAGGAAACTGGATGGAAACAAAAAAGTACAAGAGTATGGCAAGTGGAAATTTTTTAATAGGTTAAACACATACCAGTATTTCAAAATAGACATTTTGTTGTTGTGGTGAAGCTTGGTGCAAGGTATTGGAAGTTGAAACTACTATCAACTATGGGCAGTTCTTTTTAAGCTATGTGTACAATGGGATATACAAGGAAGAATTTCCTTAAAGCTGTATGGATCAGGCAAAGGCCTAGCCTTCAGTTTTTTTAGGCGATCCTATTGGGAGACATTCCCAGAAGAACAATCCAAACAGAATGAACAAAACCTTGCGCTATAAACTTACCAGCAGAAGTAGGAGTAAACACATCCTTAACAACATCCGATGGGCTCCTCTCATCTAGGACAGGCATGCACTCGAGATTAGATTCTGTAGATGAGTACAAATGAAGTTAAGTATTAATATTACAGGATATCTTCTATTACTTCCATTATTTCAAGATTTTTTTTTTTACAGAAAATATCTAACACATTAAGGTGTCATATGACTGAATGACATTAAAAAATTTTAAGCTTTGTTTAATATAAAACAAGGGGATACTTTTACTGTAAGTGTAGCAGAAATCTATATTGTGCTTTTTTTTCTAAGGACTCTCTTTTCATATTAATATATAGCATACCCTGGAAAGCATCAGGAGTCTTTGGTGATGAGTTACTCTTGGTGACTGGACTGATTTCTTCCTCACTTGAAACATCAACACTTGAAGAGGCATTCTGAATAGATTCAGATATAGTTATGTCTTTTCCATTTCCGCCTTCTTCATTTCACAAAGCTTCACACTTTGGGCTACTTTTTTTTGTAGGTCCAATTTTTGAAGTTTGCTATCTGTGGTATTTTGTGTACCCAACCTCTCAGTGATATTGATGTCTGCCTTTGACATGCTTTCATGGTAGCCGTTGAAGAGACCTGGTAACAGCTCCCAGGTATTAACATTATGGTCAGAACAGGTTTTAATAAGTTTCCTCACAGACAATTCATCTACACTCCCTTTCCTGGGCCAGTAGCATCGAGCTGACTTGCCTTTTTCAGCTTTCATTTCCTCTGTGGTCTTCACCCAAGATGCAGGTACTGCCGTCAATCCTGGCATCTCGCCAGTGAATTGAAAGACAGCCCATCGTTTCTGTAACAAGATAAATATCCCAATTTTTGGATAAGCCAAGTTGCAACACTTGAACATAAGATTATATATAGGCTATGCGAGTAGGCTAACATAGGAAATTTTAAAAATTATATCTAAATGGATAGACAGGTGACAGTTATGGGGTTGTCATTATTAAAATAAAATTATTTTGTAAAGTGATTGCAATTTCATATTGGGAAAACACTTTTCAATATAAGGAACATTAAAGATTCAATAAATTATAGTTTTTGACAGTATAATTATAACTTTTCTACAGATATTTGAGACAAATCATTTGTATACACATTTTACGAAAATGGTTTTAAACATTGCACAGAAAAAATATGGACACTATTATATAATAAGTCATACTATGTGAATAACTGAATGGAAAATTTTAAGAAATAAAAAACATCAATCACAATATGAAATCTGATTAAAACAACTTAATAAAAAATTGGATTTATTTCCTGTAACTTACAGAATCTTGTCATGGAAATGCTGGATACCAGCGAGGAAGTGGGATGTAGAGTGAAATATAAAAATAGCTAAAATTGAAACTCAATGATTTATTGAAACATAATAAAGCATAACTACTTACTTTACATTTTTCTGATTGTCTTGAAGATAAACGGTTGACGCTATTTGACTTGCATGTCTTCTTGAAACAAGGAGGCCTGTCTGAGTCTTAGCCAGACATTATTTAGAAATATATAGGCAAAGAAATAAAAAAAATATTGGATTGGTCCTCAAATGCATCTTTAATAAAGGGGGAAAAAAGTTACTCTCCTCTTCCCTTTGCTTGAATCTGCACACATCTGTACAATATATTTCAATAAACTTGTGATTATCACCTGAAAGGTAAATTTAACAATGAAAGCTAATTCACACTTTTCCAATAAAACTGATGCCTAAAAAAGTGATTTTGATGAGAGGAAAAATCTATTTCTGTGAGACCTGTGCCGCTCCGTGAAATGCTCCTTCTAGCATCATTTCTGAGGTATATAACTGCTATACATTACCAGAGAAAAAGTTGCATTGGAATGCTAGGGATGAACCCAGCTCGCTCACCCATATAGGGTGTCGGTATAGTAACTGGGGCGTGAAAAACCACTGTCAGAAGTCTCGTGGGTGGGTTCACTGGGTGGCACAGGTCTCTCACCCAGAAATAGATTTTTGTTTTTCCTCTGTCAAAATCCCTTTTCTGGGCTCAACCTGTGCCGCTCC
>NC_061104.1:35635153-35656883 GCF_015104395.2 Macrobrachium nipponense
TTGTATTCAAAAAGTCAAGAGCGTCATCTACACAGGGAAAGTCATCAGCAGAGTCATCTATTGAGCTGTGCTCCTGGAATGTTGACCAATCAGCTTTACCAATGTTCCATTGGGTAGCCTTGAAGATGGAGGACTTGATGCTACACTCACCACTATCGGAAAATGGTCACTGGTAAATCTATCATTTATAGTTCTCCAATTAAAGTCAATAATACAGTCATCACTACATATAGATAAATCAATTGCTGATAACGTGCCTGTTTGAACATGAAAATGCGAAGACTCCCCAGAGTTGAGGATCCCAACATTTTCATCTTCTATTGATGGGGAAGGCTTCATTAGGTGGTAGATAAAGAGAGCATATTGTATATTTTCTTTGCAGATGGATCTGCACACCTGTCACTTGCAATGCTGATTGGATACTGATAGAATTTTGTGGGGTGTCATTCCGAACATACAAAGCGACACCACCATGGCTTCCAATATTCAAATTATAGGTGGAGTGATAGGATGTATACTCTCGTGGGCTGGGGCACATATTATTACCAATCATTGTCTCCTGCAGAGCTATACAAACAGGAGCACTTCTGATATGAGCAGCCTTAATTCTTCCCATTTAGCTCTTAATCCCTGACAGTTCCACTGTAGAAAATGAATGAATTTACTTCCCTTTAGAGGCTGTTAAATTAGAGCCTCTTTTAAGAGCTTTCAGCTTACTGACTTGCCTCCTTATTTCTGGAAGGAGACGATTATTTATGGCTGCCTTCCTTTTCAGAGGGTTATCGGTCTCAGGAACACAGACAAAGCTGATGCTGGCCTGAGGAGGGGTGTGAAGGTTGGACATTGGTGCATTCTCCAAAGGATCAGAAGCACCATTTGCAGCTGGTACAGCCTCCAGTGAGGTGGAAGTGCCAGGTACACCTGGCATAGCCTCCAGAGAGGCAGGAGTCCCAGAAATCATTGGTTCTGCTTCCATAGAAGCAGAAGTGCCAGAAACCACTGGCACTACCTCCAAAGAGGCGGGAGTGCCAGAATCACTGCACTGCCTCCGAAGAGGCAGCGCAGAATTACTGGCACTGCCTCAGAAGAGGCAGGGGCGCCAGGAATTACTGGCACTGGCCTCAGAGGAGCAGGTGGAGGCGGCAGGAGTCACTGGCGCAGGCCTCCGAAGAGGCATGAGCGCCAGCAATCACTGGCGCTGCCTCCAAAGAGGCACGAGTACAGGTCGTAACTGGTGTTTTATCAACATTAGTTTTGGTGACATTGATATTTCTTCTTCGGTTGGCAGCAACACTGGAAAAAGATATTCCTGGTCTAATGTACTGACTCAACACTCTCTCTTTTGCCTCTCCAAATGTGATACGTTCGGTCACCCTTAATGTCTGAATTTCTTTTTCCATGATGTATACATCGCAATTAAGTGAAGATGATGGATGATTTTCTCCACAATGCACACATCTGGCCTCCTTATTACATATGCCATGCTCTGGCTCACTGCATTTAACACAAGTAGCAGGCTTGCCTTGTAATTTCTGTCTGCATGACCCCACATGTGTCCAAATTCTTGACAATAAAACATCTCGGTCTTGGGATATACTGTTTACCTTAAAACGTAACCAGGCTGCTTTCACTATACTAGGCAATCGGGTGGAATTGAAAGTAACAATTAAATTGGGAAGTGGGACTAGGACTCCATTTATCTTCTTCATTCTTTCAATTCTTATTACCCCTTGATCCCTTAATTCCTCTACGAGCCTTTCCTCAGAGTAAGTCACAAGCTGGGGTGCATATTCATGCCCTTGGAGTAATTCCAAAAGGCATGTACTGCACACTCTACTTTAACTCCTCCAAGGTGAGATAATGTTTTTAACTGTTCACTTTCCTTTGCTGAGGCAGATTCCACTGTCAGCTTTCCTCGCCCCTCAGAAGAAATCTTAGGCTCTCGGCCACAACACCTGACAATATCTTTACATACATTAAAAATGTCACAATCAGAGTCTTCCAAATTAAAAGTCAAATATATCATAAGAGTTTTCAAACATTCCGGGTCCTATTTCTGTAACTATATTTTTACTAATTTCCCCCTTACTCCGTACTGGAGCATAGGTTCAGTGTGATTTACATGGAAGTTTTGAGTTTTCCAGAGGAGGGTTGCCAGTGGAGGTTCCTGCAGTCATCAAACTGTGGCCGATTCATACCATCAAACAGGGTCCACGGGTACGTTGAATTCTTTATTGTATTATTCATAAAGATCAAAGTATGGTCAAAAAAAAAAAAAAAAAAAAAAAAACGATAAATAAACCTGAAAACCTTAAAAGACTCATCAGTCTTTCATGAAGTTTATTCTTCCACTAATGGCACAAGGTGAGAACCGACTCCCAAATGTCCGCATCCCTACCATACCCTACCCCACAGGGGATGGCACACATGACTAGAGTGGCCCAAGTGTAAGCCAAACCCGCTTGATAGGACTGAGAGTATTACCAGAATACAATCATCCCCACCCTAATCACATTATGGGCAAACCGGACAGAATGCCAAGAGTCCTATCCGCAAAACTAGACCCCCCTGGAATCCGTGGTCCAGCCCTGCAAAATAGTTCCGCCTGATATCACTCAGGTCCGAACATTATCGGGCAGTTGATGGTCCTGCCACAGTTCCCACTATTTAGCTTCAGATATAAAACCCAGTCCCAGCTATGATATCTTTTCTGTTTACCAGGTCCAGTAAATTTTATCAAAGGTGGAAATTTCCACAATTAATCCAGAGGGAAAAAAAAAAAAAAAAAAAAAAAAATTTACATGAAGGAGAAGGATGTAGTAAGAATGAAAATATTGCAGAAAGAAGGAAAAGTTCTGACTAATTTAGTTGGATCAGCAGCTGAGCCGCAAGGACCAGTGAAAAAGGAACCCACCAGGCATCACGGCACAGCTGCTGGTCCCTAAGCCCCCTACCCACGCCAAGGGGTCAGCATCTAGGGGGCCATACCATGAATTATGCCAGTTAATAATGAGGATGTTTGCAAATGGCTGCAAAAAAATCTATGGAAACTCATTCATGGTGTATAATGTTCACGCACATCTCCATTTCCCCGATGTTGCTAATGCACATGGCAGCTTAGACAATGTAAGTGCCTACCCATTTGAAAGTAAGCTTGGAGAATTAAAGAAAATGGTATGATCAAGGGAATTCAAAGACAACAAGCTTCTGAGTGTAGTATTACAGATCCACCTATGCTTTCTTCATGCATTTTCACAGAACCTACAAACAACATTTACATACACATTCAAGATCAGAGGTGTTTTCAAGTTACTCAAAACAATCATGACAAAGCTGAGTGCATCGAATACCTTGGGATTGGTTATTTCTATGATACAGTGGTACCTCGAGATACAAAATCAATCAGTTCTGAGGCGGCCTTCATATCATGAGTTTTTCGTATCTTGAACCAAATTTTACATGTAAAATGGCTAATCCGTTCCAAGCCCTCCAAAAACACCCCAGTAAATTTCATAATCAAGCTAAATTGACCTATAAACAATGAAATACTACAACAATTTGGACCATTCAATACCTAACTTAATACATACTGCTAATATGTACTACATAGTACCTGTAAATAAAGTGTATTAGTGTACATGGTATACAAGAAATACTGTACGTACATACGTACGTATGTAGTAAAATGTGGAAGCTTACCTTTCGAGTGAGGCTATCTCCAAAAGTGGCGACAGACAAGGAGGACAAATGGCAGATACGTACACTTAACTTTACGAAACACATTAACAAAACTGTAACACTAACTTTACAAAAGACTTAAATTAAAATTTTTTCTTTTTCCTTTTTTTGATTTTTACATTTTTTTACTTTTTTATAATTTACGTTTATTTTTATTATTATTATTATTTTTTTTTTTTTTAATTTCAACTTCTTCACCACTTTCAACTGTTTTTTCGTAGTTGTATCACTTGGTTCTTCCTTTTTGCTTACTCCTACTAAAGGACTCTTTAAAAAATAACTATCCAAGGAAGATTGCTTCTACCTGCTTTTGACAATGTTCCTGAAACGACTCAGGCAAACATCATCGAACTGTGCAAGCATATGACCTGTGTAAGCCTTTTCGGGGTGTCTCTTTTCTACGAATGATTGCACCTTATGAAAAGCAGCTAGAGCATCCTTAATTTCTGCCGTTGTCAGAGAGTTGTCGTCCTCCTCCTCACCACTGCTAGCGAACTCCTCTTGAACGACGTTATGTTGCATGGCCTCCAACTCCTTCAGGTCATCCGTTGTAAGCTCCTCTTAGTGCTCCTCGAGAAGGTCATTGATGTCGTCCTCGTTGACGTCCAGCCCCATGGACTTGCCAAGTGCAACAATCTCGTCAAGATCTGGTTGCGAAACAGTTTCAGGATCGTCAACTGTTCCTGAATCTGCAGCACCAGCTTCTCCCACGTCGAATCCCTCGAAGTCTCGGACGGATACAGCATCAGGCCAGAGGTTCCTCCACGAGGAATTCAAGGTTCGCCTCGAAACCTCCTGCCAAGCTTGGCCGATGAGTCAGATGCATATTACGATATCGAAATGCTCCTTCCAAAATTCACGCAAGGTGAGGTTTGTGGTATCGGTGAAGTCGAAACATCTCTTGAAAAGATGTTTCGTATACAAGCTTCTTGAAGTTCGATATCACTTGCTGGTCCATGGGTTGGAGGAGAGGGGTGGTGTTAGGTGGAAGACAAAGAGCCTTGATAAATGAACACTCCACGAGGATATCTTCCTCAAGGCCAGGAGGGTGAGCTGGGACATTGTCCATCAACAGCAGACATTTCAGAGGGAGGCGCTCCTCTTCCAAGAATTTCTTCACTGTCGGGCCGAAACACAGATTTACCCACTCGGTGAACAAAAGCCCTCGTTACCCAGGCTTTCGCATTAGCCCTCCACATCACTGGAAGCTTCTACTTAAGCATTTTGTGGGCCTTGAAGGCTCGAGGAGTCTGCGAATAATACACAAGTAGGGGCTTCACCTTGCAATCCCCACTGGTATTCAAACAAGCCTGTCTTTCATAGGCTTATGCCAGGGTAGCTTCTTCACTTCCAGTGTGAAGTACGTCCGATGAGGTATTTTTTTACAAAAAAGGCCAGTCTCATCACAGTTGAAGACTTGCTGAGAACTGTAGCCTTCGTTGATCGTCATCTCGTCAAACGTCTTAATGAAGGCTTTGGCCGCTTTTGTGTCCGAGATGGCCGCCTCCCCATGCTGCACCACCGAATGGATGCCAGTCCATTTACGGAATTTTTCGAACCACCCATGAGAAGCCTTGAAGCCTGGGGCTGGCGTTGATGTCCCTTCTCCTCCGTCATCTTCAGCCTGGACAATCAAATTGCCGAAAATAGCGCTGGTCTTGTGGCAGATTTCCGTCTCCGTTATTGTATTGCCAGCGATTTCTTTGTCTTTTATCCAGACAAGAAGAAGCCTTTCCATTTCATCGTGTACGTGGGTCCTCTTGCTGGACAAAATAGTCACGCCCTTGGAAGGTGTAGCTGCTTTGATGACATCCTTCTGCTTAAGGATGGTGCCTACTGTCGATAGATTTCGGCCGTATTCCTTGGCGATCACACTCAATCACATACTATTTTCATACTTTTTAATTATCTCCATCTTTGTCTCCAAAGAAAGCATTCTCTTCTTTCCCGTGAATTTCAACTTTCTTAGGACCCTTGACTACGTATATACTGTACGTAATTATGTTATGTAGTGCGTATATGTATGTAGTAAAGTTCTCACACAACACGATAAAGTATACTACAACGAAATCACTAACGAATTTACGTTAATAAACGAAATCGTATAGAAAGAACGAATACCGCGTGCATACGATACCGATGATGCCCTGAAGTGGCCTAAGAAGCACGCCGCTACGTAGATGCATCATGGGAGAGATGCTGACCAATAGGAGAGAAGGATCTCATGGTGGTGACTAGCATCAGGAACCAATGGTATAGCGGGAGGATGGTGGTAAGTCTACTCAGTTGGCGGCGCGTGAGTTTTAAAATTGTTATCGGTGGTCTGGGCGAATCTCGGACTTTACAGCAACAACCTTTCGTATCTTGAACAATTTTCATATGTAGAGCCGCAAAAATCTTCGTATTTGCTTTTGTATCTCAAGTTTTTCGTAAGTTGAGCCTTTCGTATCTCGAGGTACCACTGTAGTCCTATTGACTACAGAAAGATTGGAGGTTTTTGTGTGAGATCATTATTATTATTATTATTAAAGTAGTTTAACCAGACCACTGAGCTGACTTTCAGCTCTCATAGGGCTGGCCCGAAGGATTGGATTAAAATTAAAAAAAACCATGTCTAGGCCAGAGGCAAAGCTCTGGCACCAAAGTGTTTTCTCGGTGTGATGACGAATGAGTGAAAATTAAACTAAAAACTGCACAAAGGCACACACTCACACAGGAACACATGCACACTATAAATACATTTACTCATATATCCATATTTTTTCCATAAAAAAATAAAATCAGAATAAGTTTAAGTAACATTTTAAAAGTTTTTGTTTTAAAATTCATTAGTCCCTAATATTTTTCGTATTTCATTTTTAACAAAGTTTAACTTAGATTTATATTTTATCAACTAAATTGCACTTCTTTAAGAACATAAAAATGGGCATGACTGAAAATGCAGAGGATTCTGACAAGATTTCTTTCATAGATCTGTTTCCAAGTGTCGACAGTCGTTGCTGGTTGTACTTTGGGCATTCGCATAAAACAACATTAGTTTGACAGTTATTTAACAAACCTCCCCTGCACTCTGCGCACTCAGGAGCTGAGCTACGTGGGCTGCTCATTAAGTGTCCATGTGTCAGACGGGTATGGCCTATACGGAGACGTGTCAGAATTACTTGTTCATGTCTTTCTCTCTGATATGATGAACTCCACTTTCCTACTTCAGGTTTTATTTGCTTCAATTTGTTATTTTCTGACTCTTCATTCCAAATATGTTGCCATTTTCTTATAATACCCATCTTTATGTATGTTACATAATCACTCATAGGGAGATTCACACTTGATCTTGTCATTTGATTTGCTGCTTTGTCAGCCTCTTCATTTCCTTTGATCCCTACATGGGCAGGGATCCAACATATTTCTACTTTTTTCCCAATAATATCTTAATGTGAAGTGATAATTTAATTTGTTGTACAATATTATTTTTTGGTTTATAACTCTGGATGGCTTCTATGGCACTTCTTGAGTCACTAAAAATCACAAAATTATTTAGTGATGTTTCTTTAATTATCTATGGCTGAGGCTATTGCGCAAAGCTCCGCTGTGAATATTGAAGCTGTATTGGGTAGAGAGAACTGATATGATCTGTCCTGGGACACTGCAGCATATCCACTCCATGTTCCGATTTAGATCCATCTGTGTATATTGCATAATGTGGACCTTTTCGGTTTATATGCTCTATTGTATGTTGTCTATGGTGTGATGGCGTATATAAGTATTTTTTTGATAAATATTTCAATTGTGTGCAAGTTTTCATTTTATTCATTGTCCAAGGCGGAGGTAATTTACTACTGGAGGAATTTGTATATTTACATTTAGTGACTCAAACAGTCTTCTAGCTCTAATTGGAAAAGGGGTGGATGATTGTTAATAAAAATATCTCTTTGTTCAAATAATTTTTTTGTTGGAGAATCGCTTGTCTTGATTCTCAAAGCACTCTTCATTATTACAAGCTCTCTATGGAGAGAGAGAGTATTCACCACATTCAACCTGTAAGGAAGATGTCGGTGATGATTTAAAGGCTGAACCTTATATTCTAAGGCCCTCATTATGAACTGGGTCCAATGCTTTCAGTGTTGCGTCTGACGCAGAGCCATATACTTCGCTACCGTAATCAATTATAGACAGGACTGTTGCTTTATACAGTAATGTAAGGGTTTGTCTATCGGCTTCCCCAAGTGGTGTTTGATAATTTTCTAATTAGATTTAATGCTTTTTTACATTTTGATTTCAGGTATGTTATGTGAGGTTTCCAGTTTAGTGAGTATCAACACAACCTAAAAATTTGCATTTTGTCTAATTGGTATACTAAGAGTTCTGATTTTAAATCTATTACTTCACCATTCATCCACCTTTTATCTCTATAAAACACCACTGCTTGAGTCTTATGTATGGATAACTTAAATCCTACAGATGAGGTCCATTCATTTATTTTTTTTTATTATACTTTTATTAATGATGCGTTCTGCATTGTTTAATACGAGAGGCTGAATAATATATCGCAAAATCATCCATGTATAGGTTGCTTTTAATTCCAGTAGGCAGATTTTTATTGATATCATTGATTGCAAGGGTAAACAGTGTGCCACTAAGGACACTTCCCTGTGGAACACCATTTTCAAGTGGAAATGTTCTTGACAATACATCATCAATTCTCACTTGAAAACTACGATTTGTTAAAAAATTTTGGATGAATCTAGGTAAATGTCCACGGATGTTGTTATTTTGTAAACTTTTTAATATAGGGTACCTCCAGGTAGTATCGTAAGCCCTTTTCAATGTCCAAAAGACTGCTACAGTTATTTGCTTTCGCTCAAATCCTCTTCGTATATGGTCTTCGAGGTTAGAGAGAGAATCTAATGTAGATCTGTTGCACTGTGACCCGAATTGAGTGGGAGTCAAGATTTTATTTTCTCGAATGTGCCATGTTAATCGAGTATTTACCATTTTTTCTAGTAACTTGCACAAGCAACTTGTTAGAGAAATTGGTCTGTAGTTATTTGCATTACTTGGATCTTTCCGGGTTTGGGGATAGGTATTATTATTGCTTGACGCCATTCATCAGGAAATAAATTTCTAAGCCATAAATGATTATAAAATTGCAACAAATATGTCTTTCGCTAGAGGTGCTAAGTGGCAGATCATCTCAAAACAAATACTGTCACCTCCAGGAGCAGATTTATTGCTGTTAGTGAGAGCAAATTCAAACTCTTCCATATTAAATTTTCTATTATAATATATGTCTTCTATTGTTTCGAAATTTATTGTTATTAGTTCTATATTGTTTTTCTTTGTGCGGAAGTGGTCATCTAAATTTCTATCACTACTTACATTAGCTAAGTTTTCTCCTATTATATTACTTATTTCTTTTGGATCGAGTATTCTTTTTCCGTCTTTTAATATGGCATGTCTGGGTGGTTTCACATGGGTACCATTTATTTTACGGAATTTTTCCCATATTTTTTGTATGGGAGTATTATTAGAGAGATCTGATACATATTTCCTCATGAAATTATTCTTCCTGAATTACTTCCTTTTTAAATTTTGCTGATATTTTGTTGTATAGAGGCTTTAACGCTTCAATTTCTAGCAACAATATAGTCATTTTTTGTAAAGTACTTTCTAATATTGGTAATGTTTTATTTATTTTACTGAACTTTCTATTCAAATTATCCAATCGTCTCCCTATTGAGTGTTTTATATTTATTAATTCTGTCAACTTTTCGGACCACCATGGAACTTTGTGTTTTGTTGGATGGGGTTTTGATTTTGGTATTGCTTTATCAGCAGCATCTTTGATGAAATTAACAAGAAACTTATTAGTTTCATTATGATCTTTCAGATATTCAAATGGCGGTATACTTCTAGTATGTATTTCATATTGTTCCCAATCTGCTTTAAAAATGTTATAGTGAGGAACATGTTTAGCTGGGTTATTTTGTAAAAAGGAAATTAATATTGGGAAATGATCACTGGTGTACAAGTCATCAATTGTGTTCCAATCTAATTTGTCAACTATACTTGTTGAACAGAGAGTTAAGTCTACAGAGGAAAATGTTCCATGTGTTTTTGAATAATATGTGCTAACTTCATCATCATTTATACAATTAACACATGTCATTGAATCTATAAGTTTCTTCTACTTTACTTCCTGTTCTATTTGAGTTTGAACAGTTTACAATCCCATATTGGGTTGTGAGCATTAAAATCCCTATTATTATTATAAGGTTCTTTGGCATTTTTAACAAATTCTCCAAGTTTATCAATATCGTAATGTTTATTTGGTTGGTTGTATAAATTATATATTTATAAAATTATCGTTTTTAATTCGAATTTTAATACCTGATATTTGGAGGTCAGTAATGTTTACAGGTCTTTGTCATAACATACTTTGTTATGTACATATATGGCTGTACCTAAAAAATTTCCTTCTTCTTCCCGTGATGTTGATATTAAGGTATATCTACTATTGTTGGTATTGTATTATTAACATGTTGTAAACATAATATCATGGGTTCATATTCCTTTAATAACCTTTGTACTTCTCACAGGTGTAATCTGGTCTGTAGACCATTTACGTTCCATGTATAATATAATTATTGAAATATTAAGTTACATCGGTCGTGTTTTGTCTTCTTTTTTTTTGTATTATCATCAATTTGAATTTTTTCTAAAATTTTATTTACCACATTCAGTTGTTTATCTTTATAATATTTTAAGTGCTCAATACACATACATCCTTTTTCATGGGTGTTTAAATCGGTGGCCTCTTTCTTTCTATATTTCATAAAATTTCTTATAATGTTTGTTAAGCAATCTTTTGTTATATTTTTGTTTTCATTGCACAATGCAATGAAGCAATCATTACAGCCACATATGTTGTCATGTATATCTACTGTTTGTTTTATTTGCTCTTATTGTACCAATTATTGGTGATGGAGTAATCTCATCACCCTTGGCATAGTCACCATCATCTATGGTATGATTCTCCTCCACTTCTTTGGTGTTTTGGATCTCTGCATCCATAGGTTTTATTATTATTTTAGGAGATAAAGGTATGTTTTTATTTTGTTTTTGTTCTTTCTTCATATCTTTGGTTTTTGGTTTGACTGATGTTTCTCTAATTATAGTTGGTTTCTTTGTTTTTGGTGTGTTCTCTCCAAAGGTCGTTTTTTTTCTTAATTTTCGGTACATCACAACTTCCTTCTTCCACCTCTGTGGTAGTATCTTCTTGTGTTTTCTATTTGCATTAACACGTCAAATGAATTTGATAGATTATCATCCAATTCACTAGCACCTGTTTCCTGATTCTTTACTATCTTATTTTTTTTCCTGTATATTACTAACTTTTTCAGACCTACTTTGCTGTATCTTGTTACTTCTATCTGTATGTTTTTTTGTTTCATTACTGGTTCCTGTTATAGAAGAATATGTACGTTTCTTGCAGGATCTTGAATTCCTCTCACTTTTAATTCTAATTTAGCCTCAGCTATAGACATGCCTGTTCTTTCTTTTAACATTTTCAATTCCGTGTTGTATATGTAATACATGCATTCTTTGGATCTTGCATGATGGTTCTGCTCACAGTTTACACATTTTGGTTCACCGCACTTCCATTTGGTGGGCCCGTGTTCTGTAGATCCGCAGTATAGCACACACCGGACCATTCCTACAATTTCTCTTTGTGTCCATACTTACTCCAATTTTGACACTGCAGTGGCTTTGGTATATAGGGTCTTAACTCTCTATTTTTTGTCCTAAAAATTTTTATTTTTTGAGGTAGATCTGAACCCTCAAATTTTATTTTTGCTATTTTACTACTTGTTTACTCGCCTCTCTTACTTGTCATGTCATACACTTCGCAATCCTCAACCTTGGGGTATCTCTTTTTGAGCAAGTCTAAAAGTATTTCTTATTAATTGGTTCGTCGTTGTTATCAGGGAGTACAATGGTACCTGAATGCTGTTCATATTGTCATGCTTCTCCATTTTAACTTTTTATTAATAGAATCTATAATTTTTAAAGACAAATAGTCTTCTGACTGGCTTTTTGTTGTGGCTTCTATAAGCCAAGTCTTCTCTCTTATTTTTCTGAACGACATTTCTGCCGTTGGATGTCTATTTAGTAAAAAAAATTTTCTAATTCAAGGCCGAAAATATTTTGTTCTGCTTCCATAGTTAGAAACCTTGACCAACTTCCACTCCCAAAGAGGGAGTCAAAGTGAGTCAAGGTTGGGTCATGCCGGTACTGAAGTTTCCTAGGTTTAGTAATATGGTATTAATGTTTTAATACCAACCTGGTCTTTGTGATCTGAGCTTCCGTTAGAATGGTCCAAATCCGTGCCAGAAGCGTTGGGGGTTATTTTTTAAAATTTCCATAAAAGAAAAATTGTAAATTTCGTCCAGGATGAGGTCCCTCTCACCAAGGAGGCCCAACTGGGGGAGGAGCAATAATGTTACAAAGTGGTAACTGCCCTGGGACACTCACCTGGATATACGCCATACCCACAATGCCTTAAGGGTCGTCAGTCCCATGAGATCGGGCCCAGCACTGCGGGCATGGTTTGACATAAAAATTTCCCCTCGCTCAATCACGTCAGGTACTTTAGTTTTACGGGTGAAGTGGCATGCCGTCCAACTCCACCCTCCATCAAGTTAAAAGAGCAGTCAATTCAAATGTCCAAAATCATGCCAAGGTCGTCAACGAAAGAAGAAGAAGGGAAAGGGGAAAATTTATAAGAAGAGGACTAAAGGAGTTAAAGGTCCCAATGTTCAGTTGGATCCACAGCAAAGAGCATAGGCATAAAGGGGCATACTCTCTCTGCAGTGGATCCCTAAGCCCCCCACCTCGTCAAGGAGTTGGGATCAGGGGGTTGTGTGAGATCAAATGCATACAGATACGTACATTAGTATATCTGCAGGTTTTATCAGGAGATGCAGAAGGGGCATGAAGATTGATTTATGGAAACTTGAAGACATGGGTGAAGAAAATGAGTATATTTCCATCTGCATGGCAATGCTTCATAACCAAGATAATATTTTTTATTGATTTTGTTTGTTCACTATCGATCCTAAGTTTAACGTAGCTGCAGTAATTGCCCAATCTCTCTCTCTCTTTCTTTTCCTTAACATCCCCTCTACTCTGTCATTTCCTCTCACTCTGTCCCCCATTCCCAACATCTACCCACTGATGTCTTACTCCCATAGTATTATTTCCAGATAGGCAGTCCCCGGTTATCAGCAGTCTCGGTTAATGGCGATCCAGTTTTTTGGGGCTTGTCTAGTGCCATAAAATTGGCGAGTTATGACGCCATAAGGACTACGTTTCGGTTATCGGTGCCATAAGGTGCCAATAACAGAGTTATGGCGCCATAACATACCTAACAGAGGTGCCATTAACCAGTTATTAGCACCATTAACCAAAATTTGGCACCATAAATTGCCATGTTTCGGTTAACGGTGGTTTTCGTTTATCAGCACCCAGTCATTAACCGGGGACTGCCTATAGTAAGTCAAATGTTTACCGGAATTACTGAAAATTCGGAAAGTTATTAAGTCTACGGGCATAACCAGCTCTGTTTCAGGGAATCCCTTCAAACAAACCACCCAACACCCTCCAACCCCTGCCTTTTGGTGCCCTTCGGTACTATATAAAAACGTGTGTACTCGAATGCAACATTGTCAACATTTCAAAGCAATCTGTGAAGAACATTCGGAGATTTAAGATTTTGAACAAATGAACGTTTACATTTTTATTTTTATAGAAGATAATTAGCTGATGAAAGACGTACCTGGTTCTAATGCCCGCTGAATGCAAGAACATTAAAAAAACTTTATAATTAGGCCTAATAAATTATTGGAAAATTTAGTCAACTTATTTCATTAGTGCACAGTATTTACTGTTCAAACTGGTTATGTGGGATGAATTGTGCTGTCTACTTTGACAAGAAGATTTTCTATGTAAGTTCATTTTATGCAATAAATTGATAGCTTTATTGTAATTAAGTAGCACTTTCTGGGCTCAACCTGTGCCGCTCCATGAAATGCTCCTTCTAGCATAATTTCTGAGGTATATAACTGCTATATATTACCAGAGAAAAAGTTGCATTGGAATGCTAGGGATGAACCCAGCTCGCTCACCCATATAGGGTGTCGGTATAGTAACTGGGGCGTGAAAAACCACTGTCAGAGGTCTCGTACCAATTAGATCTCTCCTGTCACAAATTCCCCCGTTACTACGAGGTGCCATTCTACATCCCGCTACTGTCCGCTACTACTACTTCCATCCACGCGCTCCAGCTCATTCCTTTCATAGCATCATAAGAAGCGCACGCGTTCCTTTTGTGTCTTGTGAATTTCGAATTTTGTGCAAGATGTCTGACCTTTGGAAGCCTCTACTGCTAAGTTGAGTATTACAATTATCAGTTCTTGATCTGGAAGTAGCGATAGTCTATATACGTTAAATTACTTGAGTAATTTAAGTATCGGCCAGTTCGGAGGATGCCGCTCCCTGTCAGCCATTTTGATGTCGCTACCTCCTAGAGCCTTTGTTTACATGGCAACTAGCAATTAGTTCCTCATACTAATTGCGGTCTGCATTTATCTCTAGACATCTTATATATTAATTGTTAATTCGCAAGGTTTCACGCGGTGCTATTATAGCTAATTTTAATTTAGGTTATTTGGCTTGCATTTAGCTACCCGGCCGGGCCATATATAGCCTCGGAAGGTAGCCTACACCAGTAGGTGTTTCTGGTTTATATGTATGACTACTAATTTTAAATTATTAGTTCAACTATTATTATTCGATTAGTATTACTACCTATTCTTATATAAGAGATAGGCTATTTCAGTTGAGGTTATGGTAGAGATGGAACCATGTGACCACAGGATAATATCCTTAATCAATTCTATCGATCCAGTCAGTATTTTACCCGATTGTGTACATCTAAACATGTAGAGCGATGTAGTCTTCCTGACCAGGTCGGCAGCTACCCGATTTTGGAGGGCTAGGCTACACGCTAATTTCTCCCTATGTTCCTCTCTCTTCCTCAATATTCACTTTAATATTACCTTTTTGCTTGCCATAATAACCTATCTAATAATATGTATTAAATTGGTAATTAATAATTGTGTAATTTATGGTCATAGTGTTAGGGTTAGGCTACGAGCATTTTATTGATCGCATGGATCCACTGTGTCTCAGAGAGGGTTGTCCCACCTAGCCGGTCACAAGGTCCACTTGATCACGAGCGAGCCATGCTCCTCGGCTGGTCCCCCTCTTCGCTACCCACCTCGGTGGAGTACACCTCACCACACTCCATCCACGGGGTACCACATGACTCACTCGCCATAGAGCATGAGTGGGGATCAGCTGAGATGAGAGAGCGAGTGTGTACGCTCTCCCTCGGTGGGTTGAGGCAAGTCGCGCTCTCTCCCGGCTACTAACGGTTGGCCCCCAGACGTGCCGGACGGAGTACTTGCCACGTTCCTAGTATTTTTCATGCGGGGTCCTCTTCGTTGTTTCTTCCACTTATGATAAGCCAGGGATAGCCTACAAAATTTTATATGTGTGCTATAGATTAGTGTTTAGTCCAGAATCAGGTATCTTACCCTGATCTGAGGTGTAGGCTACCTCTATTGGAAGAATGAAGCGGGGTGATCCCGGAGGAAGGTTACATGTGATGTCTAGTACTGACTTATATAATGTTAACAATAAGATAGAAACTATATGATGTATGAGTTTATACTTTGTTTTATTTTTACTATTATTGTCGTTGGTTTGTATGGAAGGTTCCCGGAGCTGGCGGGAGTCGTTAGGGCTCACCCCTCCGTAACCTTTCTACTAACTGTTCGACCTACCTCGGTAGGCGTTCAAGACCTCCGGGTCATACTCAGTTAGCTTCCTGGAGCCGACGGAATGGTATTAGTTTACCATTCAATTTTTACCTTAGAATTCACCTTCCCGGCACCGACGGGCTAATATAGATTTCATACAATCACGACAATAATAATAATGAATGACCATAATATACTAATGATTAGGTATATAGCCTTGCTGTAATAAATTATGCATCCACCTGGAATTTGAGTAGCTTAGAATAAGCTTACTTTAAGGATACTCATGTATCAATTTCAATTACAGGTAGTACGATGCCAGATGACGGCCTGCACAGCTGTTCTTCAGCAAGCTTGCGGACATGAGGTTTGCAGATCCCATGCTCCGTGTGCAGTCCAGGTGGACGACTTGGTTGTTTGGCACCCTGATGGGTGCGAGATCTGCTATGGGCTGGTCTCTAAAATAACTGCAGAATCGGTAGGTATTCCTTTTCAGTCTAATAATTATTTTCAAATATGTTTTGAAGACGAATTTGGAGAAATTTATTAAATTAAATAATTTTAGTCAATCCTAACAGAAACACTCTCTTTCAGACCCCTCAGGCCATCAAGAGCTCCTCATGTCGACCCTCAAGATCTGGGTCGGCGGGTTTGCCAGAAACATAAAGGCCAAGAAACCCTACATCCTGGCGGAAGAGATGTGCAATCTCTTTTATCCTAATGCCAAGATGTCAGCGGCGGTAGCCAAGGAAGTGGCGGAACCCATCATCGCCAGGATAAGGGAGGACACCCAAATCTTACCGGAGGACCTTGAGGGACTGGGAGAGGCGGTTCTGGATGATGTAGCAGCTATCAACTTAAGACTTGGAGCCGATGGTCCTTGACGCCGCGGAACAAGGTAGGGAGGTAAGTGAGGCAGGAGGTGCCCGGTCTAGGATCCCTATTCCTAGTCCGGCACCGTCTAACTCTCCATCTCAAACTTCCTTCCAAGGGTTTACTGGGAAGAAAATGGCTGGGGACAGGCCATGCTCAGTAACCCCAAAACTTAAAACACTTGAAGAAGGCCTTACCAAAGCCTAGTAAGCCTTCTAAACTGCCCAAACCATTCAAGTCTTCATTGGCTTCTAAGCCATCGAGAGATTCTGTCGTTGCTACTCCCTCTCACCACGGGTCGAGAGCAAGGAGCTCAAAGGCTAAGACCCCGGAGGTACCCTTTGATCCGGTAGCCTTCTAGAGCCAGTTGATGGAGCAAATGGGCAGCATAGACCAATCTCAGATTGGATCCATAGCCGATCGTCTGCAGTCTATGGATACCCTGGCCCAAAGACTGCAAAATCAGGAGACCCTGATTGAAAATCTCTTGCGATCCGGACTGCCTCAACAACAGCAGTACGTGATCCCGGACGCCTCTAAACTCCCGGCCTTCGTTAAAAGCAATCCTTGGCGATTGGCCTTACATGCCCCATTTGTGGATGGCATGTTGACTCTTGAGGGATGTGGCACCCGGCCGGTAGATGATTTTGAATTCTACCCGCCAGGACTTCAATTCCCCTTCCCGGGTTATGCGCGCCTAACTGAGGAAGCGCTGGTAAGGCTAGATAAGGTTCCTAAGGAAACCGTAATCTACCCAAAAGAACAAGCACAGTCCGCCTGGGTTCGGACTTTGAACGAATGGGAGTGCGTCATCACCATGCTGACGCCTCACAAAAGTTCTTACACGATGTTTGTGGTGGAAGGCCAGACACCAACTCCTTGCACCACTAATGTAGTAGATCTTGCTCTGCAAGCGACGGTTGAAGATAAACCGATGCCGCAGTTGTGCGAGACAGATCTAACTTCTCTTCTGTTCCCGGGGGTCACGATTGCTAGATCGATGCACCAGCAACGTTTACAACAGGGAAGTTGAACACTGACTGTGCTTCTACGCAGTTCAGTGAGCGTCTACCTAGGCTTCCGGACTCCTTAATTAAACTGGAATTTGAAGCTCGTATGCGGCTGAGTAGGTCCATCAACTCAGCCACAATGGCAGAAATGGCCTCTCTAGTGTATGAAGAGGAGCCATAGTTCAAGGTGTTAACAAAGTCATTGCTTCATACGCTACAGTGTGACGCATACGACTTTGCGGTAGCCAGACGTAACTGCCGAAAACACGTCCTGTCCGAAGCCTCCATTAGGCACGAGCCTAATAAACTTATTAAAGCATCAATTTGGGGTCCTGACCTGTTCCCGGAGGACATGGTAAACAGCGTACTCAGCGAAGCCACAAGAGTGAATCAGAGCCTCAAGGTCCGGTGGGGCCTGATACCTAAACGCAAATTTGAACCATCCGGGAACCAATCCAGAGGCAGGAAAAGACCGAGGAAATTCCAATCATTCCAAGGTCCACAAGCTCAACAGGTGGTACAGACAATGCCAGTACCACAAGTGAGCCAGCCTTCAACGTCAAAGGCGCAACCCCAACAACAGTACATGTGGGTCACCCCACCGCCTCACCAACAAGTGGCTACTACTTCGTTTATGCCATCCCCAGCATTTAACCCTACCTATGAAACACAAGGCGTGTTTCATGGGTATAACAGACACGCTAGAGGTAGTAGAGCAAGAGGAGCCTTTCGCAACAGAGGCAGTGGAAGAGCTTTCACAAGAGGCAGAGGATTCCATGGGGAACCCGGGGGAGCAGACCTTCTGCAAACCAGTAAGAACCCTCAGGTAGGGGGAAGGCTGTACCTCTTTCGAAGCCGTAGGATATTCAGCAAATGGGCTCACAGCATAATTTCCAAGGGTCTGGGGTGGAGTTGGATAGAAGAGCCCCCTCCACCAACCAGTTTTCATCAAACTCCAACGGAAGAACTAGTTCTATATACAAAAGATCTTTTACAAAAGAATGCAATAAAAGAGGTAAAATGTTTAAAATTTCAAGGTCGCTTGTTCAGCGTTCCAAAGAAAGACTCAGACAAGCGAAGAGTAATTTTAGATCTGTCTCATCTGAATACATACATTCAATGCCACAAGTTCCATATGCTGACCGTGGGGCCGTCACCACCTCTATAGATCTTACAGATGCTTACTATCACGTTCCGATAGCAAGGCATTTTCGTCCATTCCTAGGATTAAAACTAGGCAACCAAGCATATACATTCAAAGTAATGCCATTCGGACTCAATATAGCACCCAGGATATTTAGAAACTGGCGGAAACAATAATCCAAGAGTTGAGAACTCGAGGAATACAGGTAATAGCTTATCTAGACGATTGGCTTATCTGGGCAAACAGTGTGGAACATTGCCTCAAGGCAACAAACAAAGTAATAAAATTTCTACAACATATAGGCTCCCGAATCAACTTCAAGAAGTCATGCCTAATTCCAGCAACATGTTTCCCGTGGTTAGGGTTACAGTGGAACCTAAACACACACAAACTGTCTATTCCGGTAAATAAGAGGAAAGAAATAGCAAGGAATACAAGAAGTTTTCTCAAGGACAAACTAACATCCAGGAAAAAACAGGAAAGAATCCTAGGTGCTCTCCAGTTTGCCTCAGTAACAGACACATTACTGAAGGCCAGACTGAAAGATATAAATAGAGTATGGCGGTCCAAAGCAAACAAAAAGAATCGAGACAAAACGGCTCGAATACCACCAATTTTGAGGAAAAAACTTCAGCCATGGACAAAAGTCAAGAATCTAGTAAAATCTATTCCGTTACAGTTTCCACCACCAGCACTGGTAATACATACAGATGCCTCTCTAACCAGCTGGGGAGGGTACTCCCAGTACAAAAAAGTCCAGGGTTTATGGTCGATAACGTTTCGCCAACTACACATCAATGTTTTAGAGGCCATGGCAGTATTCTTGACTCTAAAGAAGCTTGCCCCAGCAAGAAAGCAACATATCAGATTAATGCTGGACAACAAAGTTATAGTCCATTGTATAAACAGAGGAGGTTCCAAATCAAGTCACATAAACCATGTAATGATAACTATATTTTCCATGGCAACAATGAACCGTTGGCACCTGTCAGCTGTTCACCTGGCGGGAATACGGAATGTAGTAGCAGACGCACTCTCGAGGACAACTCCGCTGGAGTCGGAGTGGTCACTGGACTTGAAATCGTTCAAATGGATTTCACAACAGGTCCCGGGTCTCCAAATAGACCTGTTTGCCACAGAGTCCAATCACAAACTAAAATGTTATGTAGCCCCCAACCTGGACCCTCGGGCATATGGCACGGACGCCATGTCACTAGATTGGAACTCTTGGGAGAGAATCTACCTATTCCCGCCAATAAACATGTTGATGAAAGTGCTAGACAAACTCAGGACTTTCAAAGGCCGGGTGGCTCTAGTGGCCCCCAATTGGCCCAAGAGCAATTGGTTTCCTCGTCCTGGTGGAACATGGACTCCATCCTCTGCGGAATTCACAACCGATCTAACATACAAATCATTCATTCATAAAAAACCAACAAGAAACCTAAAACAATTAAAAGAAAACTACAATTCGTAAAAAAGACCAATATTTTTTAAAATGTCATAATTTGCTCTGCCCGAGCACCTTCACCTAAAATATCGGCAAGAGAATGAAAGTGCTAGACAAACTCAGGACTTTCAAAGGCCGGGTGCCTCTAGTGGCCCCCAATTGGCCCAAGAGCAATTGGTTTCCTCTCCTGGTGGAACTGGGACTCCATCCTCTGCGGATTCCCAAACCGAAGCTAACACAAGTAGTACAAACTCACAGTGTGTTAGCTTCCTCAAGAATTCAGAGTGCCCTAACTTTATGGACTTTGTGAAATTTGCAGCACAAAAAGATGCTGAAATTGATCCTCAAAATACCTTGTTTTTGGAATCAGATAAAAGAGAATCTACTCTCCGTCAGTATGATTCAGCTGTAAGAAAACTTGCAAAATTTTTAAGAGACTTGAAGGTTAATACGATGACTATGAATCTAGCAGTAACCTTTTTCAGGACTCTGTTTGAGTCAGGCCTAGCTGCCAATACAATTACAACAATTAAGTCTGCTTTAAAAAAGATTTTTCAGATTGGGTTTAATATTAATCTTACAGATTCATAATTCTCGTTTATCCCGAGAACTTGTGCCAGATTGAAACCAACAACTCGTCTTCACACAGTCTCCTGGTTTCTGAATGATGTACTTAAGCTAGCTTCTGAGACTGATAATGATTCATGTATATCACTCCTTAGGAAGACATTGTTCTTAGTAAGTCTGGCATCTGGTGCTAGAATATCTGAACTTTCAGCTTTATCTAGAGAACCGGGTCATATTGATTTCCTCACGTCGGGAGAAATATTAATCTCTCCAAACAAAAGACTTTTAGCCAAAAATGAGGATCCACAGAACAGATGGTCTCCATGGAAGATTGTCCCTCTTCCACAGGATCCATCCTTATGTCCAATAAACACTCTGAAATCCTATTTGAATAGAACCTCCAATAATTCCTCGGGGCCCTTATTTATTAGAGAAAATGGAGGAACCATTTCCCTAAAAGGAATCAGACAACAGATTCTTTATTTCATTAAACAAGCTAATCCACAATCATTTCCACATGTTCATGATATACGAGCAGTAGCCACATCCATAAATTACTTTCACCATATGAATTTTGAAGAATTAAAAAGATATACAGGCTGGAAATCTCCAGCAGTATTTAAACGCCACTATCTAAAATCCTTGGAAGCCCTAAAATTTGCAACAGTGGAAGCAGGGAATGTGGTTCCTCCTGAAGATTACAAACCATGATGATAAGGTCTAGTGTTATAAATATTTCCTTTTTACTTTCTCTCCTACCTGCCTTACTTATTGTCCCTACTGTAGTTTTGTTTTTTCACTTGGATTGCACCCTATGTACCATTATAGTGTATATATGTAATAGCTTTAAGGCATTAGATTTAGACATCTTGTTTGCTTTATTATCTTTTGTTTCCAAGAATTTTGGAACTAATTATGTTTAGATACCTAAATATGTTCATATATATAATATTAACATATATTATTAAACATGTAATTAACTTCAGAATTTAATTTATTTCCTTATTCAGGTGTTGATTTCCAAGCTATGGGACCATTTCTCTTGCACTATTTCACGGAGCGGCACAGG
>NC_061104.1:35657383-35688453 GCF_015104395.2 Macrobrachium nipponense
GGAGCGGCACAGGTTGAGCCAGAAAAGGGATTTTGACAGAGGAAAAATCTATTTCTGGGCGAGAGACCTGTGCCGCCCAGTGAACCCACCCATTGCTTTCCCCTCCTGGAATTGGCCCAAGCTTGGCTGCTATGAGGAATGAGCGGGATCGCATGGGTGGAAGTAGTAGTAGCGGACAGTAGTGGGATGTAGAACGGCACCTCGTAGTAACGGGGGAATTTGTGACAGGAGAGATCTAATTGGTACGAGACCTCTGACAGTGGTTTTTCACGCCCCAGTTACTATACCGACACCCTATATGGGTGAGCGAGCTGGGTTCATCCCTAGCATTCCAATGCAACTTTTTCTCTGGTAATGTATAGCAGTTATATACCTCAGAAATGATGCTAGAAGGAGCATTTCACGGAGCGGCACAGGTCTCTCGCCCAGAAATAGATTTTTCCTCCATCAAAATCACTTTTTTAGGCATCAGTTTTATTGGAAAAGTGTGAATTAGCTTTCATTGTTAAATTTACCTTTCAGGTGATAATCACAAGTTTATTGAAATATATTGTACAGATGTGTGCAGATTCAAGCAAAGGGAAGAGGAGAGTAACTTTTTTCCCCCTTTATTAAAGATGCATTTGAGGACCAATCCAATAATTTTTTATTTCTTTGCCTATATATTTCTAAATAATGTCTGGCTAAGACTCAGACAGGCCTCCTTGTTTCAAGAAGACATGCAAGTCAAATAGCGTCAACCGTTTATCTTCAAGACAATCAGAAAAATGTAAAGTAAGTAGTTATGCTTTATTATGTTTCAATAAATCATTGAGTTTCAATTTTAGCTATTTTTATATTTCACTCTACATCCCACTTCCCTCGCTGGTATCCAGCATTTCATGACAAGATCTGTTAAGTTACAGGAAATAAATCCAATTTTTTATTAAGTTGTTTTAATCAGATTTCATAATTGTGATTGATGTTTCTTAAAATTTTCCATCAGTTATTCACATAGTATGACTTATTATATAATAGTGTCCATATTTTTTCTGTGCAATGTTTAACCCGAGAAAGCCCAATGTCACCTAGAGGTGACAGGTTTTTAAATATTCATATTTATTGCCCAGTTATAGAAGTTACCCTAATAATACCTTTTCTATGATCCTTCACACTTCCATTTTCTATATTTCATAGATATCTGGAAATCTTTTGTTTACCTTAGTCTCTACAGCTGAGCAAAGGAGATTAATTTGCCATTTTTTTATCCTTCTTCAAATATTCCACTACAATGTCTTCATGCAGAATCAAGAGGTAGGTGAAAAGTTTTGTTTAACTGTTTTCCCACTCATGAATATCTAATGAAGATACCACCATGTTCAGAATCAAAATACCTATTGGAAAACATAAAGATAATCAAACAAAATCTTTGGACTGTCAACCTGTAGGTGACATTAGGCACTACAGTAACTATATAGTACAGTTTCCATTGCATACATATACTTCTTTTCTTGTTTCATTTTGACTCTTCATGAGATTCTAGAATTAATTTAGAAGGATGATGACAGTGATAATGAAGAAAATAGCTTCAGAACTAGTGAAATAAAGGAAATTATCCAGATTCCAACAAATGATGCTGAAGAAACTGATGAAGACTCTGATGATGAAAATGAAGGAAATCTGAATCATCTTACCTCTGCACAACTTTTGACTGAAGGGAATGATTGTTTTTGTAAATGATAGAAATGGAAGTGATATTAGAGATAACAGTGATGAATCAGAAAAGATTAGTAAATGTAATAAACTGAAAGGAAAGAAGAGAAATTGGAAGGAGAATCCAAATTTTATTGGTTATTCTGTGCAAGAAATAGATATGTCAGAGACTAAATTTTGATGGTGAATTAGATTCACCTGTGAAATGTTTTGATGCTATATATAATTCTGATATAATAAATCTTCTTGTAGAAATGTCGAACAAATATGCTATGAAGAAAAAATCATGTACTAAATGTGACTCAAGAAGAAATGAAGGTCTATAGTATATCTATTCTACTATTGACAGGGTATCTGACTCCTAGGTACATTAGAATGTTTTGGGAAACTAAATCAGATGTTCACAATAAACTTGTTGCAAGTAGTATTAGGAGAGGCCGGTTCCTTGAAATTTATCAATATCTTCATACTTGTGACAACTTAGATCTGCCAGAACATGACAAATTTGGGAAACTTAGGCAATACTTTGACATGTTGAATGAATCTTTCGGCAAGAATTCAAAATACCTGATGACAAGTAATATCTCCATTGATGAAACTATGGTCCCCTATTATGGGAAGCACAGTACAAAGCAGCACATACATGGCAAGCCAATACGATTTGGTTATAAGCTCTGGTCAGCATGCTCTCCATCAGGTTATCTGATCCACTTCATCCCTTACCAGGGGTCAAAAGCAAACCAACTTCCCATGCAAGACAGTATGGGATTGGGAGCTGCAGTTGTGCTGAACCTTCTTCATAAGTTGCCGAAAGATATAGATCACTACAGTTTGTACTTTGACAATTTTCTCACAGGTTTGCCTCTTCTTGACATTTTGTCAGAAATGGGACATGCAGGTACAGGAACTAACTATTAGAGAAAACAGAACAGAGAAATGTCCTCTTCCTGGATCTAAACAAATGAAGAAAATGGCAAGAGGTTCAATGGCAATGATAACAACAGAAAATACTGCAGTTATTCAGTATTGTTACATTAGCTTCAACATCCCATGGTATGAATCCTTTAGCTAAAGTTGAGAGGGTAGGTGTTATAAATAAAAAGCGAACCAAAATCAGTGCATAGTGTCCCAAAGCTATTTCAGTATACAATAAATTCATGGGAGGAGTAGACAGATTTGATGAAAATATTCAAGGACAGAGGGTTGGATTTAGAGGAAAAAAATGGTGGTTCCCTTTGTTTGCATTTGGACTGGATGCAGCATGCCACAATGCTTGGAAGATACGAAAATGACTTATTGTGACTACCGTCGTTCTAATGTACAAGGGTTTTTGGAACCTATAAAGCACTACCAAAGAGGTGTCCAAGCAGTGGAAGTGTTGACAAAAGAGTGCACAAAATGGTGAGAAAAGACCTGGATGGAGGACATGTAAAGGAGCCCTGCAAGAGTGTCATGAGCGAACTCGAATCAGGTGTCAGAAATGCAAAGTTGCTCTCCATATTCACTGTTGGTATGATTTCCATACAAAAGGATAGAGATAGATTACCCAATAAGGCAAAGCATAGCACTGCATGATTTCAGTACAAAATGATAAGAGAAAACAGATTATTCAGTAAGGTGAATCGTAGCATTGTAATATTCAAGTTATGTAGGTCAACTTTTTGGTAATGACAGCTATACAATTTATGTTGCAGTGGAACAATTTGTATTAAATATATGAATTATACTTAATTTTCCATCTCCATGCATCCTTCAGAAAGGATAAAGAATTTACATGACCTGTATCATAATTCAAAGATGAATAAAATCAGGTTTTGACAAATTCTGTTGTTTCAGTGCCCAACGTCACCTATAGGTGACACCTATTTTACGCAAAAAGTAACTCTTATACAAAAAAGTTTTCTCAATAAAAACAAATTGCTTAGAATTGTATTTTAAAAAGCAATCTTAAAATTTGAAAAATAAATAAATCATAAATAATGAATGGGATTTAAAGGGTTAAAACCATTTCGTAAAATGTGTATACAAATGATTTGTCTCAAATATCTGTAGAAAAGTTATAATTATACTGTCAAAAACTATAATTTATTGAATCTTTAATGTTCCTTATATTGAAAAGTGTTTTCCCAATATGAAATTGCAATCACTTTACAAAATAATTTTATTTTAATAATGACAACCCCATAATTGTCACCTGTCTATCCATTTAGATATAATTTTTAAAATTTCCTATGTTAGCCTACTCACATAGCCTATATATAATCTTATGTTCAAGTGTTGCAACTTGGCTTATCCAAAAATTGGGATATTTATCTTGTTACAGAAACGATGGGCTGTCTTTCAATTCACTGGCGAGATGCCAGGATTGACGGCAGTACCTGCATCTTGGGTGAAGACCACAGAGGAAATGAAAGCTGAAAAAGGCAAGTCAGCTCGATGCTACTGGCCCAGGAAAGGGAGTGTAGATGAATTGTCTGTGAGGAAACTTATTAAAACCTGTTCTGACCATAATGTTAATACCTGGGAGCTGTTACCAGGTCTCTTCAACGGCTACCATGAAAGCATGTCAAAGGCAGACATCAATATCACTGAGAGGTTGGGTACACAAAATACCACAGATAGCAAACTTCAAAAATTGGACCTACAAAAAAAAGTAGCCCAAAGTGTGAAGCTTTGTGAAATGAAGAAAGGCGGAAATGGAAAAGACATAACTATATCTGAATCTATTCAGAATGCCTCTTCAAGTGTTGACGTTTCAAGTGAGGAAGAAATCAGTCCAGTCACCAAGAGTAACTCATCACCAAAGACTCCTGATGCTTTCCAGGGTATGCTATATATTAATATGAAAAGAGAGTCCTTAGAAAAAAAAGCACAATATAGATTTCTGCTACACTTACAGTAAAAGTATCCCCTTGTTTTATATTAAACAAAGCTTAAAATTTTTTACTGTCATTCAGTCATATGACACCTTAATGTGTTAGATATTTTCAGTAAAAAAAAAAAATCTTGAAATAATGGAAGTAATAGAAGATATCCTGTAATATTAATACTTAACTTCATTTGTACTCATCTACAGAATCTAATCTCGAGTGCATGCCTGTCCTAGATGAGAGGAGCCCATCGGATGTTGTTAAGGATGTGTTTACTCCTACTTCTGCTGGTAAGTTTATAGCGCAAGGTTTTGTTCATTCTGTTTGGATTGTTCTTCTGGGAATGTCTCCCAATAGGATCGCCTTAAAAAAACTGAAGGCTAGGCCTTTGCCTGATCCATACAGCTTTAAGGAAATTCTTCCTTGTATATCCCATTGTACACATAGCTTAAAAAGAACTGCCCATAGTTGATAGTAGTTTCAACTTCCAATACCTTGCACCAAGCTTCACCACAACAACAAAATGTCTATTTTGAAATACTGGTATGTGTTTAACCTATTAAAAAAAATTTCCACTTGCCATACTCTTGTACTTTTTTGTTTCCATCCAGTTTCCTCCTTCCTCATTGTATTTTGTTACACTGATGGCAGGTGCAGCTAGAAGTTTGGTGGAAACGTTCAGCATGCAACGGAAGGATGTTCAACCAGGGTTTAGTAACAGAAAGGTAAATGATCAGTGCCCATTTATAATGCATAAAAAAATGGAAATATGAAAGGATAAGCATTTTACATTTGTAGAATTTCATTTTTGAAAAACAAAACACAATTTTGACTATTTTCATATCCCACATTCAGTTACAAAACTAAATTTCTACTTTTTGGTGGAATCATCAGCTGTTATATTATTCTATGCGTTAACCAGAAAGTACATTTTTACAGAGTACATTAACCGTGCTAAAGGATTCACGGACAATTTTCCTCTTTCACCAAATATGTCCCCCAAACTAATCAAGTTCACCCCATCATGTCTGGCGTGGACAAACAGTATTTTTCATTAAAAGTATATCAAATGTCTTCAGACTGAGGCATTAAAAATGATGATAAGGGTGTGCCATATATGATATGGGTAATATTATACTATTCCAACTCATCCTTTCAACGCTAAAGCACTTCATTGGGTGACCATACATGACAGAAATGCTTCCAGCCTATTCTGTCGTGATGCTAGCTTTCAATTTTCTTGTCAGGATTTGGAGATATATCGCATCCTGAAGGATATATCATCTCGACTAAAAACACTGGAGGAAGATGTAAAGCACATCAAAAATAAACTAAACTCTTCAACAGAAGCTCCTGACAAAATTTTTGATGACAATCCTTTCGATACTCTTCAAAAAATTGGTTTGAAAGCCAACTCACAAAAAGAAGTAAGTGGGTTGTGTATACTGCATTAAATGTCAGTAATATAAGCCTTTGTCAGACAATGGTGGTAAAAAGAGGGTAGAGTGGAGTAGTTGTGTGGTTAGGAGTGGGGAGGATGAGAAAGCAAAAGGAGTGATTGGTAATAGATGGAAGGATAAAACTAGAGGTTATGATGAGACGGAAATGGGGATTCAGATGTGGGTTGCCTTGATGTGCATGGAAGGATAGATGGTCAAATGAAAGAGTACAAAGACAGTGTGGAGTGAGAGAGGATGTGGTAGGAAGGATTAAAAGAAGTGCACTGCAATGGTTTGGACACCTGTAGAGAATGGAGACTGTGGAGGTTGGTTAAGAAATTGTATATGAGTGATGTGGAAGGGAGGAGGCGTGGACGACCGAGAATGAGGTGGGAGGAGAAAGTGCAGGAATATATGATTGAGGGTGAAATTGGATGAGATGAAGGTGTGCTTGTATCTAGAGATTGACAGGCTATAGATAGATAGAATATTAGCACCTTAGCTAACTACAAAATTACTTTTGTACTCTTTGAATCAGCTTTTATTTATATCTTCTTTCATTTATTCTTTAATAATTATTACATTCTTTGTCTTAAAACAGGAACCAAAACTTCTGGTTAACATCATATCAACAGATAAGTAATTTTTTTTTTTTTGAATCGGGTGCTTGATGGTAATGGGTGTATTTTTGAATGTTACATATGCTTGCTGAATTCAAGGTTGCTAGTGTGATGCAGCCAGTGTTTTAGCCCAAGCATTACAAGATAACCATTTATCCACCAATGGGTGGAGTGTTTCAATTTTGTATTGGTGGTCAGTTCAGACCATCGAGCCTGCCACTTATTTTTACAGTAAAGATGAATCTCACTTTTAAGATCTTTGTAAGGAATACTAAAAGGGGATGGATTACTTAGCCCTGAAGCTTCCTTTGCTGCCTTATCTACTTGTTCATTTCCATCCACCCCAACATGGGCAGGGACCCAACAGAAGTGAACACTGATACTCTTCCTAGATTGCAGAAGTACTAACCAGTCCTGCACCTCTTGTACTAGATGATGGCCTGCCATAATTTGTTTTAATGAGAGTAAAACACTATTGGAATCCGTAAAATTGTATAAAAACTATTTTTGGTTGCCATTTTTAAAAATATGTTGGACTGCGAGAATTATTGCGTACAGCTCAGCAGTAAATATTGAACAAGAGGATGGGAGTTCCTTCCAATAACAATATCCCCCACCACAGCTGCACTTCCAACTCCTGCAGCCGATTTGGAGCCATCTGTAAAAACATGTTTCCCATGATGTTGAGCAGCATGATTTAAAAACTCACTTTTCATTACCCCTACTAGGTTAAGGTATTTTTTTCCCTCCTGCCGTAAAACATACTTTAAACAGGTGGATTACACCAAGGGGGAGACTTGGATATCCCACCTCTGCTATCTGTGCTGTTAACAAGCCTACTTCTCTAGCATCATTTTTCAGCTGTACTTCCAAAGGCTTGGGCACTCTGGATCTGTTAGGAGCCCGATCTAAAGGCGCCCTAACATATTTATAGTTAGGATTGTTTCTCACGCAAGGACCTAGCTAAATACTCAAACTCAACTCCTCTCTGCGAATGGAAAGGGGAGGTATGCCAGAATCCACATAGAGACTGTCAATGGGAGATGTTCTGTAAGCACCTGTGCAGATGCGAAGCCCAGCATTGTGAACAATATCAAGTTTTCCAAGTAAAGTCTTTGCAGCTGACCCATATATTTGGCATGCATAGTCTAACTTGCTCAGACACAAAGATGTATAAATTCTAAGCAAAGTTGTTCTATCAGCACCCCAATCAAAAATGCGATACAACTTTCAGAATGTTCAGTGACTTCTTAACCCTGATAGATAGGTCATTTATATGGGGACCAAATGTCATTTTCTTGTCGAAAATGACTCCAAGAAACTTGATATTATCCTCATAAGGCAAAATACAATCATTTAAGAAAAGGGTGGGGATCTCTTCCCTTTTACGAGTACGAATAAAGCGAATGGCTTTGGTCTTCTGAGGTGAAAACATGAATCCACGAGAATTTGCCCATGCGGATGCAGCATTTATTGCATTTTGAAGATTTTGGCATGCTTGTAGTGCAGATGATCCACTACAGTAAATTGCAAAGTCATCGACCAAATAGTGATCCTTGTATGCCAGGAGGTATGTGACTCATGAGACTATTAATAGCAACAGCAAATAAGGTCACACTCAATACGCTGCCTTGGGGGACACCTTCTTCTTGCATGTAGGATGAAGATAGTTCTGACCCTACTCTCACTTTAATTGAGCGGTTTGATGAAAATTCTTCAATAAAAGAAACATATGTACCTCCTATACCCCACGAGGCCAATTGCTTTAATACCACCCCTCCAGGTCGTGTCATATGCTTTTTTCGAGGTCAAACAAGACACCCACCACTTGGTTTAGGTTAGAAAAGGCATTTGAAATTTCCCTTGATAACATCAGCAAAGGGTCTAGAGTACTTCGGTTCTTCCTAAAACCAAACTGCCTGTTAGATAAAAGATTTTTTGATTCTAGATACCACACAAGTCTGTTGTTGATCATTCTCTCAAATAATTTGCATATGCAACTGGTCAAGGATATGGGCCTATAACTAGATGGCAGTTCTGGGTCTTTACTACCAGACTTGTGGCCTGGAATTACAATTGATGTATGCCAGGAATCAGGAGATGTATGGGAAGCCCATAGTCCATTAAAGGTTTCTAATAAAAATTCCTTGGTAATCCACTGGAAGATGTGATATCATTTCATACCGGATGCCATCCTCACCTGGGGCAGTTAAAGAAGAGCTAGAGATAGCATTTTGCATCTCCTCCATACTAAAAGGCAGGTTAAAAGCTTCAGTATTTGAAGAAGCAGGAGGAACAACAGATGTTGATGCTCTAATTTGTTGAAATGCTGGGAATAGTTGTCAGCACTTGATACATGGGCAAAGTGCTTTGCAAGAACCTCTGCTACATCTTTGGGGTCAGATCTATATCTATTATTTTCCCTTAATATTGGTAGAGGCTTAGGGACGAATTTGCCTTGAAGTTTTCTAATCTTGTCCCATATTTTTTTCCATTTTGAAGGAGTTTTGGTATTAATATTAGATATATATTTCTTCCAAGATGCTCTCTTTTGCTTTTTTAAAAGTTCTTTTTTGTTTGGCACAGGCTCTGAGGTACGCTATTCTATCTGCTACATAGTTTGTTCTCAAGTATCTTCTGAAGCAAGTTCGGGTCACTTTTCTTGCGTTGGCACATTCTTTACTCCACCAAGGAACTACAGGGCGATGAGGTAAACCGCATGTTTTAGGTATAAACTTGCTAGCATTATCATCAATAATATTTTCAAGATGTTGATACGCATGCACTGGAGATGTAAAATTCATCATACTCTTTATCAGTGTGTGAACACTTTTCATAAGCTGCCCAGTCTGCCTCGTCTATCTTCCATTTTGGTGGACACTGAGAAGGAAGATTATGGGACATATTTTAACATTATTGGCCAATGGTCACTGCCATGTAGGTGTTCATTTACTGACCAAAGGTAGTCCAATCGAATGGATGAGGAACAGATTGACAAATCAATGGCTGATGTAGAGTTGTGGAATACTCATACCTAGTTGGAGAACCATCATTCATTAGTATTACATCATTGTTGTCGATTAATTCTTCAACAAGATTACCCCATCTATCGCATACATTTCCACCCCATAAAGTATGCTTTGCATTAAAATCACCCATCAAAATAAAAGGGGCAGGAAGCTGATTGATCAGGTCTTGGAGGTCAGAAGGGCTAAGCCTTCTTGGATTCCCAGCATGATCTAAGAGGAAAAGTTCTAAAGATGGTTCAATATATAGCGAGCATAAAGTAATTTTTTTTCCGATATGAGTTCTAACTGCACATGCCTGTAGTGGTGTATTGAGTGGGATTGTTTTCAAATTTTACAGATTTGTGAATAATAAAACCTGTACCACCTTGAGCTCTTGCACCTTGCAAAGGAGGGGATCTACAAAAATGATAATTGAGTCCAGGATTAAATGGTTTGTCACTGATCTTGGTTTCCTGTAGACAAATTATCTTCGTGTCCAAGTCCCTGGTTAAAGTTTTTATTTGCTCAATGCTAGTACTTAGACCTCTGCAATTCCACTGGATAATAGACATTATCTTTTGTTATTATTTTTCTTTGTCTCATTTGTCTTTTGGGACTTTTCAGATGAAGCCATGTAAGGCCTGGAGATTGGAAGGCTTTACTAGGCCACCGCTCTTCTTTTCTTTCTTTCTGTGATCTTTATACAAGTCAACCTTGGGATCATGAGCAGTAGGGCACTTACCTGATTTGGATGAAGGTGAGGAGGATGGGGACCTTTTCCTCTTTGGAAGATCTTGTTTTCTAATCTCCATCAATCAGGTAGAGATTCTGCCTGAGACAATACATTTGAGGTGGTGGAAGCCACATTGGCTTCCTTGGAGGATTGTGCTAGAACTTCAACAGTTCGAGCACTTGGCCCAGAAGGCTGGGCTACTACCTCTAGGAGAGGTGCTCCTATCAGTGACACTACTTTTGGTGTGGTGGGAAACCATCTTGACCTCTCTGGAGGTTTGTGCTCTGGCTTTTATAAGCTGAGCACTTGACAAGATGGCTGGGCTACTACCACTAAGGGAGATGCACCTGACGGGCCAGGTGCTACCACTGGTCCCCCTGTGGTAGTAAGGGGTAGTGGATTATAATCTTTTGGTGGCATCTTAACCGCTTGAGCAAAATTAAGTTGTCGATCGAGTAAATGCTTTGCATAACCTACACTTAATATGTTCAGCATTTGCTTTCAAGATGGCAGCTTCTTCTTTCTTGTATTCTCTACAAATTTTATCATTTGATTTATGATGATCTTTACAGTTTGCACAGGTTGTATCTCTGTTGCATTGGCCATGTTCTAACGAACAACAGTTAATACAGATCTTCGTATTATTGCAGTACCGGGAAGGGTGACCGTACTTGAAACAATTAAAGCATTGTAAAGGCCTAGGTTTATATTTCTCGAACACGTACTTTTTCATTCTCAATAATTATATGATCTGGTATGACAGGGGTTTCAAATGTTAAAACTACCATGCTTGTTTGAGGGATCTTACTTACTTTCCAAACATTATCAGGGCACATGTCCAGAATTTCTGGTTCTGAAAATTCATATAGATCTTTATCAAAAACTACTCCTCTACCATAGCTGAAGCTCATATGTGGTTTAATATCCTTAATAGGATCAATTTCTGCAATCTTCATGCCACAAAGCATGTGAGCTTGAGTATCTGATTTTGCATTAATCAAAAACAGATTGCTTACCGTATCTACTAATATCCTTACTTTTAATTAAACCAACTTTTTTTTTGTATAAATTTACTCATCTTATAATAGTTATAATTTTCTATCTTCCCAGTTGCAATTATCCATGTTGGGGCTTGGGGGTTCTTACTTCTGGAAGTCCATGCTCTATTTCTTTTTCCAACCATTCTTCTGGTTTATATACCTCTAGGTGTCTTGGTGCTTTATCACATAGAGCCCCAGAAATCAAACAATTGTCAATTCTTATGCTCTCTTAAATTTTTATTTGCTTCTAAAGCAATCTCAAAACTTGAAAATTATACCCAAGCTTCCCAAAATCCTTTACTACCATTAAGCTCCATTAAAATTTCTTTGATTGCCCCAAATCTACAGAAGGCTTCATGAATTATGTCTATAGCTACAACCAATTGGTATGTTTTTTAAGTGGAGAATTTTCAGATTTTTTGTTGTATCTGGTAATGAGCCAGAACCAGAGAGTAAAGTATTACTGTTACTACTAGAATTATTTTCCACCAGTGCCGATAAATTGTCTTTAACAACATTGGTCAGAGAAGTATTGTTGGAGGAATCCTTTTTATTGCCGAGGTTGTCAACAGAGCTTTCCTTATTTAAACAAGCCGAAGTCGTCTCTAGTGTCATGGGGTCACATTTTCCGGGACTGAGTTCCAGAGTCATATTCCATTTTTCGTTTTTTTTTTTGAAATTACAGAGAAACCAACTGCAAGCCATGGTAAAAACTGGGCCCTCCTCTCAAAGACTTCCCCCTCACCAAAGACACACAGCAGAGACCAATTCCCATATGTCCACTCCCTACCCTACCCCGAAGGGATGGCTCTAACATAACATGATTGGCTCAAGTGTAAGCAGAACCCGCTTGATAGGACCGAGGGCATAGCTAGTATGCAATCATCCCCACTCATGTTATTTTAGAGGGCAATCCGGATAAATTGCCGAGTCCTACCGTGGAGACTATACCTCCCCGGATTCCGTAGGCAAGTCCCACATGTAGTCCCGCCCTAATAAATATTGATGTGGAATCACATCAATATCCTCAAGGTCTAAACATAATCGAGCGGCGGACCAAACCGCTTTAGTCCCTGCCATTTGGATCAAGGTAAAGCCTAAGTTCAGAGACCCAGCTCCTTCCCAACCTACACGAGGGTTTTAGTGAAGAGAAGGAGGACAGCTAGGGGGAGTAACAGAGCGAAAGAAAGTAAGAGATTGGAAGATGATCAAGTAAGAGAAAAATTGAGACATTTAGATTCAAACTAGGAGATAATTCTCCCAGTTCGAAAGCCCTCTTGCCCGCTACGCATTTTCAACCATAGGTTGGAAATGCGTAACTCCGTCAAGGCAGTCTCAAATCAAGAGGGTTTAAAATATCTGGGGCAAGCAACCAGAATGTGCTCCACTGTTAGCATCTCGCCACCGCAAGCACACTCTGGGAGGCTGCCCCCTCTAAAATAAACTGATGGGTCAAATAAGTGTTGGTTGGTTGGTTTTATAAAGTTTAGGTGTAACACCAAGCACTGGGGCAGCAAAGGCCATTCAGCGCTTACTGTATAACTATGAAATTATAAGACGTTATATCATATAAAGCAGGTTTATTTCTTTGAGATATTTTACTATATTTTGAAGTGGGGCATTTTCTCCCAATAGTTCTTCAAGTGGTATGTTATATATGTTGTTGGATCTCGTTTTTCTTCCGAATTTATTGCATTTAGTTAGTAGATGACGGACTGTTGACCAGAGTACGACAATGGTCACAGTAAGGAGCCTGTCTTTCCTCGCCTTGCAACATCAAGTATTTGTGTGTCAAGTATGTATGTCCTATTCTTAATATTGTTAATATAACATCTTCCCTTCTTTGACATTGTTGTCTATTCCAAGGTTTTACAGATGGTTTAATATGCTTTAATTTATGATTCAATTCTAGCCATTCTTTTTCCCATTTTGATTGACAGTATTCATTTATTGTTGTTTTAATGTCATTGTACGGTATTTGTATTTTTTTGATAGACTCCTTTTTTACTGCCTTTTTGGCTTCTTTATCCACCTCTTCATTACCCTTTATGCCCACATGGGAAGGGACCCAACATAGTTTTATATTTATAGATTTCCGTTTTACTTTTATATCTATCCACTCCCTTATTTCTTCAATTACGGGATGAGAAACTGTGTATTGTCTTAGCGCTTCTAAAGCACTGTAAGAATCCGTGTATATTACAAGGTATCGTTTGCCTTTCCCACCATAAAACACATTGTTTTTATAGCCTCTAATATAGCATTTATCTCTGCAGTGAATATCGAGCATATTTTTGAATTTTTTTTCCCTTATTTTTATATTTTTTGTTACTACAGCATAGCCTACACCCTCCTTCGACTTTGAACCATCTGTATAAATACTAATATCCCGTTTATGTTTTTTCCTGGCTGTGACAGAAATTCACTATTTAATTGTGCATCTGTTACATTCTTATTAAATGATTTCTCACAGATTTCTATTTTAGCATGTCTCCACGGAGGTATTTTAGGAGTGGTTATTTTTTATATGCTACTTGTTCCTAATTTTAGATGTTCTATATCTGGTTTAATCTATTCTCCAATGGTTTAGAGGCTCTTGGTTTATTGTCATAATTATTTGTTGTGTTCTTCATATATTTGGTGTTTGGATTATCATTAAGGTTATTTATTTTAGCTATATATTTTAATCCCATTTCTTCTCTTCGTACTTTCAGGGGATCTATTCCTGCTTCTACATACAGACTTTCCACGGGGGAAGTTCTGTAGGCTCCAGTGCATAGTCTAATACCCATGTTATGTATGACATCCAGTTCGTTAATAGGGTTTTAGAAGCATACCATATACTTGACATGCATAATCAAGTTTACTTTAGACAAATAGCCTTATATACTTTCTTTTATCAGAGAGGTTCTATCAGCACCCCAGTCATTATGCGCAATTACTTTTATTATATTTAAGGATTTTCTCACTTTTATCGCCAGTTGTTCTATATGTTCTTTAAATGTAAGTTTTTCATCAAGTATTACACCGAGGAATTTAATCTCATCATAATATCAATTGATTGATTGATTGTGAGTTATCTGGCGTCACAACTACCAGGGTCACCGACGCCGAATACTAAATTTGATCTTTTAACTTTTATAATATATTATACAACATTCAAAATAACTTTATCTTTATGAGATATATAAATTTTATTTAAAAAATAAATTAAATTCTGTAAAAATATAATAAATAATATTCCGATAAAAAGAATTGTGATTTATCACATAACAGTAAAACTATTAAAAAAGAAAAAAGAAAAAAAAAAAATGTATATACTAAGACAGCACAGCTGTCAGATATATTTGAGAAGACCAGCTTCTTTGATAAAAGAAATACGTTATTAACACACATGCTTTCTCCCAACAGTTTTCTTTTGGCATGCTATAGTTACCACCTGCTTCACTACTATAAGCTAAAAAATGATTCCTAAGTTCCACTAGACTGGACACTCAACCAGCAAATGCCTAACAGTCAGTGGAACTAAGCAATCATCACAGAATGGCTCATTCTCCCCCATCCATCAGATATGCATGCAGTTAAACGCGTATGGCCAATACGCAATCTACACAATACAACCTCCCACTTCCTGGTATTAGGTCATATTTCCAAGGGTGTGTCTGTCTAGTAATTTCTTTCATTTGTTGGGGCCTACTCTGTCCCACTGAGTGCCCATAAATACTGGACAGAATTTCCATATATCAAAAAATGTATCACGATATGGAACAGGGCATTTTTTCGGTACTAAAGTTTGCGCTGCCTGATTTGGCTAGCTTGTCTGCCTCTTCGTTTCCCGATACATTCACATGGGCAGGAAACCAACAAAATGAAACAATGCTGCCTCTATTTTGGTGCAAGAAGATCCACTGCAAGATCTTCAGCACCAAGGGATGATCAGTATTAAAGACTTCCAGGGACTGTAAGGCACTTTTGGAGTCACAAAATATTGTGTAGCTACGACACTGGGAGTGTTACAATATGTTCCAGTGCTACTAGGATGCCATACAATTCAGCTGTAAAGTTTGAGGCAATAGAAGGAAGTGCACCTCTTCGGTTAAAAGATTGGCTATAAACTCCATATCCAACGCCGGCATTGGACTTGGAGCCATCAGTAAATATAAAACTTGTATCTACATGCTCTGATACATGCTCTAAAAATATGGCCCTCATTTCCTCATCAGATTTATCCCTCTTTGCTCCACTGAAGTACCTACAGAATTTCACATCCGGTAACCTCCAGACAGGAGTACTGGATACACAGGGGATAAATGGGGAAATTTTTCTAATATTCGTATCCTCTAAAATTTTTTTTAATTCTATAGCTAAAAGGAGGGGATACCTTGGATAACTTTCGTAAAAACCGTTAAAAATACTTCTATTTGCCACAGCAAATGCCTGAGATTTGGGGAGTCTTTGCACTCTAAACCAGTACCGAAGTAATGATGACTGGCGATAGAGTTCAAGGGGCATCTCTCCTGCATCAACTAGCATACTAGGTATTGGTGACGAACGGAAAGCTCCTGTGGCTATACGAATACCTGAATGATGCACTGAATCTAAAATTTTTAAGTTACATGAGGAAGCTGAAGAATAAACTTCACAACCATATGACAGCTTTGACAAGATTAAAGATTTATGAAGCTTCAGTAAAAGATTTCTATCAGCTCCCCAACTGGTGTGAGAAAGCACCTTCAAAATGTGTAGAGCTTCTAGGCTCTTTGCTTTTATATGTTTGATATGGGGGACCCAGTCAATCTACTGTCAAAAACTAGGCCTAAGAAGTGTGCTTGTTCTACACTGGGATTCTACGGCCATACAAATATAGGTCTGGATCAGGATGTACTCCCCTGATCCGACAGAAGTGGACAGCAGTAGTCTTGCTTACAGAAATTTTAAAACCCTGTTTCTCAGCCCAACTTACTATTTTTATTTATTGTTAATTGTAGCTTTCTTTCTGCTACAGTCATCCCCGGGTGGCAGCAAAGGATATTGACAAGTCATCCACAAACAGTGTCTTTAAAACATCTCTGGAATGACAGTTGCAACACTGTTTATGGCCAGAGCAAAAAGTGTTACACTGAGAACACTACCCTGGGGAACACCTTCTTCTTGGCACCTTTTCTCTGATAAAATACTGCCAACTTTAACTTTAAAAATACCTACGATGTAAAAGGATTCACAAATAAAGGTAATTTACCTCGTAGACCACTATTATGGCATAGTCTTCAGAATCCCATGTCTCCAAGCCAGTGTCATATGCCTTTTCTATATCAAAAAACACTGTCACATGGTGTTGCTTGGAGGCAAAGGCCTCACAGATAGAGGCTTCAAGTTGCAGTAAGATGTCCAGGGTGGAGTGCATTTTTCGAAAAACCACACTGAGAAGTGGTTAGAATATTGTTGTGCTCTAGATACCACATCAGTCTTACATTTACCATTTTTTCCATCAACTTACACAAACAGCAAGTTAAAGCAATGGGGTTGGTTGGTTGGTTTTATAAAGTTTAGGTGTAACACCAAGCACTGGGGCAGCAAAGGCCATTCAGCGCTTACTGTATAACTATGAAATTATAAGACGTGATATCATATAAAGCAGGTTTATTTCTTTGAGATAATTTTACTATATTTGAAGTGGGGCATTTTCTCCCAATAGTTCTTCAAGTGGGATATTATATATGTTATTGGATCTTCGTTTTCTTTCGAATTTTTTGCATTCAGTTAGCAGATGACGGACTGTGACCAGAGTACGACAATGGTCACAGTAAGGGGCCTGTCTTTCCTCGCCTTGCAACATCAAGTATTTGTGTGTCAAGTATGTATGTCCATTCTTAATCTTGTAATATGATATCTTCCCTTCTTTGACATTGTTGTCTATTCCAAGATTTTACAGATGATTTAATATGCTTTAATTTATGATTTAATTCTAGCCATTCTTTTTCCCATTTTGATTGACAGTATTCATTTATTGTTGTTTTAAAGTCATTGTAAGGTATTTGTATTTTTTTGATAGACTCCTTTTTTACTGCCTTTTTGGCTTCTTTATCCACCTCTTCATTACCTTTTATGCCCACATGGGAAGGGACCCAACAGAGTTTTATATTTATAGATTTCCGTTTTATAATTATATCTATCCACTCTCTTATTTCTTCAATTACGGGATGAGAAACTGTGTATTGTCTTAGCGCTTCTAAAGCACTGTAAGAATCCGTGTATATTACAAAGGTATCGTTTGCCTTTCCCACCATAAAGGTATATTTTATAGCCTCTAATATAGCATTAATCTCTGCAGTGAATATCGAGCATAATTTTTTCAATTCCCTTATATATTTTTTGTTACTACAGCATAGCTACACCCTCCTTCGACTTGGAACCATCTGTATAAATACTAATATCCATTTATGTTTTTCCTGGTGTGACAGAAATTCACTCTTCAGTTGTGCATCTGTTACCTTCTTATCAAATGATTTCTCACAGATTTCTATTTTAGCATGTCTCCACGGAGGTATTTTAGAAGTTGTTATTTTTGATATGCTACTTGTTCCTAATTTTAGATGTTCTATATCAGGTTTTAATCTATTCTCCAATGGTTTAGAGGCTCTTGGTTTGTCGTCATAATTATTTGTTATGTTCTTCATATATTTGGTGTTTGGATTATCATTAAGGTTATTTATTTTAGCTATGTATTTTAATCCCATTTCTTCTCTTCGTACTTTCAGGGGATCTATTCCTGCTTCTACATACAGACTTTCCACGGGGGACGTTCTGTAGGCTCCAGTGCATAGTCTAATACCCATGTTATGTATGACATCCAGTTTTGTTAATAAGGTTTTAGAAGCACTACCATATACTTGACATGCATAATCAAGTTTACTTAGACAAATAGCCTTGTATACTTTTATCAGAGAGGTTCTATCAGCACCCCAGTCATTATGCGCAATTACTTTTATTATATTTAAGGATTTTCTTACTTTTATCGCCAGTTGTTCTATATGTTCTTTATATGTAAGTTTTTTATCAAGTATTACACCAAGGAATTTTATCTCATCATCATATTCAATTATATCATTTTTTATGAATAAAGTAGGAATTAATTCCTGCTTCTTAGTTTGATCTTGTAAATCTGACCGCTTTAGTTTTTTGCGGTGAAAATTTAAAACCCTTGTTATCGGCCCATTTTTTTATCCTATTTATGGCTGCTTGCAATCTGTTGGTTATGTCCAGCGCTTTTTCACCGCTACTATATATGACGAAGTCATCTACAAAAAGGGATCCTTGGACTCCTGGTGGGATCATTTCAATTATCTCATTTATTGCTATAGCAAACAATGCCACGCTTAGTACACTGCCTTGGGGAATTCCTTCCTCCTGGATAAATGATTCAGAGATTTCTGCCCCCACTTTGACTTTTATATATCTTTCAGATAGGAATTCCCTAATATATTCATATAAATTGCCTCCTATTCCCATTCTATCAATTTTTTTAAATCCCTCCCCTCCATGGTGGTATCAGGATGAACTGGCCTTCTCTAAATCAAAAAATACTCCTATTGTTTGTTTTTTTACCAACCATTGCATTTTGTATCTCCCTTGTAATCATTAAGAGGGGATCTATGGTACTTTTATTTTTCCTGAATCCAAAACTGTCTGTTTGACAATAGCTGTTTATTTTCTAATACCCATATTAATCTGTTATTCACCATTTTTTCAAATATCTTACTTAGACAACTAGTAAGGGCTATTGGCTATACGCTGTCTTGGTGGACTCTGGGTCTTTTCCTGGTTTTAATCCTGGTATGATTAAAGATTCTTTCCAGGTTTTAGGTATGCTGTGAGAGTGCCATAATTCATTTAAAATTTCTAATAAGAAGGTTTTGCTTTCATCTGGTAGATTTTTTACCATTTCATATCTAATGTTGTCTTCCCCTGGAGCTGTTGGACTTGCAAGTTTCAGGACATTTTCCAGTTCTTCCATGGTGAAAGGAAGATTATAGATTTCCTGATTATTAGATTTTATTGGTATTGGGACATAATTTTTGATTTTAATTGGAATTTTATTGTATAGTTCGAGATACTAGATGTTTTGGCGAAGCATTTACCCAATTCATTTGCTACTAGTTTGGGGTTTGAAATATAGTTGTTTTCTACTTTTAATGTAGGTAATGGTTCTGGCCGATATCTACCCTGCAGTTTATTTATTTTCTTCCAGATTTCTTTGTCTTGAGTTTTAGAATTTATATTATTAATATATTTTTTCCATGAATTTCTTTTGGCTATCTTGAATATTCTTTTCTGCTTTGCTTTAGCTCTCAAATATGCAATTTTATTGGCATCACATTTATGTCTCAGATATCTTCTAAAGCATGTCCTCGTTATCTTCCTTGCTGCTTTACATTCCTCATTCCACCAGGGTACCAGTGGTCTAGTCGGATTGCCTGAGGTAACTGGAAGGAATAGTTTCATTTGCTTTATCATCTATTGTTTTTATTAGATGTTCATAAGCATCTATGTGGTTTGTAAAGTCAGATATTTTTGTTTTTTTGTTAATCACCGTTTTTCTCTTTATATAAATTCCAATTTGCTTCCTCCATTTCCTCTTCGGTATATGTTATATATTATTATTTTTAGCTCAATTTGTATTGGCCAGTGGTCACTCCCAAATAAATTATTATTTACTTTCCAACTGAAATCTGTGGCAATTTCTGGGGAACATAAAGTGATGTCTATTGCAGAGGTGCTATTATGATAAACATCAAATCTTGTTGGAGAACCATCATTTAAAATAATCAATTCTTGTTATCTATAAAATCTAGGAGAATATTTCCTCTCCTGTCAGATGATGTACTTCCCCACATGGGATGTTTGGCGTTGAAGTCACCTACTAATAAGTAAGGTTTTGGTAATTGTTCTATTAGATTTTCTAAATCTTCCACTTGTAATTGTCTATTATTTCCAAGATGATCTATTAAGCGACTTTCTAAAGACGGTTCCATATATATTGAGCATATTGTTATTTTTTTTTCCAGGAATACTTGAACTGCACATGCCTGTATTACCGAGTTAATCCTAACAGGTTGGCATTTGATTGAAGAATGCGTTATGATTGCAGTTCCTCCTTGGCTGTTGTCATTTAAAATTTAATGTTGATTTCCTTACCATATTATAATTTATGCCAGCATTGAGAACATTGTTACAATTTTAGTTTCCTGTAAGCAAATGATATTTGCATTACATTCTCTAATTAATGATTTTAGGTTTTCATTATTCGATGCGTATCCTCTAATATTCCACTGTAAAATAGACATTTTAAGAAGGTTTGGGGTTTTGTTTTAGTAACTTTATTTGTTTTCCTGAACTTTGAATTTTATTGAAGTTGTATAATTTTGCTGTACTTTGTTCTTCTTTTGGTGGGTGATGTATTTCTACTATTGTTTTCTTTATTGGCTGAAGAGTCTCAGATGTTCTTTTATTAGAGGTGCATTTAAATGGCTTTTATTCTTGGGTTCTATTTCAATACTTTCTTCAATTTTATCTGATGTGTTTAACTTTCTTTTATTTGGGTTTGGGTTTTCTCTTTTTCATTTTTTGTTTGCAAGCAATTTTCGTTGACTTTGTCTTCTCGGTATTCATTTTTTTCCATATAGATTTTGGGTCTTACTGATTGTTTAATTTGTTTCTTGGATTTGGGTGGGGTTGTTTCAAGTAGTCTTTTTTTGTCTTTTGACTTAGCTCTTGTACTTTGCGTGTCCTCCACATTCATCATGTCTTCTTGCATTTCTGGTGTTGGTAATACATTATATAAATTTGTGTTGCTTATATGTTCTGTAGCTTTCCGAGCTTGAATTTTGGGGCCTTTATATTATGAGCATTTTCAGTTTGATTTATAGTGTGCAATATTGTAGGTATTTGGTTTGCGCTTCTTTATTTACTACCTCTTTATATGTGTTTTTCCTTGCAGGGTCTTGTAAACCTCTTACTTTTAGTTCTATCTTTGCTTCTCTTATTGTCATTCCACTTCTTTCTTGTAAGATTTTAATTCAGTAATTGTATAGGTAGTATGCGCATTCCTTTGATCTTGAGTGGTGATTCTGACCACAATTTATGCAAATTGGGTTTTCACAGTCCCATTTTGTTGTGTGGTTGTATGATCCACAACATGCACCATCTTGGAACTTCTCTACAAATTTTATTTGAATGGCCATATTTACTACATGATTTGCATTGTAGTGGTTTGGGGATATATGGGTCTTATCTCTCTCGTCTGCCTAATACTTTAATAGTTAAAGGGAGTTCATTTCCTTCAAATTTCAGTTTAGCTATTTGTATATGTTTTTTATTTTGAATTTTTCCTACTTGGGATAGCATAGATGTCACATTCTTCAATAGTTTTTGTATCTTTTCTTAAGCGAGTCCATTAACATATTCTTATCTATTAATTCGTCGTCATTATTTGGCAGGATTATTGTACCGTAATACTATTTAGTTTATTATGCTTAGTGACTTTTATTTGTGCGTTATCTATGTTCGTAATTTGTAAGTAATTTTCGGATTGGGCTTTAGTAGTGGTTTCCACTATCCATGTATTTGTTTGCGTTTGACGAAATTTCATGTTTTCTGTTGGGTATCTGGTCAGTAAATAATTTTCTATTTTAAATTTGAATTTTCTTTTCACTTTCTATTGTCAAAAATCTTGTCCAAGTGTCCTTTCCAAAAAGTGATTCAAATAAAGCTAGAGAAGGGCTAGGCTGAAATTTTCTTTTGATAAATCTTCTAGGCCTAATAAAAGGCTCCATGGTTGGTATATTTTGGTTGAAGTGTCCAAAAGGGTGTCCTTGTTCGTTTCCAGGGGTCAGATGGGAATTTAGTGTCATGGGGTCACATTTTCCGGGGGACCGAGTTCCAGAGTCATATTCCATTTTTAGTTTTTTTTTTTTTTTTTTTTTTGTGAAATTACAGAGAAACCAACTGCAAGCCATGGTAAAAACTGGGTCTCCTCTCAAAGACTTCCCCCTCACCAAAGACCACACAGCAGAGACCAACTCCCATATGTCCACTCCCTACCCTACCCCGAAGGGATGGCTCTAACATAACATGATTGGCTCAAGTGTAAGCAAAACCCGCTTGATAGGACCGAGGGCATAGCTAGTATACAATCATCCCCACTCATGTTATTTTAGAGGGCAATCCGGAATAAATTGCGAGAGTCCTACCGTGGAGACTATACCTCCCCGGATTCGTAGGCAAGTCCCCACATGTAGTCCCGCCCCAATAAATATTGATGTGGAATCACATCAATATCCTCAGGGTCCAAACATACTCGAGCGGCGGACCAACCGCTATAGTTCCTGCCATTTGGATCAGGTAAAGCCCAAGTTCAGAGACCCAGCTCCTACCTAACCTACAAGAGGGTTTTAGTGCAGAGAAGGAGGACAGCTAGGGGGAGCAACTGAGCGAAAGAAAGTAAGAGATTGGAAGATGATCAAGTAAGAGAAAATTGAGACATTTAGATTCAAACTAGGAGATAATTCTCCCAGTTCGAAAGCCCTCTTGCCCGCTACGCATTTTCAACCATAGGTTGGAAATGCGTAACTCCTTCAAGGCAGTCTCAAATCAAGAGGGTTAAAGCAATGGGGGCGGGTAACTTGCTGCACAGAGAGGATCTTTTCCAGGCTTAAGGAATGGTAACATGGTAGCTAATTCCCATATGGTAGGGTAGCTGCTTTCATCCCATATTCTATTGATAATACTTATTATAAAAAGTTTTGTGTTCCTTGAAATGTGTTTAAACATTTCATAAGGAATCTCATCTGGACCAGGGGCAGTGTTCTTGCTCCTAGATAAAGCAGAGTCAAATTCCCTCTCAGAAAACGGCATATTATATGATTCAGCTTTCTTTGCTGAAAAGTCAAGTACCTGTTGTTCTTCCATCATTCTGAAATTATGTCCTGGGGAACTATCTGATTTCTCAGAGACTCGAGCGAATGTTCTGAAAATGTATTACTAACTTCTCTGGCATCTGTGACATGATTATTATTCACTTTAAGTACTGGAGGAGGATTGGGTGTAAATTTACCCTGAATTTTTTTTCTATTTTTCTTCCAAATGATACAAAACTGGTTGTTCTGCTGTTAATAGAGGATACATATCGGCCCATGATTGTCTTCTGGCAGCTTTCATGGCTTTTCGAAATCGTGCCCTACACTGTTTGTAAATTATGACATTGTCCAAGGTGCGATGTCTACGGCACCTGGTCAATGATGTCCTTGTAGCTCGGTGTAACAGCCTTAGGTCTTCTGACCACCACGGTACTGGCCGTCTCCTGAATAGTCCTTTTGTTCGAGGAATCGAGTGCAGACCTGCAGTATGTAATGTTCCATTGAGTAGATCAATGGCATCATCTACACTGGAGGGAAATCTTGTTTGCATTCCAACCCCTCCACTCAACTCAAATCTTTGAATTTTCTCCAATTTGCTTTCTCTAAACACCATCTTGGTGATCTCGGGATAGGTGGCCTTCATTGGTGTCGATCACAATTGGAGAATGGTCACTGGTATGCCAGTCATCACTTGTTCTCCAACTAAAATCAACACTGCAGTTGGAGCTACATATTGAAAGGTCGATGCAGGGAGACGGTGCCTGTCTGAATGTGGTAATGGGTAGGTTCTCCAGTATTAAGAAGACCTATATCTTCATTTTCTATTAATGATGCCATCATATTCCCTTTTTGGTTTGATGTTACATCTCCCCACAATGGATGTCTACTGTTGAAGTCACCAAGTAGGAAGGAATGGCTCTGGTAGTTGCTGCATCAAGTGTATTAAGTTCTCTTGGGAGACATGGCTATTGGGCGGAATGTAAAGGGAACATATAGTATATTGCCTCCTCAAATTAATTCGTACAGCCACAGCTTGAAGTGGAGTATTAGTTTTACTTTGTAGTGTGGAAGCATCTCGACGGATGTAGATGAGGGATCCACCATGATTTCCCACCTGTAAATCAAATTTTAGTTTTTCTATAGGGAACATATTCCCTAGACAAGGGGTATATTCACCTATGCATAGTCTCCTGCAAACATATCCCTACAGGAGAGTGCTCATAGATTAAAAGCTTCACTTCCTCATACTTCGCTCGCAGTCCCTGACAGTTCCACTGAATAATGGAAGTGAATTTATTCACGTTTTAGGACCAACATTGTGGTTCCTTTTACAAGACTGGGAGAGTTCTTTTTTCTACTAAGGGGAGGCATTTTGATGGAAGGTTTTGTTGGCTTCTTGGGAGGAATTATCACCTTCGTAGAGCCAACATCTTTTCCTTCAGTGTTTTTGATACTGAAGGGTTTTTTAGTTTCTTCGCTCTCCATCTCTATCGAGATGGAGAGAGCAGAGGTGTTCTCTAAAGAGACCACCTCAGTGTCTTTTTTACTGCTGGCAGTAGCCAGCTCTGCCTCTGATGAGGCAGAAGTACCAGCGAGGACTGGCACCGGGGGACCAGCATCTGCTGGTTTGTCCTCCAAAGAGGACGTTGGCACCAACAGAAGCTGGCACCAGACCAGCAACCACTGGCCTTGCCTCCAAAGAGGCAGATGGTGGAGGGTGTATCTCAACTGGCACTTCAATTTTCTTCAATTCACACTAGGGTCTTTCTTGTTGGTTCTAGTGAAACCTTGTCTTTATATTCTCATCATCAGTTGACTCAGATGATTCAGTTAGCTGTCTTTTTAATGATTCTTTATTTGATTTTCCTTTTGTGCTCTTAACTTGGGTGTTTTTTTTATTTGTCTCTTTCCTTTGGCTTTTTAATTTTGCTACTACAGTAGCAAAACTTAGACGGGTCTTACAGTCTTTGCTTTGGCTCTCTCTCGTGCTTCTTAAATGTTGTTCTTTCAATCACTCTAATTGCTTGTATTTCCTTTTCAAGTAAATATATATCACACTGCTGAGATGACGAGGCATGTCCCTCACCACAGTGAACACATTTAGGTTCCCTGGTGCACATTCCATGCTCATCCTCTCCACAGTTTGACACAGACTGCAGGCTTTTCTTGCAATTTGGATCGACACGATTGTAGGGTGTGTCCAAAATGCTGGCAATGGAAACACTTCTGGGTCTTGGGATGTACAACTTTATCTTAAACCTATACCAGGCTGCATAGACATATTCCGGAAGTCTTAAAGTACTAAAAGTTAATATTAAGGTAGGCTGAGGTATTCTATTATTTTCAACCTTCTTTGTCACCTGTAACCTTTATTACACCCTGGTCTTTTAATTCTGTTAAAAGTCTCTCCTCAGAAAAAGCCATCAATTGAGGGGCATAAATCAAGCCCTTGCTGGAGTTCAGGCTAAAGTGGGGAGTGCACTCAAACCGTAATTCCCGCAAGGTCCGACAATCCCATCAACTTACTGCTCTCCTCTGGGGAGATGCTTTCGGATAAGGAGCATACTTCCATTTTGGGCTGTTATTTTTGGCTGTCTGCCACAACATTTCACGATTTCCCTGTGTACTTGGAAAATGTCAATATTGTCACCTTCAAGCTTCAAATTCAGGTATTTATTAAATGAATTGGGTACAAAGACCCCAGGAGCTATTTCACACTTTTTATTTTTCTTCATGGCATATGGTTCCAGTGTGACAATACTGGAGGCCAGATGCTTTTTTGTTGAGATTTCTTGGCGGTATATCTACTCACATTGCTTTGGGTCGTCATCTGTGTCTGTCTGTCATTCAGTCCAGGGGTACTACCCTGATCAAAGGGACCGACCATGATTGATTGAAGTTCGGGTTCCGTGGACAAGTCCTTTGACAAAAGCATAGGGTCGTCAGCCGAAATAGGGGGGGTTGCCATAGAACGTGAAAAACATAGTTCATCCAGATATTCCCCATACCACCATGGAGTCACACTTAAGAGGACGGGTCATCCCTTTCATTAGGGTCGTCCTAGGGGTAATTATTGGATATACACCCTATCTCCAGTGCTAAGGCGTCATGATGTCCGTCGAGATCAGACCCGGCACTGAGGATAGGGTTTGACATTAAACTTTCCCCTCGCTCAACCACGTCAGGTACTAGAGTTTCTACGGGTGAGGTGGCATGCCGTCCATCCTCACCCTCCTTCAAATCCCAAGATTTAGACTAAATCATGTCCAAAACCAAGCCAATAGTCGTCATCATAGAATCCATACCTTATAGGGGGAGGAAGGCAGAAAGATGAAACTTTTTTAGTAGAAGAAAAAGGGCTGACTTATTTCGTTGGATCAACAGCTGGGCACCAAGGCCCAGCGAGAAAGATAATATTCAATTATATCATTATTTATGAATAAAGTAGGAATTAATTTCCTTGTTTTCTTGATCTAGTAAATCTGACTGCTTTTGTTTTTTGCGGTGAAAATTTAAAACCCTTGTTATCGGCCCATTTTTTTTATCCTATTTATGGCTGCTTGCAATCTGTTGGTTATGTCCAGCGCTTTTTCACCGCTACTATATATGACGAAGTCATCTACAAAAAGGGATCCTTGGACTCCTGGTGGGATCACTTCCATTATCTCATTTATTGCTATTGCAAACGCCGCCACGCTTAGTACACTACCTTGGGGGAATCCTTCCTCCTGGATAAATGATTCAGAGATTTCTGCCCCCACTTTGACTTTATATATCTTTCAGATAGGAATTCCCTAATATATTCATATAAATTGCCTCTACTCCCCATTCTATCAATTTTTAAAAATCCCTCCCCTCCAGGTGGTATCATATGCCTTCTCTAAATAAAAAAATACTCCTATTGTTTGTTTTTTACCAACCAATGCATTTTGTATCTCTCTTGTAATCATTAAGAGGGGATCTATGGTACTTTTATTTTTCCTGAATCCAAACTGTCTGACAATAGCCGTTTATTTTCTAATACCCATATTAATCTGTTATTCACCATTTTTTCAAATATCTTACTTAGACAACTAGTAAGGGCTATTGGCCTATAGCTGCTTGGTGACTCTGGGTCTTTTCCTGGTTTTAAGCCTGGTATGATGAAAGATTCTTTCCAGGTTTTAGGTATGCTGTGAGTGCCATAATTCATTTAAAATTTCTAATAAAAAGGTTTTGCTTTCTTCTGGTAGATTTTTTAACATTTCATATCTAATGTTGTCTTCCCCTGGAGCTGTTGGACTTGCAAGTTTCAGGACATTTTCCAGTTCTTCCATGGTGAAAGGAAGATTATAGATTTCCTGATTATTAGATTTTATTGGTATTGGGACATAATTTTTTATTTTTAATTGGAATTTCTTCGTATAATTCGAGATACTAGATGTTTTGGCGAAGCATTTTCCCAATTCATTGGCTACTAGTTTGGGGTTTGAAATATATTTGTTTTCTACTTTTAATGTAGGTAATGGTTTTGGCCGATATCTACCCTGCAGTTTATTTATTTTCTTCCAGATTTCTTTGTCTTGAGTTTTAGAATTTAATTTATTATTAATATATTTTTTCCATGAATTTCTTTTGGGTATCTTGAATATTCTTTTCTGCTTTGCTTTAGCTCTCAAATATGAAATTCTATTGGCATCACATTTATGTCTCAGATATCTTCTAAAGCATGTTCTCTTAATCTTCCTTGCTGCTTTACATTCCTCATTCCACCAGGGTACCAGTGGTCTAGTCGGATTGCCTGAGGTAACTGGAATAGTTTCATTTGCTTTATCATCTATTGTTTTTACTAGATGTTCATAAGCATCTATGTGGTTTCTAAAGTCAGATAGTTTTTTGTTAATCACCGTTTTCTCTTTATATAAATTCCAATTTGCTTCCTCCATTTTCCTCTTCGGTATATATGTTATATTAGAATTATTTTTTAGCTCAATTTGTATTATTATTATTATTATAAAAATAGTTTAACCAGACCACTGAGCTGACTTTCAGCTCTCATAGGGCTGGCCCGAAGGATTAGATAAAATGCCCGGTCTAGGCCAAAGGCCAGGAAACCGGTACCAAATAGGTCAAGAAGTATAATAAAAAATAAATTATAAAACTGCACAGGGGCACAGACTTTCATACTAGAACTCAAACACTCAATAAATACATTTACTCACATTTCCATAAATACTTATTAAAAAGGTGTATTAAAATAATAACAGGTCAATAAAATCTTAAAAATTTGATCTAAAATTCATTAATTACTCTGAGGTTTTTGTATGGTCATTATATTTTATTAATTAAATCAGATTTCTTTAGAAACGTTAAAACGGGAACCACTGAAAATGAGAAAGATTCTGACAAACAAAATTTCTTTTATTCTTTTATTACCAAAGGTTGATAGCCTCTGCTGGTCATACCTTGGGCACTCACACAACACGTGTCCGACAGTTATCAACACCTTGCACTCTGGGCACTCTGGAGCAGGGTCACGTGGGCTGCTCATCAAGTGCCCATTGTGTCAGACGAGTGTGGCCTATACGTAGACGTGTCAGGATTACTTGTGTGTCTCTCTCTCTCTGATATATGGAGCTCCATTTCTTAACATCAGGTTTTATTGTTTTAGTTTATTACTTTCTGATTCTCTCCATATATTTTGCCATTTATTTACAATGATTGTTTTTAAATGAAGCTATATAGTCACTAATAGGGATGTTTATAACTTGATCTCATCATGTGGACTGCCTCCTTGGCTGCTTTATCAGCTTCTTCGTTTCCTTTTATTCCCGACATGGGCAGGGATCCAACATTTTCAATATTTTTTCCCTTATTATAATTTATGGAGTAAAAACTTAATCTGTTTGCACAATATCATTTCTGGGATTGTAACTTTTAATGGCTTCTATAGCGCTTCTAGAGTCGCTATAATCACAAATTATTAAAGGGGTGTTCTTTGATTATTTCTATGGCCGATGTTATTGCACATAACTCTGCTGTAAATACAGAAGCATCGTTGGGAAGAGAGAACTGGTATGTTTTTGTCCTGGACACTGCAGCATATCCACTCCGATTCTGATTTGGATCCATCCGTATATACTGCGTAATGGGGACCTTTTCGGTTTATGTGCTCTATTGTATGTTGTCTATGGTGTTTCTGGAGTATACGAGTAATTTTTGTTAAATATTTTTAATTTAAGTTAGTGCAAATTTTTTATCTTATTCATATTCCATGGAGGCGGTAATTTTACTATTGAAGGCAGTTGTGAATTTATATGAAGACTCAAACAGTCTTCTAGCTCTTATTGGAAAGGTGGTATATGATTGTTAATCAATGTATCGCGCAATTCAAATAGTTTTGCTCAAATTTTGTATTGGCCAGTGGTCACTCCCAAATAATTTATTATTTACTTTCCAACTGAAATCTGTGGCAATTTCTGGGAACATAAAGTGATGTCTATTGCAGAGGTGCTATTAGATAAACATCAAATCTTGTTGGAGAACCATCATTTAAAATAATCAAATTTTTGTTATCTATAAAATCTAGGAGAATATTTCCTCTCCTGTCAGATGATGTACTTCCCCACATGGGATGTTTGGCGTTGAAGTCACCTACTAATAAGTAAGGCTTTGGTAATTGTTCTATTAGATTTTCTAAGTCTTCCACTTGTAATTGTTCTATTATTTCCAAAGATGATCTATTAAAGCGACTTTCTAAAGGACTGTTCCATATATATTGAGCATATTGTTATTTTTTTTTCTAGGAATACTTGAAGTGCACGTGCCTGTATTACTGAGTTTAATCCTAACAGGTTGGCATTTGATTGACGAATGCGTTATTGATTGATTGATTATGGAATTTAGGGCATAGCCCAAGCGCTGGGACCTGCAAAGGTCATTCAGCGCTGCAGTATTATATGGTTAAATGAAATGAATTAGATGAATGAATACATGAATCAATTAAAACTTCTCACACAAATGACCAACTAAAACTACAAATTTAAAACACGAACGACACACAACAACCAGGACCAAGACGATCTCACATCACATATCAACCAAAACCAAAACCATTCACTCTCACTGAAAACTACTCATACTGCAACCAAAGAATCCCACAGCCGAAGTCACGCAAACACACGCAAAACCAAATACATAAAAAAAAAAAAAAAAAAAAAACCTGACATGCATACATCCATTCAACACCATTTAATCTTTATTAAAAACAGCAAACAAAATTTTTAATAATAATCAGGTACTTAAAATGATGACTATGAACAAAAAGTAAAAAATAAAATCAACATAAAACAAAATAAAATAACAACAAAAAATAAAATCAACGAGTTAAAATTTGCCATCAATTAAACTTCATAAAAATCCAATACATTTTAAAAAACTAAAAAAAACTCACTAGTGCAGAAATATCTGCTTTGTCATCTAGACATCGGCAAGAGATTTTCCATCAAGGTGGAATCTCTGCCGCTGTTCTCTGTAATTTACACAATGCACCAAGATGTGCTCCACTGATAAGGTTGCATTACACCCTAACACATACTGGTGCACTGCCACCTTCTAAAATAAATTTATGGGTTAACCTAGTGTGCCCAATACGAAGTCGCCCCAAAACAATTTCTGTTCTCCTCTCTTTTTGAAAAGAAGAGGGCCATTTTTCAATGCTTTTCCTTATCTGCTTATATTTTTTATTGTTGCTAAGAGAGGGGAGGACCATCTC
>NC_061104.1:35688953-35701453 GCF_015104395.2 Macrobrachium nipponense
TCTGGTGTCCCATGGTATTGCGACATCAATGAGTGATACTTTCTTCTTGACTTTGTCAATCAACGTCACGTCTGGTCTGTTTGCACGTATCACCCTATCCGTCCTGATACCATAGTCCCAGAGGATCTTTGCCTGATCGTTTTCTATCACTCCTTCAGGTTGGTGCTCGTACCACATTATTACTGCAGGTAGCTGATGTTTCTTGCACAGGCTCCAGTGGAGGGCTTTTGCCACTGAATCATGCCTCTTTTTTTACTGGTTCTGTGCAAGTGCCGGGCATTCGCTTGCTATGTGGTTTATGGTTTCATTTTCGTATTGCACTTCCTACATATGGGAGAGATGTTATTTCCGTCTATCGTTCTTTGAACATATCTGGTCTTAGGGCCTGATCTTGTGCCGCTGTTATCATTCCTTCAGTTTCCTTCTTTAGCTCTCCCCTCTGTAGCCATTGCCAATTGTCATCGCTGGCTAGTTCTTTAGTCTGTCTCATGTATTGTCCGTGCATTGGTTTGTTGTGGCAGTCCTCTGTTCTGTCTATCTTTCTCCTGTCTCTGTATATTTTTGGGTGTCTTCGTCTACTTTTATTAGTCCTTCTTCCCATGCACTCTTTAGCCATCTGTCTTCACTGGTTTTCAGATATTGCCCCAGTGCTCTGTTTTCGATGTTGACGCAGTCCTCTATACTTAGTAGTCCTCTCCCTCCTTCCTTTCGTGTTATGTATAGTCTGTCCGTATTTGCTCTTGGGTGTAGTGCTTTGTGTATTGTCATATGTTTCCTGGTTTTCTGATCTATGCTGCGGAGTTTCTGCCTTCGTCCATTCGACTATTCCTGCGCTGTATCTGATTACTGGCACTGCCCCATGTGTTTAGGCTTTTATCATATTTCCGGCGTTGAGTTTTGACTTGAGTATCGCTTTGAGTCTCTGCATATATTCTTTCCTGATCGTGTCCTTCATTTCTTGGTGTTTTATATCTCCTCCTTCCATTATTCCCAGGTATTGTATCCAGTCTCATCTATGCGTTGATGTGCTTCCCATCTGGTAGCTTTATCCCTTCAGTTCTCGTTACTTGCCTTTTTGTATGTTGACTAAGGCGCATTTTCTATTCCAAATTCCATTCCTGATGTCCCCAGATACAATCTTTACAGTCTGGATTAGGGTATCTATTTCCTTGATGCTCTTACATACAGCTTGATGTCGTCCATGAACATCAGATGGTTGATTCTGTTGCCTCTTTTCTTGAGTTGGTACCGGTATCCATCTGCTGTAGTACTTTTGTCATGGGAATCATGGCTACTACGAAGAGTAGTGGGGATAGTGAGTCGCCCTGGAATATCCCACTCCTGATATTAAACCTCTGCTAGTCTTATTCCAGAGCTTGTAAGTATTGTATTCCAGTTGCGCATTGTATTTTTGAGGAAGCTGATGGTGTTTTCCTCTGCCCCATATATTTTCAGGCATTCTAGCCATGTGTGGTATCATGTCGAAAGCTTTCTTATAGTCTATCCATGCCATGCTTAGGTTGGTTTTCCTTCTCCTATTATTATTATTATTATTATTATTATTATTATATTATTATTATTTATTATTATTATTATTATTATTATTATTTATTATTAAATTATTTTTTTGCTCTACGCAGTCCTCCAATTCGACTGGGTGGTATTTATAGCGTGGGGCGGGTTCCGGGTTGCATCCTGCTTCCTTAGGAGTCCATCACTTTTCTTACTTTGTGCGCCGTTTCTAGGATCACACTCTTCTGCATGAGTCCTGGAGCTACTTCAGCCTCAAGTTTTTCTAGATTCTTTTTTCAGGGATCTGGCATATCCCATATCCTTCTTATTTCTATTTTCACATCTTGAAACTTTTCCATTTTTTTCCCTCTCTTTCTCTTCAACTCTGGTGTTCCATGGTATTGCGACATCAATGAGTGATACTTCTTCTTGACTTTGATCAATCAACGTCACGTCTGGTCTATTTGCACGTATACCCTATCTGTTCTGATACCATAGTCCCAGAGGGGATCTTTGGCTGATCGTTTTCTATCACTTCCTTCAGGTTGGTGCTCGTACCACTTATTACAGCAGGTAGCTGATGTTTCTTGCACATGGCTCCAGTGGAGGGCTTTTGCCACTGAATCATGCCTCTTTTTGTACTGGTTCTGTGCAAGTGCCGGGCATTCACTTGCTATGTGGTTTATGGTTTCATTTTTCGTATTGCACTTCCTACATATGGGAGAGATGTTATTTCCATCTATCGTTCTTTGAAACATATCTGGTTCTTATGGCCTGATCTTGTGTCGCTGTTATTATTCCTTCGGTTTTCCTTCTTTAGCTCTCCCCTCTGTAGCCATTGCCAATTGTCATCGCTGGCTAGTTCTTAGTCTGTCTCATGTATTGTCGTGCATTGGTTTGTTGTGCCAGTCCTCTGTTCTGTTTGTCATTCTCCTGTCTCTGTATATTTTTGGGTCTTCGTCTACTTTTATTAGTCCTTCTTCCCATGCACTCTTTAGCCACTCGTCTTCACTGGTTTTTCAGATATTGCCCCAGTGCTCTGTTCTCGATGTTGACGCAGTCCTCTCCCTCCGTGTTATATAGTCTGTCCGTATTGCTCTTGGGTGTAGTGCTTTGTGTATTGTCATATGTTTCCTGGTTTTCTGATCTATGCTGTGGAGTTTGCCTTCGTCCATTTCACTATTCCTGCGCTGCATCTGATTAACTGCACTGCCCATGTGTTTATGGCTTTTATCATATTTCCGGCGTTGAGTTTTGACTTGAGTATCGCTTTGAGTCTCCTGCATATATTCTTTCCTGATTGTGTCCTTCATCTCTTGGTGTTTTATATCCCTCCTTCCATTATTCCCAGGTATTTGTATCCTGTCTCATCTATGTGTTTGATGTTGCTCCCATCTGGGTAGCTTTATCCCTTCGGTTCTCGTTACTTTGCCTTTTTGTATTATTATTATCATTATTTTTTTTTTTTATTTGCTCTATCACAGTCCTCCAATTCGACTGGGTGGTATTTATAGTGTGGGGTTCTGGGTTGCATCCTGCCTCCTTAGGAGTCCATCACTTTCTTACTATGTGTGCTGTTTCTAGGATCACACTCTTCTGCATGAGGCCCGGAGCTACTTCAGCCTCTAGTTTTTCCAGATTCCTTTTCAGGGATCTTGGGATCGTGCCTAGTGCTCCTATGATTATGGGTACGATTTCCACTGGCATATCCCATATCCTTCTTTATTTCTATTTCAGATCTTGATACTTATCCATTTTTTCCCCTCTCTTTCTCTTCAACTCTGTGTGTCCCATGGTATTGCGACATCAATGAGTGATACTTTCTTCTTGACTTTGTCAATCAACGTCATGTCTGGTCTGTTTGCACGTATCACCCTATCCGTCCTGATAACCATAGTGCCAGAGATCTTTGCCTGATCGTTCTCTATCACTCCCTCAGGTTGGTGCTCGTACCACTTATTACAGCAAGGTAGCTGATGTTTCTTTGCACAGGCTCCAGTGGAGGGCTTTTGCCACTGAATCATGCCTCTTTTTGTACTGGTTTCTGTGTAAGTGCCGGGCATTCGCTTGATATGTGGTTTATGGTTTCATTTTTGTATTGCACTTCCTACATATGGAGAGATGTTATTTCCATCTATCGTTCTTTGAACATATCTGGTTCTTAGGGCCTGATCTTGTGCCGCTGTTATCATTCCTTCAGTTTCCTTCTTTAGCTCTCCCCTCTGTAGCCATTGCCATGTGTCATCGCTGGCTAGTTCTTTAGTCTGTCTCATGTATTGTCCGTGCATTGGTTTGTTGTGCCAGTCCCTGTCTGTCTGTCATTCTCCTGTCTCTGTATATTTCTGGGTCTTCGTCTACTTTTATTAGTCCTTCTTCCCATGCACTCTTTAGCCACTCGTCTTCACTGGTTTTCAGATATTGCCCCAGTGCTCTGTTCTCGGTTGTTTGATGCAGTCCTCTATACTTAGTAGTCCTCTCCCTCCTTCCTTTCGTGTTATGTATAGTCTGTCCGTATTTGCTCTTGGGTGTAGTGCTTTGTGTATTGTCATATGTTTCCTGGTTTTCTGATCTATGCTGCGGAGTTCTGCCTTCGTCCATTCGACTATTCCTGCGCTGTATCTGATTACTGGCACTGCCATGTTTATGGCTTTTATCATATTTCCGGCGTTGAGTTTTGACTTGAGTATCGCCTTGAGTCTTCTGCATATGTTTCTTTCTGATCGTGTCCTTCATCTCTTGGTGTTTTATATCCCCTCCTCCATTATTCCCAGGGTATTTGTATCCTGTCTCATCTATATGTTTGATGTTGCTCCCATCTGGTAGCTTTATCCCTTCAGTTCTCGTTATTTTACCTTTTTGTATGTTGACTAAGGCGCATTTTTCTATTCCAAACTCCATCCAATGATGTCCCCAGATACAATCCTTACAGTCTGGATTAGGGTATCTATTTCCTTGATGCTCTTACCATACAGTTTTGATGTCGTCCATGAACATCAGATGGTTGATTCTGTTGCCTCTTTTCTGATGTTGGTACCCGGCATCCATCTGCTGTAGTACTTTTGTCATGGTGGGAATCATGGCTACTACGAAGAGTAGTGGGGACAGTGAGTCGCCCTGGGAAGATCCCTCTCCTGATATTAACTCTGCTAGTCTTATTTCCAGAGCGTGTTGTATTGTATTCCAGTTGCGATTTGTATTTTTGAGGAAGCTGATGGTGTTTTGCTTCTGTCCCATATATTTTCAGGCACTCTATTAGCCATGTGTGTATCATGTTGAAGGCTTTCTTATAGTCTATCCATGCCATGCTTAGGTTGGTTTTCCTTCTCCTACTGTTCTTCATTACCATTTTGTCTATCAGGAGCTGGTCGTTTGTGCCCCTACACTTCCTTCTGCAGCCTTTCTGTTGGTGGGGGATGGTGTTTGTCTCCTCTAGGTAATTGTATAGCCTTTCACTGATGATACCTGTTAGTAACTTCCACATTATGTAGGCAGGTGATAGGCTGTAGTTACTGGCTATATTTCCCCTTATCTGTCTTTTTGTACTAAGGATGTTCTTCCTGTGGTCATCCATGGGTGCATGGTGATTTGAGATACAATGCTGGAGTTTGTTCTGCTATTCGTGGGTGTAGGGCCTTAAAGTTTTTGAGCCAGTATCCATGGACTTCATCGGGACCTGGGGCTTTCAGTTTGGCATTTTCTTTAGTTGGTGTCTGACTGTGTCTGTCGTGATCTCGGTGAATCTTTGTTTTTTATTGTCCCTGTTCTTCTCCTTTCTTCCTTGACTTCCATGGAGCCATGGTTGCTTTTTGTTTTTGGTTGTGGATAACCGGATTACTCCATATGTTTTCCCAGAGTCTCTTACTTGGCTCGGCTTCAGGAATTTCTGGTGGTGTCTTCCCCTCTTAGTTGGCTGTATAGTCTTTTCTGGTTGGTTCGAATAGTTTTTGTTCTGTTGGTATCCCTTATTCCTGTTCATGTACCGTTGGATCTTATGTGCTTTGGCCTTAAGCCTCTGTTTTACATCTTCTATTGTGTTGTTTAGTCCCCTCTCTTGTACTTTGTATTTCTCGTTGAGTTCATCCCTTTTTTTTTTTCTTGCTTCTTAGCCTTTTTTCCGCCATCTCTTTCAGTTTACTCAAGTCAGATCTGCATCACCATGATTTGCTTTTCCAGGCGCCTTTTCCAGGAGGTTGCTGTTTTGGTTTCTGTTGGGTTGGTTGTGCTGGTGGTGTTGGTGTTCGAATCCCCGTCAGTTCTGCTACTAATCTTGCTCCTGCATATACCAAGTTATTTGTTTCTGTGATACTGGTGGTGTGTATTATGCCCATTATTTCATTGACCTCACTTGTTTTCTCCCTTAAATTCTTGGTGTTTATTTTATTATTATTATTATTATTTTATTATTATTATTATTATTATTATTTTTTTTATTTTTTTATTTTTTTTTTTGCTCTATCACAGTCCTCCAATTCGACTGGGTGGTATTTATAGTGTGGGGTTCCGGGTTTGCATCCCTGCCTCTTAGGAGTCCATCACTTTCTTACTATGTGTGCCGTTTCTAGGATCACACTCTTCTGCATGAGGCCCGGAGCTACTTCAGCCTCTAGTTTTTCCAGATTCCTTTTCAGGGATCTTGGGATCGTGCCTAGTGCTCCTATGATTATGGGTACGATTTCCACTGGCATATCCCATATCCTTCTTATTTCTATTTTCAGATCTTGATACTTATCCATTTTTTCCCTCTCTTTCTCTTCAACTCTGGTGTCCCATGGTATTGCGACATCAATGAGTGATACGTTCTTCTTGACTTTGTCAATCAACGTCACGTCTGGTCTGTTTGCACGTATCACCCTATCCGTTCTGATACCATAGTCCCAGAGGATCTTTGCCTGATCGTTTTCTATCACTCCTTCAGGTTGGTGCTCGTACCCACTTATACTGCAAGGTAGCTGATGTTTCTTGCCACAGGCTCAGTGGAGGGCTTTTGCCACTGCATCATGCCTCTTTTTGTACTGGTTCTGTGCAAGTGGCCGGGACATTCACTTGCTATGTGGTTTATGGTTTTCATTTTCGTATTGCACTTCCTACATATGGGAGAGATGTTATTTCCGTCTATCATACTTTGAACATATCTGGTTCTTAGGGCCTGATCTGTGCCGCTGTTATCATTCCTTCTCAGTTTCCTTCTTTAGCTCTCCCCTCTGTAGCCATTGCCAATTGTCATCGCTGGCTAGTTCTTTAGTCTGTCTCATGTATTGTCCGTGCATTGGTTTGTTGTGCCAGTCCTCTGTTCTTTCTGTCTTTCTCCTGTCTCTGTATATTTTGGGGGGTCTTCGGGCTCGTATACTTTTATTAGTCCTTTCTTCCCATGCACTCTTTAGCCACTCGTCTTCACTGGTTTTCAGATATTGCCCCAGTGCTCTGTTTTCGATGTTGACGCAGTCCTCTATACTTAGTAGTCCTCTCCCTCCTTCCTTTCTTTCGTGTTATGTATAGTCTGTCCGTATTTGCTCTTGGGTGTAGTGCTTTGTGTATTGTCATTTGTTTCCTGGTTTTCTGATCTATGCTGCGGAGTTCTGCCTTCGTCCGTTCGACTATTCCTGCGCTGTATCTGATTACTGGCATGCCCATGTGTTTATGGCTTTTATCATATTTCCGGCGTTGAGTTTTGACTTGAGTATCGCCTTGAGTCTCTGATATATTCTTTCCTGATCGTGTCCTTCATCTCTTGGTGTTTTATATCTCCTCCTTCCATTATTCCCAGGTATTTGTATCCTGTCTCATCTATATGTTTGATGTTGCTCCCATCTGGTAGCTTTATCCCTTCAGTTCTCGTTACTTTGCCTTTTTGTATGTTGACTAAGGCGCATTTTTCTATTCCAAACTCCATCCTGATGTCCCCAGATACAATCCTTACAGTCTGGATTAGGGTATCTATTTCCTTGTTGCTCTACCATACAGCTTGAGGTCGTCCATGAACATCAGATGGTGATTTGTTGCCTCTTTTCTTGAGTTGGTACCCGCATCCATCTTCTGTAGTACTTTTGTCATGGGAATCATGGCTACTAGAAGAGTAGTGGGGACAGTGAGTCGCCTGGAAGATCCCTCTCCTGATATTAATCCTCTGCTAGTCTTATTCCAGAGCTTGTAAGTATTGTATTCCAGTTACGCATTGTATTTTTGAGGAAGCTGATGGTATTTTCCTCTGCCCCATATATTTTCAGGCATTCTATTAGCCATGTGTGTGGTATCATGTCGTAGGCTTTCTTATAGTCTATCCATGCCATGCTTATAGGTTGGTTTTCCTTCTCCTACTGTTCTTCATTACCATTTTGTCTATCAGGAGCTGGTCTTTTGTGCCCCTACATTCCTTCTGCAGCCTTTCTGTTGGTGGGGGATAGTGTTTTTGGTCTCCTCTAGGTAGTGTATAGCCCGGTGCAAAAAATGATGTGATACCTGTTAGTAACTTCCACATTATTGGTAGGCAGGTGATAGGCCTGTAGTTACTGGCTATATTTCCCCTTACTCTTGTCTTTTTGTACTAAGGATGTTCTTCCTGTGGTCATCCATTTGGGGTGCTTGGTGATTTGAGATACAATGCTGGAGTTGTTCTGCTATTCGTGGGTGTAGGGCCTTAAAGTTTTTGTTTTTGAGCCAGTATCCATGGACTTCATCGGGACTGGGGCTTTCCAGTTTGGCATTTTCTTTAGTTGGTGTCTGACTGTGTCTGTCGTGATGTCTGTGAATCTTGTTTTATCTCCTGTTTTCTTCTTCCTTGACTTCCTGGAGCCATGTTGCATGTTTGTTGTGTGATACCGGATTGCTCCATATGTTTTCCCAGAGTCTCTTACTTGGTTCGGCTTCAGGAATTTCTGGGTGGTTGTCTTCCCCTCTTATTATTATTATTATATTATTATTATTATTATTATTATTATTATTATTATTATTATTATTATTATATTTTAATCATAATTTTTATATTATTTTTTATCATTTATATTTTTAGTACTGTTTATTATCAAATTTCTATATTGGGTTGAGTTGATTATTTAAAAATTCCTTATTGTTTAATTATGGATTTGGAATGTTGCTCCATATGGTAGCTTTTTTATCCCGGTTATCCGTTACTTTTTTTGCATTGTATTATTTATTATTATTATTATTATTATTATTTTTATTGATATTATTATTATTATTTTCTTATTATATTTTATTATTATTGATTATTATTTATTATTTATTATTATTATTATTAGCAATTTTTATCATTATTAATTATTATTATGTTATTTATTTTTTTATTATTTTAAATTATTAATTATTTGTTATTTTACAATTTTCATAAATTTTTATTCATTTATTTGTTATCATTTATATTTCTAGTACTTTATTATCAAAGTTTCTATATTGGGTTTGAATTTTTTTTTATTTAAAAAAAATTCCTTATTGTTCATTATGCTTATAGGATAAAAAATAAATCTTAGCAGCTGGAATTCACTTTAGATAACCTGATAATTGATAGCCCAGTTTCTAAGAGGTCCTCTGGTTGCTCATAATAATTATAAGGACGTAACTGCCAAACAACTTGTTGCCGTCATAGAAACTTCATATACAGGTGAGGTGAACAGCAACGTCCTGAAAAAGCAGATTCTTATTTTACCGCTACCGCCAAGTCAAGACTACACCTTCATCTCTCGCACCTTCAAGAGGATTTTTTAAAAAAATATTCTAAATTTTCGCAACAACCAAACAATGGAATAATAACTTCTCCTCCTCGGGAGTGCTGCCTGTGATATCTCGGCTCATCTATCTACACCATCTACGCCTCTAGGCTGCAGCCATGAACTATTCAATACTGCAGAGAGCAGTATTAAATAGCGTTCACCCACGCTATTTAATAATTATTTTTCGGTTGTTTAGGGATTTTAAATTTGGTTAATACCTGCAGCTGAAGTGTGGTCAACATTTTTTATTTTTTAAGTGTATTTGTGCGTGAATATAATCCTAAAAAGTTAGGTCCTGTTGTTTACAGTGTGTAATGTATTTTCTCTGGCTATTACAGCTCTTTGGTGTTCTTGTTGTCGGTGAATCTGTCTGTGGACTAGAACTACGTACTGCCCATCTGCATAGCCAGGATCAGCCATTTATAATTCAATCTAGTTTATATTGTAATTCGTATTATTACTAATGATAATAGCAAAATAGATGGTTAATTTTAGTGATAATTTTATTAAATCCTTAATTAAATTATTACTCCAGTTTTTAAAAATATTTTCTCAAAAATCAGTAAATCAAAATTATTATTACTTTACTTTATTTTATTTATTATTTTATTATTCTTATTTCTATTTGTAATAAAATAAAAAAACAAGTTTAAAAAACTAATTTAATTTGAGTACAATAAGTTTGGGAGTATCGCCCTCTATCTGATAACTGATTTTTATTTCTAAAATCATTTTCAAAAGCCTAAAAATATATGAAAAAATATTAGAATAAGATTGTTTAAATAAATATATCCTTTTCGTGCAATTATTTTGAGAGAATTGTCCTCGTTTGATGGCGGTTTTTTTATTTCAAAATCATGATAAAAAAGGACAAAAAATTAAACAGAAAAAAAGGTTAAAAAATATTTTAATTTAAATACAAATTTAAGGTAGTTTTTACCCTTATTTTGATGACTGATTTCTGTTAAAAAAATTATTTAAAGAATCGCCTAAATATTGGACAATGAATATAACAAGAAAAAACAGTTAAATACATATACATTCAATATAATATTTTTGGGACATTTTCCTTATTTTTCATGACTGATTTTTATTTTTAAAAATCTATTGTCATATTTCACACGATTCTAAAAATGATTTTTGAAATAGAAATTAGTCATAAAAAATTTAAAAAACTCCCAAAATATTATTATATCTAAAATTAAATTATTTTTAAACTGTTTATATTATATTCATTGTCTAGTTTTTACCAAATTTTCGAAATGATTTTTGAAAAAGATATCAGTCATCAAAGCTAGATCAAAATAAGCATGAATAGTTTTTAAACTGAAATATTTTTAAAGCTTTATTCTGTTTCTTTTTTGTCATATTTTTAAAGGATTTTTGTAATGCTTTTTGGAACAAAAAATCATCACCAAAAGAGGAAAAGACTCTTAAAAATACTGTGCAAATATATAATTATTGAAAACTTTTTATGTTACATTTATTGTCCAATTTTTAGCCGATGTTTTAGATTATTTTTGAAACGAAAATCTATCATGAAAAAAGAAAAAAAAAACATTCAAATTTGTGTAATAAAATTGCAATTTTTTATATAACATTCATTTTCCTATTTTTTGGCATTTTTAAAACTTATTTTTATTTTAAATTTATTGTTACATTTTTTAGCTGATTTTTTCATGATTTTTATAGCAAAAGTCTATTATCAAGATGAAAAAGATCTCAAAAATGTACTAAATTTGAAATATTTTAAAACTTTTCGTTGCATTCATTATCTTAATTCTATGCGATTTTTTAAAAGACTTTTGAAACAGAAATTAGTCATAAAAAGAAGGGTGAAAATTGAAAGATTTTCCAAGCTTTTTTGTTATTTTTCAAATTTTTCTTTTTACGTTTTTAGTCAGTTTTTACAATAAGTTTTTGAAACAAAAAAATGCCAACAAGAAGAGAAAAGAGCTTTGAAATATTTGTGAAAAAATTGATGTATGTATTAAAACCTTTAATGCAGCGTTCATTATCCTATATTTTGGGTTTTTTTTTAATGATTGAAATTAAAATCAGTCACTAAAAAGACGGAAAACTCTTGAAAATAATGTATTAAAAATAAATTACTTTTATACTGCTTTTTATTTTAAATTCATTGTCCTATTTTTTGCCGTTTTTAAAATGATTTTGTAAATAAAAATTTGTCATCAAAAAGAAAAAAAAAACTCTAAAAGGTTTTACTAAACTTAAAATTTTTTAAAAAACTTTTATTATTGCATTTATTATTCTACTTTTATGCGATTTTTTATATGATTTCTTAAAAAAAGTTTCTAATCAAAAGAGGCCTAAAACGTCTAAAAATATTAGATTTAAATTGAAATATCCAAGATTTTTCTTTTTTATTTTTTGTGCTTTTTTGTCAATTTTTTATAATGATCTTTGAAACGAAAACAGCCAAAATAAAAGAAGAAAAACTATTAAAAATAATGTGCTAAAATAGATATATATATTTTTTATTTTTATATAACATTCTTTGTGTTAATTTTAAGCGATTTTTGAAATAATTTTTGAGATAAAAATCAGTCATAAAAAAGGCAAAACTATAAGAAATATTGTATTCAAATTAAATTCTTTTTTAAACTGCTTTTAATTTCAAATTCTATTTTTAGCATATTTTCTAAATGATGTTTTAAACAAAAATCAGTCATCAAAAGAGGAAAAAATCTCTATAAAATATTGTATTAAAATTAATATATTTTTTTGAAAATTTGTATGTTACATTCGTTGTTACATTTTCAGCGATTATTTAACTGGTTTTCGAAATAGAAATCAGTCATAAAAAGGGGAAAACTCACAAAAGTATTATATCTAAATTAAATTTTTAAAAACCTTTTTTATATCATATTTCTTGTCCAGTTTTAACGCAATTTTCGAAAGGATTTTTGAAACAGATATCAGTCATCAAAACGAAGGGAAAACTGGCATAAATATTGTATTTAAATTGAAATATTTCTAAAATTTGTTTTCTGGTTCGTTTTTTTTCCCTTTTTCGACGAATTCTGCAAAAGCTTTTGAAACAAAGAACACTATAGAAATTTGAAAAAAGTCTTACGAATATTGTGCAAAAATTGAAATATTTTTTCAAATTTTTTGTTACATTTATTATCCTATTTTTAACCGATTTTTATTTAAAATGATTTTTTAATAAAATTTTGATCTGTTATTAGAAAGAAAAAAAAATCTCAAAACTGTGGGTAGAATTGTCCTAAAATTAAAATT